>NC_064614.1:1173026940-1173338642 GCF_023898315.1 Schistocerca nitens | reverse complement strand
CAGGTAAATTTCTGCAATAACGGCGCTGTATTTTACGTGGCACGCTTTCGACGTCTTCATCACTAGCTTTTAATTATATCTGCGCCAGACTGCTTTGAGCGATAATTGGTTGTCGTGCTTCGTGGAGGTAATTAAAATTTTTAATTAAATTTTAATCAATAATCGTTTCTAAATTACTTAGTGCGAGATCATACAATCCGCTATAGCCAATGTCCAGGTTTGAGGATAGTTTAGGAAACAAATTAAAAAGTTTGCGCAACAAATGCAGGCTGCATGTGAAAGCCAAGGAGAAAAAACAAACAAGTATGGAAATATTATGAATTGTGCAGAATTAATTTAAATTACTTGCAGTTACGTGGTGATATGAATGTTTGACAGTATCTGTGCTCCGTATTTGCTTTAAAACATCATATTTGTTTTATGGTAATGTGTTGCGAAAATCACTGGTTGACTCTAGGAGTCGATATTGGATTGTATGTGTTATCAGCGCTCGTTCGCACAGAACGCGTAAATCGGAAAACAGAGCACCGTGGAGCGCAGTACGCCCCTCATAAAGTATAAAGTGTAGGAGAAAGCGATAAGTGGGCTTTTTATGGACTCTATTGTTTCCAAGGCACATCACGAAAGTGGTGCCTTACGAGCTCTCTGCGATAGCTCGTTTCAGAGCGAACGTTAGGTCTTTCACTGAATGTCAGAGTGTAAATTTTCTTAACAGTTTCAGAACAACGTGGTCAACATCCACAAGCAACATAGAGAATATAGCATGAGTAGTTCTTAATTATATTTTTTTCAGAAAAGTACTAGCTGAGCATTTCCGCTCTGCATTAACCTCTTCAGTCAGTATGTACAGGTATCTGCAGTTAGTGTGTTCGCTTCGTAATATTAAGAAACGGGATTCACCAACTCAAGACCTCTATGACACGTTCATGCAGGTTGCTTAGTTTGTTTGTAGATCTACACTCACGCTCATAAATGAAGGATAATGCTGATACATAGTGAAACAACCCTCTGGTGGGCGGTTTGCGGGTTTAAATTACCTCAGGGTACGACCATGTGGTGCATTTGAACTGCGGTCGTCGCACGGTGGTGCTGGCAGCAGTCTACATATGCCGAGGTGCGTTGGTGCATGCCAGAGTACGGTGCAGCGAATAAGTGTGCAGACGTTTTCAGACGTGCTAATGGTGACTGTGTGTTGAAAATGGCTCAAAGAACACGTATTGATGACGTTATGAGGGATGGAATAGTAGGGCGACTGGAGGCTGGTCAAACACAGTAGGTCGTAGCAAGGGCCCTTCGTGTGCCACAAAGTGTGGTCTCAAGATTATGGCAACGATTCCAGAAGACAGGAAACATGTCCAGGTTCTACAGTACGGGACATCCACAGTGTACAGCACCACAAGAAGACCGATATCTCACCAACAGTGCCCGCAGACAGCCACGGTGTACTGCCGGGAGCCTTGCTCGGGACCTTACCGCAGCCACTGGAATAGTTGTCTCCAGACATACGGTCTACAGACGACTGAACAGACATGGTTTATTCGCCCAGAGACCTGCAAGGTGCATTCCACTGACCCCTGGTCACAGGAGATCCCGTAAAACCTGGTGTCAAGAACACACTGCATGGTCATTGGAACAATGGTCCCAGGTTATGTTCACGGACGAGGCCAGGTATAGTCTGAACAGTGATTCTCGCCGGGTTTTCATCTAGTGTGAACCAGGAACCAGATACCAACCTCATAATGTCCTTGAAAGGTACCTGTGCGGAGGTCGTGGTTTGATGGTGTGGGGTGGGATTATGATTGGTGCACGTACACACCCGCATGTCTTTGACAGAGGAACTGTAATAGGTCAGGTGTATCGGGACGTCATTTTGCACCAGTATGTCCGCCTTTTCAAGGCTGCAGTGGGTCCCGCCTTCCTCCTGATGGATGGTAACGCACGGCCCCACTGAGCTGCCATCGTGGAGGAGTACCTTGAAACAGAAGATATCAGGTGAATGTAGTGGCCTACCTGTTATCCAGACCTAAACCCCGTCGAGCACGTCCGCGATGCTCTCGGTCGACGTATCGCTGCACGTCTTCAAACCTCTAGGACACTTAAAGAGCTCCGACTCGCACTGGTTGAAGAATGGGAGGCTGTACCCCAGCAGCTGCTCGACCACCTGATCCAGAGCATCCCAATCCGTTGAGCGGCCTGTGTACGTGTGCATGGTGATAATAACCCATACTGATGTCGGGGTACATGCCCAGGAAACAGTGGCGTTTTGTAGCACTTGTGTTTCGGGACGGTTTTCTCAACTTATCACCAATACGTGGACTTACATATCTGTGTCGTGCGTTTTCCCTACGTTCCAATGCTATTAGCGCCAGTTTTGTGTAGTGCCGCGTTTTGTGGTACGTAGATCCTTCAACATTCCCCTTGCCATGTCACTTACGAAGCTTTGAAGATAAGACTCAACAGAACGGCTGTCCGCAGCGTATGCTCTGAAGGTATTTCGAAATAATGCTTTATTCTATACCTCGCTTTTAATATGTTAAGAGTCACATATATGACTTATGTTTTTACTAGAAATATATATTATGTTGACTACTGCAGATTCGAACCCGAAGTACACATAGGTGTACTTCAGTTACACACCCAGAGGTTTTTGGATGTTTCCTATACAGTGTAAATAGTAGTCTTTTTATTTTTAGTGAGAAAAAACTCCCACAGTTATGTAATGCATTGGCTATACACTATGTGATCAAAAGTATCCGGACACCCCCAAAACGTAAGTTCTTTATAGTAGGTGCATTGTGCTTTCACCTGCTGCCAGGTAGTCCATATCAGCGACCTCGCTAGTCATTAGACATCATGAGATAGCAGAATGGGGTGCTCTGTGGAACTTACGGACTTCGAACGTGGGCAGGTGATTGGGTGTCACTTGTGTCATACGTCTGAACGCGAGATTTCCACACTCCTAATATCCCTAGGTCCACAGTTTCCGAAGTGATAGTGAAGTGGAAACGTGAAGAGACACGTACAGCACAAAAGCGTACAGGCCTACCTCGTGTTTTGACTGACAGAGACTGCCGACAGTTGAAGAGGGGCGTAATGTGTAATAGGTAGACATCTATCAAGACAATCACACAGGAATTCCAAACTGCATGAGGATCCACTGCAAGTACTGTGACAGTTAGGGGGGAGGTGAGAAAACTTGGATTTCATGGTCGAGCGGCTCCTCATAGCCACACACCACGCCGGTAAATGCCAAACGACTGCTCGCTTGGTGTAAGGAGCGTCAACATTGGACGACTGAACAGTGGAAGAACGTTGTGTGGAATGACGGAATCACGGTACGCAATGTGGTGATCCGATGGAAGGGTGTGGGTATGGCGAATGCCCGGTGAACGTCATGTGCCAGCTTGTATAGTGCCAACAGTGAAACTCGGAGGCCGTGGTGTTATGGTGTGGTCGTGTTTATCATGGGGGGGGGGGGGGGCTTGCACCCTTTCTTCTTTTGCGTGGCACTATCACAGCACAGGCCTACATTGATGTCAAAAGCACCTTCTTGCTTCCAACTGTTGAAGAGCAATACGGGGATGGCGATTGCATCTTTCAACACGATCGAGCACCTATTCATAGTGCACGGCCTGTGGTTACACGACAATAACATCCCTCTCATGGACTGGCCTGCACAGAGTCCTGACCTGAATCCTATAGAAGATCTTTGGGATGTTTTGGATCGCCGACTTCGTTACAGGCCTCACCGACCGATATCGATACCTCATCTTCGTACAGCACGCCGTGAAGAACGGGCTGCCATTCCCCAAGAAACCTTCCAGCACGTGACTGAACGTACGCCTGCGAGAGTGGAAGGTTTCATCAAGGCCAACACCATACTGAATTCCAGCATTACCGATGGAGGGCGCCACGAACTTGTAAGTCATTTTCAGCCAGTTGTCCGGATACTTTTGATCACATGGTTTACCTTTGAAGCTGATGCAACTGTTATTGTTAATTGTTGGAATGTCTACAAAACATATCGTTCAAAGGACAGAGTACGAAAATGTAAGAGTCTGTCCCCAGTAAGTTTACCGAGCGAGGTGGCGCAGTGGTTAGCACACTGGACTCGCATTCGGGAGGACGACGGTTCAATCCCGTCTCCGGCCATCCTGATTTAGGTTTTCCGTGATTTCCCTAAATCGTTTCAGGCAAATGCCGGGATGGTTCCTTTGAAAGGGCACGGCCGATTTCCTTCCCAATCCTTCCCCAACGCGAGCTTGCGCTCCGTCTCTAATGACCTCGTTGTCGACGGGACGTTAAACACTAACCACCACCACCACCACCTCCCCAGTAAGTTTTAGAATGAATTTGGCTAATGAACTAACAAATTCTTTTCGTGTGAGATTTTCCTCACCTCTCTCCAGATATAAATCTCTGGATGAAAGGGAGAGCTTTGGAAGTTCTGGATCTGATGATAATACACCCAAGATAAAAATGTTGTCCCCCAGCCAAGAAACCTATGTCGATATGCCCAGGTTGATCACCCTCTCCAATACACAGAGGCGAGGAGTGCCTCTAAATGCCACTGTGAATGGTGCAGGACCGTGTGCAAGAAGATTAATATGTATTTGTTTGCATTTAAAATCGACAAAAATCGTAATATGTGTTTTAAAATGTTGTTCCTTCTGCTGGTTAAATGGTTCAAATGGCTCTGAGCACTATGGGACTTAACATCTTAGGTCATCAGTCCCCTGGAACTTAGATCTACTTAAACCTAACTAACCTAAGGACATCACACACATCCATGCCCGAGACAGGATTCGAACCTGCGACCATAGCGCCGGCCGAAGTGGCCGTGCGGTTAAAGGCGCTGCAGTCTGGAACCGCAAGACCGCTACGGTCGCAGGTTCGAATCCTGCCTCGGGCATGGATGTTTGTGATGTCCTTAGGTTAGTTAGGTTTAACTAGTTCTAAGTTCTAGGGGACTAATGACCTCAGCAGTTGAGTCCCATAGTGCTCAGAGCCATTTTGCGACCATAGCAGTCCCGCGGTTCCGGACTGAAGCGCCTAGAACCGCACGGCCACCGCGGCCGGCTTCTGCTGGTTAAGACGCGTAGTACGCTCGTGTGTACCTTATATATTTTAGAAAATATAAAAAAATTAAAATTAATACTATGTGTAACAACAATTAGACACGAAGAAAACATTTGTCTTTACTTATTTTATTACTGGGACTGAAGAATCTTCCATATTCACTCTACTGTGTGCAGTTACCTATTATTAATCGGTCTTTTATCGACTGAATTTAGCTGCCAGGAGTTTTGCACATACCATTTAATGTATTTTGTAAGTCATAGGACACTGTTTCGTTATGAACTTGAATTTTGCCATAAAAATGAGGCAGTTGTAGTTAGTTCAGTGCATATAACTAATCGTTTTGCGGTAGCGTTCTCGCTTCCCACGCCCGGGTTCCCGGGTTCGATTCCCGGCGGGGTCAGGGATTTTCTCTGCCTCGTGATGGCTGGGTGTTGTGTGCTGTCCTTAGGTTAGTTAGGTTTAAGTAGTTCTAAGTTCTAGGGGACTGATGACCATAGATGTTAAGTCCCATAGTGCTCAGAGCCATTTGAACCATTTTTTTTTTTTTTGAACTAATCGTTTAACTGTTGTTTCGTGTTAAAATTGTATGACATAGGTGGTGACATAAAGGTTAGGAAACGTATGTAGAGCACAAAGTAGCTCATGTAGAATGTAATATCACATCATTGTAGCTGGCAGAAACTACAGTTTTGTCAGATAATTGAAGAGGAATAAAATTAAGAATTATAAAAGTGCATTAGTTTATTCTGATATGAAATGGCTACATTATCTGCAGGATATGTGATGGTTTCCATTACATAAAGGAGAACAATAATGTCGATACCGTTTGTAGCGACATAGTTCTTGACGACGTACTGGCTATAACAGCGAATTCTAATGTTACCCTCGAAATCCTATGCAGACCTATACTTCAGGAATTCGCTTAGTATGACATCGCTTATTGCGACTTACGGTATTTTTTATTAGATTTTCGGAGACGTCTATCGCATATAACGCCCAGTGTTTATTTTTGTTCGTTGCGTTGTTGGGGATTACTGACAACACTGTAACACCTACTTTCAAACTCTTGTTTTCTGTAGAGTGTTGGTTTCAAACCAATTTGTGTGTTAAACAGTCAATGCAAACATCACTTCAAAGATATCGCAGAAAAAGAGGAAAGTATGTAATACTGAAGAAAAGTCACAAATAATAAGGCGGCTAGAAAATGGGGAAACTATCGTCAGCACCGCGAAGAAATCGGGTGTCACACAGTTAACTGTTTCTATAATTTGGACGGATTGTGAAAAAATAATCTTTTAGAACACAGTTCTTTAAAAAGGAAGTGGCCGAGATCATCTGAGCACAAAGATATTGAAGAAGCTTTAGCTACATGATTTAAGCAACAAAAATCAAATAACGAGCCGATCAACGGACCTGTTCTCGAAGAGAAAGCCAATGAACTTCGCGTCTTGTGAGAAATCCGAACTCCAGTTGTTGTTCTCTTGGATACAACATTTCCGAGCTCGCCATGGTAGTATCACTGGGAAAATTTGAGGCGAAGATGGCGGCGTACCTGATGGCGTAACAGACGGGTGGCTGTCTGAGAAGTGGCCTGTTTTTTTGTGTAGGTTACAAGGATGATATATGCATTGCAGACGAAATTTGGTTGTCTCAGTCGTTTTCCAAGGCTGTGTTCGACATTACTGAACAACTTACATTCTTGTTACTTCTTTCTTTACTTATTAAAGGTTTTTCTTTCCGCTGGCTTGTTATTGCTGTACGTACTGCATAAACATCAGAAAAATTCCTTGTCTTCGCCTCTCCACAAATACTGTACTGCAAACACTGTAGGTATACTGCATATCTGCTGCTTTTCGAAGTTTTAACTACGTGGCTGCCAAATACGAGGGCAGTTCAATAAGTATGCAACACATTTTTTTTCTCGGCCAACTTTGGTTGAAAAAACCGGAAATTTCTTGTGGAATATTTTCAAACATTCCCGCTTCGTCTCGTATAGTTTCATTGACTTCCGACAGGTGGCAGCGCTGTACGGAGCTGTTAAAATGGCGTCTGTAACGGATGTGCGTTGCAAACAACGGGCAGTGATCGAGTTTCTTTTGGCGGAAAACCAGGGCATCTCAGATATTCATAGGCGCTTGCAGAATGTCTACGGTGATCTGGCAGTGGACAAAAGCACGGTGAGTCGTTGGGCAAAGCGTGTGTCATCATCGCCGCAAGGTCAAGCAAGACTGTCTGATCTCCCGCGTGCGGGCCGGCCGTGCACAGCTGTGACTCCTGCAATGGCGGAGCGTGCGAACACACTCGTTCGAGATAATCGACGGATCACCATCAAACAACTCAGTGCTCAACTTGACATCTCTGTTGATAGTGCTGTCAAAATTGTTCACCAGTCGGGATATTCAAAGGTTTGTTCCCGCTGGGTCCCTCGTTGTCTAACCGAACACCATAAAGAGGAAAGGAGAACCATCTGTGCGGAATTGCTTGCTCGTCATGTGGCTGAGGGTGACAATTTCTTGTCAAAGATTGTTACAGGCGATGAAACATGGGTTCATCACTTCGAACCTGAAACAAAACGGCAATCAATGGAGTGGCGCCACACCCACTCCCCTACCAAGAAAAAGTTTAAAGCCATACCCTCAGCCGGTAAAGTCATGGTTACAGTCTTCTGGGACGCTGAAGGGGTTATTCTGTTCGATGTCCTTCCCCATGGTCAAACGATCAACTCTGAAGTGTATTGTGCTACTCTTCAGAAATTGAAGAAACGACTTCAGCGTGTTCGTAGGCACAAAAATCTGAACGAACTTCTCCTTCTTCATGACAACGCAAGACCTCACACAAGTCTTCGCACCCGAGAGGAGCTCACAAAACTTCAGTGGACTGTTCTTCCTCATGCACCCTACAGCCCCGATCTCGCACCGTCGGATTTCCATATGTTTGGCCCAATGAAGGACGCAATCCGTGGGAGGCACTACGCGGATGATGAAGAAGTTATTGATGCAGTACGACGTTGGCTCCGACATCGACCAGTGGAATGGTACCGTGCAGGCATACAGGCCCTCATTTCAAGGTGGCGTAAGGCCGTAGCATTGAATGGAGATTACGTTGAAAAATAGTGTTGTGTAGCTAAAAGATTGGAGAATAACCTGGTGTATTTCAATGCTGAATAAAACAACCCCTGTTTCAGAAAAAAAATTTGTTGCATTACTTATTGAAGTGCCCTCGTATTTACAGATACGGCATTTTTAGCAAAAAATAAAGCAAATGCCTGGTTTTTACATCTATTGGCTATAACGGCGGTAAACCGTCGCTTCCTTGGTCGTCGTCGTAACCGGTTTCGACTGTACTTAGATATGGTACGGCATTATCGTCAGACGATCCACAGAGTGTTACAGACAGTGCCCTTAGGAAGAGACAGTTATTTGTGCTGGTTGCAATCTGTTTAAAGTCTGCGTTGATTCTCTACGTTGCTGTATTTTCTAATGTGAGGAGTGAGGTGATACTAAAGAGGAAACGGTGTTTGCACTTAATGTGAAATAACTTCATAAGCTTCATATTTGTTTATTTTTGTCAGTGTTCTCCTTTTTTAAAAATTTAGTCCTTATGTTCTTTCTTCTCAGGAACTAACGTGTTTCGCACTCCCCTTGCAGATAACCGTGCTGTGCTGGCTGCGTGTGTCTCTTCGGTAGCCGCAGAGTGGCCTCTCTAACGACGTGTTGCTGGCTGCGTGTGTTGCAGGGGCCGTGAGATAGAGGGCATGGGCCGCGGCTGGGCTCGCAAGCTGGCGCTGTGTGCGGCCGTTTTCACCGGCCTGCTCTGGCTGCTCTACGGCGCCGTCTCGCCCTGTGCTGACGACCACTCGCCGCTCATGGTGCCCAAGCAGGTATACCGGTCTCTCACTGCTTCGCTTCTCTCCCCCAAGTTCACCGTTCACCACCCCCTCTCTCTCAACCCATCCATCACCTTTACCCCATCTCTCACAGTCACCCCACCCCTTCAGCGGACTCACAACTCTTTTGTGAGTACATACTCGGCACTCATGGGGCCCCTGTCCTTGCAGTACTCCTACAATGAACCTAACCATCATTCAGAATGGTGTGGATACAACTGCAGGCCCACTAAAGTCCTGCACCCGCTTACACTATGAAACTTTGCTTCTAGAGACAGACACTGCCTTCCAAGCCCAAAAACTGCTTAAAGCTACGATCCTCCACAGCTACACTGATCATGTAGAGGCTCATTGAGCACTCGGTTCTTCATGTGGTATCATAAACACACGGCTCCTCGATGGTATGAATGTTAGAGATACGCAACTTTATTTCCGTGATCAGGTCATAACCACAACTGATTGCCTTATGAAGAGAGTTGATGCAGAATTGGAACCTGCACCGTTTTCTTAATGTTTGATCGGGTGGAGCTCCCATCAAAGATCAGGGCGGGCTGTGAAGTCATCAATGTCACACCCTGCATATCAAACCCAATGCACTGCTACCAGTGTCAGCATTATAACCATACTCACATGTCTGGTAAAAAGAGAGCAAAATGTGTAACTTATGACAGTGATGTTCATGAGGGAGATGCCCACTTCCTTCTACCAGCTACATCAACTGCAGTGGCAACCATGCCACTTCATCCTGCAAATGTCCTGTGTACCGCAATGAGCGAGCCATTCAAGAGACTTGGCTGAAGGAAAAGGTACCCCTCAATGTTGCTCACAAAATGTTAGCTAGCTGAATGCCTAGCATGCCACTATCCAGCACCTATCGTACCATTTTTGCTACATCACAACCCACGAAAGATAGGGCTACGCAGACCTGCAACCGCCAGTTCAGTGCTGTGGTTGTGAAATCACCTATTGCTAAGGTGATGTCATCACCCCCACCCACTACAGTTGCTCAGCCCACCAAAAATCCTTCGCCCACACCAGCGAAGTCACTTGTGACGCAACCTGAAGAATGGAAATTTAAAAAGGAATTCTCCCATGATGACTTTTTGTGCACCTCAAGTCAGCAGTCGTGTGGGTCCATATCTGACAAACGCAAAGGTGCTGAGAAATCGAACAAAAACAAACGTTCTTCCCCTTCTACAACTCTGAGATCCTCTACATCATTGACGCCACGAGACACCTCTGTCCGACTGACCTCCATTTCAAAGGTGTCAATCACCAAATGATTCTCCACCCCAGGGTCAGATGACCGACCCAGGGAGGTTATTGGTACCTCTTAAGAAATAATGGAACGATATGCTCCATCCTCAGGACCATGTAGTAATATGCAGCTGAAATCTTGCACTCGGCAATGACTTAAGTAACTGCCCACTTATAAGAGAAATATCTCCTAATATGGCTGTCGTCCAGTGTTACATTCATGGCGTCAGATCACATAAGGCAGACTTACAGCTGCCCTCACAATCACAGTGCCCAGTTGTTTTATGCCTACAAGAAACGAAATAAACGAAATTATGCCCTCCAGACCTCTTTGATCTCTTACACTTGACTCCAGCAAGTTTCGTCCCTTCTGAGGGAGGAACTCCTGCTGATGGGAGAGTCTTGATGCTCATTTGCGACGACAGTCATAGCCAAACCATTTCATTGAACATCCAGCGCAAACTGTTGCTCTCCATCTTTCTCTCCCTAGTTACACCTTTTCTTTTTGCAACATCTACTTACCCCCATCACCTAATTCGACCAAGACAGACATACTGCGGCCTACTGCTCGGCTCCCTCATCCCTTTTTGCTACTCAGAGACTTCAGCGCCCACCATCCAATTTGGGGTTCTCTGAGAACCTGCCTGAGAGGCTGTCTCCTGCAGACGGTTCCAGCCAGCATACTCTCATTTCTCTCAACACTGGTGTACCCACATTTCTTTCATATTCCGCACACACTTTCTTGCACCTGGCTGTCTCGTTCTGTAATGCACAGATTGCCAGTTGTCTTACAGTAGTCTGTTCTCTGAGACACATACAGTTGTCTTACAGTAATCTGTTCTCTGAGACACATACTTGAGTGACCGTTGCCCGTGCATAATTCGTCTGCTAACTCATGTCCCATCTGTGCCCAAAGCAATAGTCAGCTTTCTAAAGCTGTTTGAAGGCTCTACACTTCAGTGGCAACCTTAAATGAACATTTCCACAGCAGTGATGGTCAGGTTGAGTACCTTATGACTGTTATCTTTACAGCAACAGAATGTTCCATCCGCTGGACTTCTTCCCTGCCAAGACGTTCCCCAGCCCCTGGTGGACTGCGTAATGGCGCGACATGGTTCGTGCACGGAGATGTGCTCTCTGTGTCACCATCCCACACAGGAGAACTGTATTCATCATAAACATTGCACATAAAGTGTCGACACATTATCACAGATAGCAAAAAGAGCTAGTTGGGTCTCTTTTACTAATTCTCTTAACCGTTTTACGCCCTCTGCTGTTGTTTGGGGTAACCTACGTCAGACTTCTGGAAAAAAAGGTAGAACTCCTGATTCCTGGCCTGACTGTGGCAAAAAATATCATTGTGGACGCTATCGATGTTTCCAACACCTTGTGTCGTTACTTTGCAGAGATCTTGAACCCTACATATTATTATCCTGCCTTCCTACCTCAGAAAGGAACAGAGGAGGCTCGGAAGAGACCTTTCCTCTCTCAGTAACACGATGCTACAGTACAGTTTTTGCTATGAGGAATTCGAACTTGCCATCACTCCGTCACGATCCTCTGCTCCAGGACCGGATGATTTTCACACTCAGGTGTTGCAGCACCCATCTTTTGATGAAAAGCACTTTCTCCTTCGTACGTATAATCGCATCTGGACGGACGGCGCATTTCCCAACGTTAGCGAAACACCACTGTAATCGCCACACCAAAACCTGGTAGGGACAAACATATTCCATCCGGCTACCAGCTAGTTTCCCTCACCAGCTGTGTGTGCAAGGTGATGGACTGTGTGATCAGTGGTCGGCTGGTAGGTGACTTGAGTCTCGGAATTTGCTAACAAATGCACAATATGGAACTCATAAGCACTGGTCTACAGTCATCTCATCATCCTGTCAACCAGTATTATGAACAATTTTCTGCAGAAATGCCAAACTGTAGCGGTGTTTTTTTTTTTTTTTTTTTTTTTGGAAATGGCTTACGATGCCTGCTGGAGGACGGGCATCCTCCGTGCAATTCACATGTGGAGTTTCCAAGGTCGCCTGCCCCAATTTATTCGGTAGTTTTTAAAAGACCGGGTTTTCACAAGGTACATGTGGGTTCCACTTTGTTGAATACTTTTATTCAGGAGAACAGGATGCCTCAAGGCTCAGTGCTGAATGTAGCCCTATTTGCCATAGCAATTAACCCTGTCATGGACTGTCTCCTGCGAGGTATCTCATGCTCTCTCTCCGTCAATGGCCTTGTGATCTACTGCACATCTCTGCAGACATGTTTATTTGAACAATGGCTTCACCGATGTCTCAACTATCTTTACTCGCGGAACAACGGCTTCCACTTTTCCACTGAAAAAACTGTCTGTTTAAATCCTCGCGGTGTAAGGAGTTTCTTCCACCATCCTTACACCTCGGTCCTGTTGCTCTTTGTCGAAACCACGAAATTCTTGGGTCTCGTGCTCGGTAGGAAATTCTGTGGTGGTCCTCCCACGTACCTTATGTGACAGCACAACGTACCCGATCTCTAAATATCCTGTGTGTTATAAAAGTTGCTACATTAGAATATGTACTTGGTACACACACTCACTCCTTAATGCAACGAATCCAAGAATGCTTCCTCTCGCTCGCTGATGATAGAGCCAACGTGATGTTCATGTGAGTCCCTGGTCATGCCAGAGCGTCGGTGAATGAAGCTGCCGATGCTGCTGCAAGGCTGTAGTCTGATTACACAGGCCTTTCAGTAATCCTGTCCCTTCAGATGAGCTCTGTGTTGCTCCACGTAGGAACATTGTGTCACCACGGCACGAACACTGCTCTTGTCTAAATGGCAACAAATTCCAGGAAATTAAACACCATCCCACAGCTTGACCGACTTCCTCTCGCCCCTCTTGTTGCGAAGAGATGCTTTTGATCAGGATGCGTTTTGAGCACTATCATTTCAGTCACTGTCATTTGTTAAGTGGAAACCCCCAACATCTCTATGCGTACTGCTACCAACCTTGGACAGTGCACCATTTTCTGCCCCAATGCCAATTTTACAAGAATTTACATCTTAATGTATGTTTTACCATCTGCAGTATCAGATTTTTAGGAGGTACAGCACAAGCTATAGATAACAATTTAATTCGTCATATTAATGCGGCGAAGGAAATTTTATTTTCAACCATCTGAGCAACCTCCTTAAAGGGGAAGTGATCGTTTTTAATTCTTCCTCTCGTCTGGTCGATTAGACACTGAGTATTATCAGCTTCAGATTCATTTGGTAACTGACCATTTTAAGTTATGAAAAGAGTGGTCTAGTCGCCGCCGGCCGTTGTTGCCGAGCGGTTCTAGGCGCTTCAGTCTGGAACCGCGCGACCGCTACGGTCGCAGGTTCGAATCCTGCCTCGGGCATGGATATGTGTGATGTCCTTAGCTTAGTTAGGTTTAAGTATCTCTAAGTTCTAGGGGGCTGATGACCTCAGATGTTAAGGCCCATAGTGCTCAGAGCCATTTGAACCAAACTGTCGCCCCCACCGCTCGCGGAGCTTGTCATTGCGATTGAAGCAACCTGCTTAGAGTACCTAACAGTAGGTGTTGCTCCAGCTAAAACATCGTGGCTTCACATGAAAATAAAGTTCGCCGTTACGAATCTGAAAAACGTCAACCACGAAATATCGACACAAAAAAATGAAGTTGCAGCTTTCGGTTTGAAAAGTGATGATTTCTATGTTTTGGTTTCTGAAATCTGGTTTCTCAGGATAGAGCGGATCAGGTTATGGTCGTGGAGAGGGCCGTAATCACTTGCTGCAGTTGCACAAAATACACAAACTTTTATTTTCCTAAGAACCACTTAATTATACATTGCCTTAAAACAATACGGTTGAAGGCCTAATTAAGAAAACTTGCAATACCTCCTGGGCTGAAGTCGCAAAAACACACCAAAAACAAGAACGGCTGAGGGTCTGCACACAAGTTATATAAAAATTACTTTAAAGAATACACGCAGCTGAAGGCCTTACTTAAAAAAATTTCACGTGAATACTCGGCTGAAGGCCACACACCCGTCATTGAACAACTCATGACTTAGGTCCTGGATAACAAGAATTTCAGGTAGAATAAACTTTCAGAATTTTAGTTATTAAACAAATCAATCTACAACTTTAAGTGGGCTGAAGGCCTTATTTTAAAATTAAAACAAACTACATTAATAGACAGCTGAAGGCCTCGCACAGTACATCAGACTAAAATGGAAATCACAATCTAAAACCAACAGAACAGTGGTGCTCAGAAGTGTTCCAATGGTCGGCCTGAGTAGGTAGCTCTGACGTAAGGTGAGGTGAGACAGGCAGCCAAGAGTAAAGGTAAATAATCGGATGGCAACCCGACCCAGGGACGGCTGAAGGACCGACCAACAGTCTTAATCAATTTCCTTGCGCCCGACCAACGTTACAACAACGGAAAATATCAGCCGAGGACGAAGGTACCAGCCGCACTACGTCTTCAGAATTGGCGTCTAAAAACAGCCAAGGCACAATGACCACTATTAAGAAAAAAAGTGAACTAACAACTAAAATGCCGGTTCTAGGCGCTACAGTCTAGAACCGCGCGACCGCTACGGTCGCAGGTTCGAATCCTGCCTCAGGCATAGCTATGTGTGGCGTCCTTAGGTTAGTTAGGTTTAAGTAGTTCTAAGTCTAGGGGAGTGGTGACCACAGCAGTTAAGTCCCATAGTGCTCAGAGCCATTTGAACCATTTGAACTAAAAGGCTGTCGGACTACACGCCGTGCCGGACAGCATCAACACGGCGAGGAAAAACACACTGCCGGAAAACTATGCTAACGACCAGGGCAGGTAACTGGGGCGTTAACGGCCGCAAGGCAGAAAATACCGCTGGTGCACTTCACTGATAACAACCAATTTAATAATTAAAGACCACACAAGAAGGCGGCTGCGAAATTTCGCCGACTCCAACAACACGTCTCCGACGATTGTTTGGTTGAAGGCATATGCGACACTCATCGGTGAACATGACGGTTAGAGAGAGGTAGAGGGAGGGAGGGGGGGGGGTTTCTGTCGGACGTAAAGACCCCCATCAAATACACACATCAAAAAGAGTTTTGCATCACCCCGATTCCCAGAACTCCTGCAGATAGACGTTGACTGTGGATATTCTATCACGGATACAGTCCCTTTGACTGTTCAGAGGTGTTACTAAACCCACTAAAAGATGTAAACAACCATGCAGGAGTAGCGCCTTTTAGACGGAGGGGGTCCGACAGCAGATCAGCCCCAGTCATTCCACCAGGAAGGAGATACACGGTTCGTGTTGTCTGTGGGTCAACCATGCCTAGACGGTCAATAGCGCGGTTCGATCGCGTTCGCATTGTTACTTTGTGCCAGGAAGGGCTCTCGACATGGTCAGTCTCCAGACGTCTGGGAGTGAACAAAAGCGATGTTTGGACATGAAGGAGATACAGAGAGACAGGAACTGCTGATGACATGCGTCGCTCAGGCCGCCCAACGGCTACTACTGCAGTGGATGACCGCTACCTACGGATTATGGCGCGGAGGAACCCTGACAGCAACGCCACCATGTTGAATACTGCTTTTCGTGCAGCCACAGGACGTCGTGTCACGACTCAAACTGTGCACAATAGGCTGTATGATGCGCAACTATACTCCCGGCGGTCGCAGGTTCGAATCCTGCCTCGGGCATGGGTGTGTGTGATGTCCTTAGGTTAGTTACGTTTAAGTAGTTCTAAGTTCTAGGGGACTTATGACCTCAGCAGTTGAGTCCCATAGTGCTCAGAGCCATTTGAACCATATACTCCCGACGTCTATGGCGAGGTCCATATTTGCAACCACGACACCATTCAGCGCGGTACAGATAGGCCAAACAACATGCCGAATGGACCGCTCAGGATTGGCATCACGTGTCGTAAGTGCGACAAGCTGGAAATTTGAGCCTGTCAGGGACCGTGTCCGGATGTCCGAAGCGCTTAATGCAACCACCTTATGAGAAACGGTAAATCCGGGTTCGAGTCCATATCCGGCATAAATTTTCAACTTTCGTCATTGTATTACCTCAATGCCCTGTGCGGCTGGAAGTCACGAATTCCCAGCAATCTCTTCCCTTTTCTTTCCTCATTCTCTGTTTCAAATAAGAGTATCGTGTCTGCCACATAGCCCACATTTTGTTCCCAAAAATGAAGGAAGGGCTCCGCCGACATTAATAAGGGTCCAATCAAGAAATACAGACGGTTGTAATCGCGTGATTTTGGAGAGAAAAGATACAGTTCCTTCTTTAACGCTTCATGAAAGTTTCATCTTTCGCAAACGTGTATCCAATTTTCTGGCAACTATGTAGAAAAACTGGAGTACTTTCTGGGATAGTAATTAATACGGAACATTATTTGTGTTTCATTTAATAAATCATTGTGATACATTTACTCGTACTGTCTATGGAGACATTAGATATCATTTAACCCTCGTACCTTACCCATCAACAGCCTGAATACGGCTCCAAATCTTATTGCTCAAAATCTTCGAAGTCCCATCCAGTACATCGGCAAAGGAATCGACTAACGCATGGAGTTATAATAAGAATTTTCTTTCCCTACGCCTTCTCCTTCTACTCTCCGCCCTGCACCTTCTTATCCTAGTCTTCAAACTCGTTTTTCATTTAACAGAAACTGTGTATACACACTCAACTCAGATGACGGGCAACTAATTGTCCTCGGTCGCATGGGAGTCACCATCGCAGAAACGTTTTTCATGCAAACCACGGAAATAATAAAATGGACATAGCTAATTTCATATGAGTATACGGGTATTTCGCCGCTACGCTCTTTCGTTGTGTTTCACCTTTCGTGTGAGAACTTCTTCCTTCAGCATGAGAAACAAAACAAGCCAGGGGTATCTGTTCTGGAAGAACAATACGGATCCAATTAGTCTGTTTATTGTACGTAATTCTGTACAAGGTACTACGTCGATTGACGCCATTTTGATGCACTGGACTTGTTTGGAAAAGAAAAGTTATTCTCATTTAGGTTTTCCGTAAACCTTTGTACGATAATTAGCAGAGACCCAATAAACACCTTAGAAAATCACGTCAGATTCTAAATAATGCTCAAGTCAAACGGAAGTTGCACGGCAAAGATTGTAATTGGGATTCCTGATATTACACACTTTGTCCCCCTAATAACAGATTCGTCTATAAGTTCTGTTCTTCACTTTCATATCAAAGTGACTAATTACCTTTCCCTATACAATTACAGTTAAGTTTCGTCCTTACGTTATCTCTGCATAGTAACTGTGTGGGCAGAGGAGCTAATTGAATGGGTTATAATTTAAACGTAAAAGAATGGTATTTATTCATTTCGGGCTCGTGCATTTTTGAAATGAATATTAATGCGTAAATTGTGTGATCCATATTACTTGGTTCGTGGAGCTGAAAAATTGAAGTGGCTTGTAAATAATGAATTTGCCGATAATTATGCCTAAACCTCCGTTACGGTTGTTTATTTAGACAAGGATTCCTGGATTATAATACCATTTGTGAAGTGGAGATCCGCTGAGGAATCTCGTTTCCTTTAGTTAGACAGAAAGCAGTATATGAAATTGAAAATCTGTGGTAAGATCTTATGGGACCAAACTGCTGAGGTCATCGGTCCCTAAGCTTACACACTACTTAATCGAACTTAAACTAACTTACGCTAAGGACAACACGCACGCGCACACCCATGCCCGAGGGAGGATTCGAACCTCCGACAGGGGGAGCCGCACGGACCGTGACAAGGCGCCTAAGACCACGCGGCTACCCCGCGTGGCGCTATATCAGACACATAGTGACGCATAGTGCAGTCACACTAGTTTCGTCTCTAAATCAGTTTCTATCATACAACTAGCGACAGACGACCAACAGCGCACCACAACAACAGGGACAAACAAGAAGTAAAGTGTGAAGAAAGAAGTTTGGAACATAAAAACGTGCTTATTATTCGTAAAAGAAGCTGTATTGCAACCTCCAAGACGTAACCAGATGAGAGGAAATGCATATGCCAATTAAAAACGCGAAGAAGTATCTCGCTGAAGATATCTTAAAGTAAAAAAAGGCGGAACACGTCTAGGAGAAATAAAATACAGTGAAGCAAGAAAAGGCGGTTATTATTTACAAAACAACTATTTCTGTGCATGCTGCGGAAGATGATCACGCAAACAGACTTGCTTTTTCTCATGAGCTTATCTTTTTAATGATCTGACGGACCTCAGTGTTGGATTACGCCTCGCACACTGACTTCAGAACCTGTATTCTGGATTTTTCATTTCTTTTGTGTTGCGTAATGTATATCTGTTTTCCACACTTTCACACGTTTTATCATGCTTTATAACTCGTAACCTCAGCACCACCAGATTATCTCGCAAACAGCCCGTTTAAGGATCCCTCTTGAGTGGGACGTTTTTCCTTAATTTACCGCGTCAGGTCACCTGTGTAAGTTTTCACTGTTGATTATGATATACCTTTTGTATTGGGGTTCCAGAAAAATGTAGATACTCCTTCATATACCGTTGCAATTTTGCGCTGTAGCGTAGTCCATTGTTTTCTCAATAGATCGTGGCACGCGTTTTCCAGGAGACGAGAATCCAGCAATGATTGATGTAATATTGTCGTTTGAGCAACGCAAGGCCGTATTGAGGTGGTATAGGAAGTTGGAAAACTTGATGGAGGTAGAACGACAATGGCGCAATGTGTACGGAACAGCCACCAACACATACAACAATTTATCGTCTTTGGTATAAATTTGAAGCCGACGGTAGTGTTCAGGATGGCATAGGATAAGGTATGGCCGACCAAGACCAAAACCATCAACAAGTCCAGCTTCTAACGCTGCTGTGTTGCGACATGTTACTAGGTCGCCTCAAAAATCTGTGAAGCTGGGTGCACGTGAAAGCAGGGTAAGCCGATCAAGCGTACGGCGAATTCTGAAGGCTGCGAAATGGAAAGTGTACAGTCAAAGATCGGTTCACGCAGTGAACGAGGACGACCCGAATCGAAGGAAGGTGTATTGCGAGTGGTTTGAAGGCAAGCTTCGCGAGGGTGAACGGTTTGCAGGGACTAAACCGCCACAACTGCGTGTACTGGGCCCCTGCAAATCCTCACGTTCACTTGGACAAACATGTTAATGTGTGGTGTATTTGTCATCGCACGGTTTGATTGGCGCATTTTTCTTGAAGGTGCTGTAACTGGTGAGGTATGACTTCATATGCTGCAAACATCGATATTATCTGCGTAAAAAGTTCTCGGTTTACTTGCCGCGTCTAATTTGGATAAAACCCAGGAAGATTAAGGAAATGTTGCGACCCGTGAAAGATAATCTCGGCCTGAGAGTACCGGGAATTTACAGCATTCCTTGCGAGTGTGGCAAAAATTATGTGGGCCAGTCTATAAGAACTGTTGCCGATCGCTATGTGGCGTCACCTGAAATACAGGTATCTTGAAAAATCAGCGGTGGCTGAGCACGGTTTGTTAAATAAGCATAAGATTTTATTCGACGAAACAAGAATACTTGCTCAAGCTTCAAAGTATTGGGACTCTGTCATCAGGGAAGCAGCTGAAAGTAGACTCTGTGAAAATAATTTCAACAGAGACTCCGGATATGCACTCAGCAATGCATGGAAGCGCGCAATTGATAAAGAAAGAGCGCAGAGGGAGACTTCATACATTCCTCGCAGTTCTCCGCCTGTTGCGATGGATGGCGCTGCAAGCTACCCTGGATAAAGCGCGCAAACATCTATGGACATAGAGGTCGCCAGCTCCGTACGCGCAGTTTTCACCGTGACGTCATCCAGCCTATGAGAAGCCGTCCATTGCTTATAAAAGCGGAAGCCTCACCCGTCCACACCACTTGGGGTAACCAGTGGTTCCTCCGTCTCAACCCCTCCAAAACCCAGGCAATTATCATAGGCCGCACCACTCACTCCTTTCGCCTCCATAATTTCTACCCCACCCTTTATGGTCGTCCCATCCAGCTCACCCCCACCTTGAAATACCTTGGCCTCACCCTCGACCGACACCTCACCTGGACCCCTCATCTCCAGACCGTCTGGCAGAAAGCCCATTCCCGCCTCCACCTTCTGAAACTCCTGTCTGGCCGCACATGGGGATTTCATCCTTCTACCATCCTCCACACCTACAAATCCCTCATCCGTCCTATCCTCTGTTATGCCAGCGTTGTCTGGATCTCCGCCCCCACCCGCTTTTACAAGGCCCTCCAAATCCTTGAACGCCATGCGCTACGCCTTGCCTTCCGTATTCGCCTTCCTTCCCCCACACGGCTCCTGTATGAACTGATCCCCTTCCCCCACCTCCTCCTGTTCCTCCAACATCTCTGCATCCTTTACATTGTTCGCAGGCTTGATCCCCCCCCACCCTCTGGTTTCCTCCTTCCTCTCCACCCCCCATCCGTTGCCGCGCCTCTATCGCTGTATCCCTCCCTCTCTCCACCTCCACACCCTCCATCTCCTTCATCAGGGCAATTGCCAACCCCCTCCCGGATGACGAACTTCGCCTTGACATCTACCCTTCCTTCCAACTATAACCTGGCCTTGTTCCCCCCCCCCCTCCCCAGGGCCCCCTTTTTCCTCTCCCCTCCTTCTCCCAGAGCGCATTTTCCTCCTCCCCCCCCCCCGAGACCCTGCACCCCATACTTGCCTCTTTCCTTCCCACATCCCTCCCTACCTGGCCCTCTTCAGCGCGCCCCCCCGCTCATCTCCCCCATCTCTTCCCTCCCTCCCTTCTTCAGGTCTCCCTCATCTCCTAGCGCCTGGCAGATCCTCTGTTTTGATCATCGTCAGTGTGCCACATCGGTGTTGTGTTTAGTGCTGTTTCTCCTGTGCGTCAAGAGGTGTGATTTTACTTGTGTACTGCCTTGAGGTTCGTTGTCAGTGTTTGTTATGTGCTACACCATCCGTCGATACCTTTTCTGCTCCAGTCATACTGTGCCTTGTGTTCTTTTGGTTGTCGCAGTGTGTGGCTTTTGTGTGTGCTACTTTTAAACAGTTTTTTATCTCCATATTACAGTCAACCCGTTTTTTGTCTATTGCCTTCCATGATGTTCCCCCTTTTTTCTATCTATGTTCACCATATTCTCTCCTTTTATTATTTTTAAATGTCTTCTATTGTTTGTTCTATGTCTTTTGGCTGAAGAGCAGCGCATAAGATGCTGCCAGCCCGCTCCGATGGGGAACTGAAATACAATAAAGGAAAAAAAAAAAATAGTCCACGACAGTCAGTTTCACCCCTGACGAAGATGACGGAGGTAGTCATCGAAAGCTCGGGATTTTATCCAAATTTGACGCGGCAAGTAAACCGAGAAATATTTATGCAAGAACTCCATCGCGAAAGACTTTGTAGTCATCCGAGAGGTGTCTGGAATAAAAGATTTTACCTACAACAGGGTGGCACTCCTCCTCAGTACCACAGAGATATGAGAGTCTATTTGGATGAAAATCTACGTGGACGGTTGTTAAGTACCCACCACAGTTTATATAAGAATATACAGCCTACAGTTGCAGGTTAACTTTATCGTTTACCTAGGTCTCAACGTTAGTAATAACGTCTTCTTCAGATCCTGCAAAAAGTTAATATTATTATGTGCTAGTAAATTATATTAGATGTGGTCATCCTACAGGATGCAACGTGTAGTACTTACATAAAATATTATTTAAATGTTTGCCTAAAACAAGCCATGTCCTAAGTCAACTTTATAAAACTTGATGCATAACCATAAGGTATTGTCACTTCTATTCAACATGCTGTAGCAAATTCACTTAAAGCCCGTTGTACGGGCCTCGTCGTGTGACTAGAGACTGCGGACCGCGAGGGCTTCGCGGTCTGCCTCACAGAGGGCGGCGCGCATGCGCGAGACGTATAGAATCGAACTCTTATTACGCACGCGTCAGATGTCAACCTCAAAAAAGAATTACAAATTCTCGAGAGTATTGCACAGAATAATGGCTATGATCCAAAGATAGTGAGGCAGTTATATCATTAGAAAACGCGAAAAAGAACAACGACTTTAGTAAACAAAAATACTCAAACCCAAGATCAGACCAAGAAATGGTTGTCGGTTCCTTATATAGGTAATGTCTCCTACAAGATAGGGCGCCTGTTGAAAAATTCAGGGTTTAAAATTTCCTTCTCGACGAGTAATAGTTTAAAGCAAAATTTGGTTCATTCCCTTGAGAAAGACTGATAAGTCAGCGAAATCATTCGTATATAAGATTATGTGTGATGATTGCCCATGTTATTACATAGGTCAAAGAGTCAGAGCTATAGCAGTAAGGTTTAAAGAACATCTTCCAATAAAGGGCGTAGGAACACGGGGGTCAGCCTTTGCGGAACATCTGGTGCAAATGGATCATACACCTAAACCTTTACGTGACATAGAGCTACTACATCATGAAGTTAAGGGATATAGACTCGACACGCTTGAGGAACTACAAATTTATGCGCACCTAATTACAGATAGAGGCAATTTACTGAACGATCAACTGTATCTAAAAAATAGGGCATACTTCGAATACTTCCAGCCTATATTAGGTTTACAATAATTCATAATGTGACCATTACAGTTTCTGTAATAAAAGAACCTTTCCTACAGATGTTCATACGAGATTTGTTGGTCAGTTTATAAGGCTCTGTAGTAGTAACGCTGGATACCGTAATTAACTTTCAATAGTAAAGTATAAAATTAATTCATAGCAAAAAGGTTATCTGACGCGTGCGTAATAAGAGTTTGATTCTATACGTCTCGTGCATGCGCGCCGCCCTCTGTGAGGCAGACCGCGAAGCCCTCGCGGTCCGCAGTCTCTAGTCACACGACTAGGCCCGTACAACGGGCTTTAAGTGAATTTGCTACAGCTTGTTTAACAGAAGTGACAAAACCTTATGGTTATGCATCAAGTTTTATATAGTTGACTTAGGACATGGCTTGTTTTAGGCAAACATTTAAATAATATTTTATGTAAGTACTACACGTTGCATCCTGTAGAATGACCATATCTAATATAATTTACTGTTGTTGTTGTTGTTGTGGTCTTCAGTCCTGAGACTGGTTTGATGCAGCTCTCCATGCTACTCTATCCTGTGCAAGCTTGTTCATCTCCCAGTACCTACGGCAACCTACATATTTCTGAATCAGTGTAATTCATCTCTTGGTCTCCCTCTACGATTTTTACCCTCTACGCTGCACTCCAGTACTAAATTGGCCCGCAGCTCGTGGTCGTGCGGTAGCGTTCTCGCTTCCTACGCCCGGGTTCCCGGGTTCGATTCCCGGCGGGACCATGGATTTTCTCTGCCTCGTGATGACTGGGTGTTGTGTGCTGTCTTTAGGTTAGTTAGGTTTAAGTAGTTCTAAGTTCTAGGGGACTGATGACCATAGATGTTAAGTCCCATAGTGCTCAGAGCCATTTGAACCATTTTTTTTTACTAGATTGGTGATCCCTTGATGCCTCAGGACATGTCCTACCAACCGATCCCTGCTTCTAGTCAAGTTGTGCCACAAACTGTTCTTCTCCCCAATTCTATTCAATACCTCCTAATTAGTTATGTGATCAACCCACCTAATCTTCAGCATTCTTCTGTAGCACCACATTTCGAAAGTTTCTATTCTCTTCTTGTCCAAACTATTTATCGTCCATGTTTCACTTCCTTACATGGCTACACTCCATAAAAATACTTTCAGAAACGACTTCCTGACATTTAAATCTATACTCGATGTTAACAAATTTCTCTTCTTCAGAACGCTTTCCTTGCCATTGCCAGTCTACATTTTATATCTTCTCAACTTCGACCGTCATCAGTTATTTTGCTCTCCAGATAGCAAAACTCCTTCACTACTTTAAGTGTCTCATTTCCTAATCTAATTCCCTCAGCATTACCCAACTTAATTCGACTACATTCCATTATCCTCGTTTTGCTTTTGTTGATGTTCATCTTATATCCTCCCTTCAAGACACTATCCATTCCGTTCAACTGCTCTTCGAAGTCCTTTGCTGTCTCTGACAGAATTACAATGTCATCTGCGAACCTCGAAGTTTTTATTTCATCTCCATGGTTTTTAATACCTACTCCGAACTTCTCTTTTGTTTCCTTTACTGCTTGCTCAGTATACAGATTGACTAACATTTGGGAGAGGCTACAACCCTGTCTCACTCCCTTCCCAACCGCTGCTTCCCTTTCATGCCACTCGACTCTTATAACTGCCATCTGGTTTCTGTACAAATTGTAAATAGCCTTTCGCTCCCTGTATGTTACCCCTGCCACCTTCAGAATTTTAAAGAGAGTATTCCAGTCAACATTGTCAAAAGCTTTCTCTAAGTCTACAACTGCTACAAACGTAGGTTTGCCTTTTCTTAATCTTTCTTCCAAGATAAGTCGTAGGGTCAGTATTGCCTCACGTGTTCCAATATTTCTACGGAATCCAAACTGATCTTCCCCAAGGTCGGCTTCTACTAGTTTTTCCATTCGTCTGTAAACAATTCGCGTTAGTATTTTGCAGCCGTGACTTATTAAACTGATTGTTCGGTAATTTTCACATCTGTCAACACCTGCTTTCTTTGGGATTGGAATTATTATAGTCTTCTTGAAGTCTGAGGGAATTTCACCTGTCTCATACATCTTGCTCACCAGATGGTAGAGAAGAACTGCACCACAAGATGATTATGGTAGAGTTTTGTCAGGACTGGCTCTCCCAAGGCCGTCAGTAATTCTAATGGAATGTTGTACTGACTGTCAAAGAGTGTCTACATTTTTCTGGATTACTGTATATGTATCTTCTGAGCTGTCGCAGCTGGTTCAGGTGTTTGTGCAGCGGCCATTTTCTGTTGCAGAAGTACGTGGTGGGCTCGGACCGGCGCGTATACCCGTACGACCGCGAGATGCCGCTCATCTTCATCGGCGGCGTCCCCCGCTCGGGCACCACGCTCATGAGGGCCATGCTGGACGCACACCCCGAGGTCAGGTCTGTACCTGCTCCCACCGTCAGGCTTTCTTCTCTAACTGCCCCTTTACAGGGATCCTCAACCATGTAAGTGGGCGTGGCGGGTGTAGCGGGCCGTGGCCTGCTCGCAGGGAGCGGGTTCGCTGGTATATCCGTCCGAAGCATTCTATGGCTTAATGGCAGTGACGAGTTTGACAGGTAGCTGTTATGATGGTTTTAATTAATACTTCCTCCACTTTTGGTACCTCTCGTTGGTCAAGGTAATGCATGGTCAGTTAGAACATTTTTCTTTTACGAGGGTCGCTCCAAAAATCCATCTTTTATTCTACATGTTTGAAAGTTTTACAGTGTGTAGATACATCATTTGCGAACAGTACTTTCATTTCTCCATATAATTTCCATCCCTCTCAACTGCCTTACGGCATCTTGGAACCAGCGCCTGTATACCCGCACGGTAAAATTCTAGACCAACCTGTTGGAGCCACTGTTTGGCAGCGTGCAGAGGGGAGTCATCATCTTCAAACCTTCTTCCACGAAGAGTGTCTTTCAGTTTCCCAAAGAGATGATAGTCACATGGAGCCAGCTCAGGACTGTAAAGCGGGTGTTTCAGTGTTGTCCATCCGAGTCCGCCGGCCGGAGTGGCCGAGCGGTTCTAGGCGCTGCAATCTGGACCACTACGGTCGCAGGTTCGAATCCTGCCTGGGGCATGGATGTGTGTGATGTCCTTAGGTTAGTTAGGTTTAAGTAGTTCTAAGTTCTAGGGGACTGATGACCTCAGAAGTTAAATCCCATAGTGCTCAGAGCCGTTTGAACAAACCATCCGAGTTTTTTGATTGCTTCCATGGTTTTCTGACTGACATGTGACCGTGCATTGTCGTGCAACAGCAAAAAAACCTGCTTTTGCCGATGTGGTCGAGCACGACTCAGTCAGGCTTGGAGTTTCTTCAATGTCGTCACATATGCATCAGAATTTATGGTGGTTCGACTTGGCATGATGTCCACACGCAATCGAAAAACACCGTAGCCATAACTTTCCCAGCAGAAGGTGTGGTTTTGAATTTTTTCTTGGATGCATTTGCATGATGCTACTCCATTGATTGCCTCGTCGTCTCTGCTGAAAAATGATAGATCGACAGCAGCATCTCCATACACCTTTTTCAAGCTCTTGAGGATGTTTCCCACTGTCTCATTTTCACAGCACAGAAATTCTATGACAGCACGTTGCTTCTGACGAACGTCAAGTGTAGCAGCCATCTTGAATACATGCTGTGACGGCGCCACTCACGGCAACAGGTTGAACTGAGTTTGAAAACAAGCGGGAAGAATTTATCTGCACACTGTAAAACTTTCACACATGCAGAATGAAAACTGTATTTTTACAAAAATAGTGTGACCCTCGTATTATGTTGGTAAGTTGTGGCTGTAGCTGGCTGTTGAGAAGAAATGACAACTGAGCTATACACTTACAAAATGCGAGATTTAATTTCTTAAATATAAGAACACGCACAGTGGTCTGGCGGACAGGATGGGCAGCAATCTGCGATTGTTTGGTGGTTTGATGCTGCGGTGTAGGGGAAGGTCTCGAACACGAGTGACTGTAGGAGAATGCAGCATCACTCAGACAATATTTCTGGGTGTAACGAATGGCAGCTAGCTCTAAATATAGAACTAAGGGATGTTAAAAAAAGTCTCTCCGCGCGTGCCGTATGCCACAGTGGATATACCGAAATGAAACTCAGTGAAATACAAGTTATTAATTTAGTGAATATTCATTTTTACGTACAAATTTTCACATTAAATGTTGAAAGTGTCCCTCCTGTTTTTGAATATTTTGTATCCCGCCTGGAAGGCGGCGCGTGGGTCTGCTCCTATAAACTGAATGGGTAGGTCGAATATAGGAAGTGAATAGTAGCTGGTGAGGTAAGATTCTCGGTACAGCTTTTTACGTAACTTTACACTGAAGAGCCCGTAGGTGCGAAATTGGATAGGCAGCAACGTTAATAGCCACTAGTAGTGAGACAAATTATCATTGAAGCAACAAAGTAATGTTAGCCCGCTATGAAGTAGAAACAATGTTGCTAGGTCGTCTCCTCGGAATCAAATCAAATGGGTAGAATCTGCAGCGGCGCTCGTAGAGCTGAACAGCGTCCGCTAGAGGGCGCTGTCGTCGGTGTCGTAGTGCCAACCTATGAACTTGCACCTGCGCCGTGGTATCGTAGCTATCGATACCACATATTACACAATTCAATTCGTCTAATCATGTTTCCAAACACAAGCTGTAACACTTCTTCTATAACAGAAGCAGTAAAAGTGGATATTGCAATTTTAAATTCATCGGTGGATTTTGGACGGTTTTTACAGACAGTTGTTTTCGCTGCACCCCAGAGGAAAAAGTCAGGTGGTGTTAGGTCAGGCGATCGTGGAGGCCAAAGTCCCTGTGAAATTATGCGATTACCGAAAATATCAGCAAGCAGTGACATAGAAACGCGAACTGTATGCGCGGTTGCACCATCTTGTTGAAAATAACCGCCCAGTATTTCGCTTAACACAAGTTCTCCTATGAGTGGGTACAGAATATCACTGCAGTATCGTTGTGCGTTTATTGTTTCGTTGAAAAACGCAGGCAGGCGAACAATCATACGGCACTGCGGAGAGACTTTTTGAATACGCCGTATATAATTTAATGCGGATGAGCAGGCAACACAATCCTGAGATGTTCGAATACACCATTAGCAGCGTACTCCTTGACACAGTCACATCGGTTAAATATCTGGACGCAACGTTGGAAAGCGGTATGAAATGGAACGAGCTTGTTAGGATTGTGGTGCGGAAGGCGAATGGTAGACTTCTTTTTATTGGGAGAATTTTTGGGAAATTATGGTTCATCTGTAAAGGAGGTCGCATATAGGACAATAGTGCGACCCAGAATACAGCAGGAGTTGTAGGGATCCGCACCAGGTCGGATTAAAGGAAGACATCTAAACTCTTCAGAGGCGGGCTCCCAGATTTGTTACCGGTACTTTCGAACAACGCGCAAATGTTACGGAGATGCTTTGGGAACTCAAATGGCAACCCTTCGAGAGAAGGTGACTTTCTTTTCGAGGAACACTGTTGAGAAAATTTAGAGAACCGGTATTTGAAGCTGACTGCAGAACGATCCTACTCCCGCCAACATACATTTCGCCTAAGTAGTAGGAAAATAAGATACGAGAAATAAGAGCTTATAGGGAGACACAGATAGTCCTTTTATCCTCACTTTTTCTGAAAGCGGAACAGTGAAGGAACGACTAGTATTCGTACAGCGAACCCTGCGCCACGCGCCGTTCGGTGGCTTGTGGTGTATGAATATAGATGTAAAAGTAGAACAACATAAATTACTGTAATCATTAAACTGAAAAGAAAGTACTTTATCGAATTGTTTTCGAACTTGCTGATGATTAGCTCGGAAAGGGTTATTGTCTTTGCCTTGACAACTGGTAAAGTAATCCAGATTTGATTAACAAACTAATGCAGAAGAACACTGATGATGTCCGTACACTTGGACAAATCACAAAGTAGTTCCCTGAATTGATGAAGAAGTGTGAATATGTAATGGCACACAGAAACAAGGACATATTGATGAAACAGTAGGACAAGAGGTACGTCGTGATGGTCAACACTTTTTATGGCGATACATTTGCAGAAATCAAATTCAAAAACTGACACCGTGGAAATGCCAAGTGTTCTCATTATGTAAAAGACGGCGTGCGGCGAAGATGGGAGTGATTCTCAGTTGTAAAGCTATCGTATTAACAAGAGCAGACTGAAAAAAAAGTTATCAGAAGTTTTTTCGCCGTCTATTGACGTTACATGCTCCAATGCGTATGGTCTGTACAAAAAATTAGGTGGTGAAAAAAGATAGATATTCATGAATAGTCTCGAGGGACAGTTGGACGTATCCTCTTCGCATCAAAAGTCATCAAATGAACGCCCACTTCGAACAGCATAGCGACTCGTCTTACAGCCGGTCAGTTTCCAGAATATTTGCCTAGCAGAACGAAGAAAAGACCAGCAAGTCGTGGGCTGTACACGAGAAGTGGCCATCGAAAAGAGACATCTTATTGCTGTGCAGAATGTAAATTCCCTCTTATGTAGAGAATAACATTTGATTCTCTTTTGGAATACATTATTTTCGAACCCAATCCGCTGTAGTTTTGAAACTTCTTGGTAGATTAAAACTGTGTCAGGGCCGTTGTACAGGCAGAGATGGAAACTGCACGCGTCACTCGCGCGAACTCAGAGTTGACAAGGAGGAGGAGCCCTTTAGCTTCACCGCTACCAAAATCCAGCAAAGGAGAATTGTTCAAACCTGCGAAAAGATCTTGAGAGAGACATTGGGAGGTCCGCCTCTCAAGAAGTAGCAATCTAAAACTGCCGTTCCAGCCAGTCAACCAGAGGAGAGAGTGCGAAATCAAGCCAATGGTTGTCTGGCGTCACCTAAATATCTGCGGGTATTCTTGGTACATTTACTGTGCAATGCGAAACAAATCTAACACCTATTGGCGCAAATGTTTGATTTTTTATTTAAATCTACCACAGGATAAATCAGTAGTACCAATAGGTGTTGCCGGAGTCACTGCCATGCGGGCTTTTAACTCCACAGAGGGTACATAACACAGCGATTATGCTGTGGTGTGCAGCATGCGGTAGGAGAATGATGGGTAGCGAGTTTGGGCAGTCTGTCCAACATCGCGGAATCCTGTTGTGTGTTAAAAGGAATGTGTAAATAAGCGTTTAGTTAAGTGGTTGTCAGCGTGCTCCAACTCACCGCTCCCCTAGCTGTCTTGGAATTGTACCCCCCAAATTTCCAGGCTATCCGTCATCGCCACCGCAAGTCTTCGTAGTCTCAGCCGTCAGTATTACCTTGTATGCAGAGACTCTTTAGTATGGCGGTGATCACGAGCGTAAACAAACGTCCACCGCGGGGAGAGAAGAGAAGCGACGAAATACGCCCTCTCTCCTCCTCGCAGGTATGGCAGCCTAAACCCATGATAAACATGCGTGTTTGTGGGAAAGCAGAACTTATAAACGGTAATAGCGATCACCGATCCTTTCTGGTGTCATCAGAGTTGTCCTCGTACCTCGTGCTGATCTGGAGTAGCTTCTGCAATCGTTCCAGAACAAAGAAAGAAAGCAATGAGCAACGCTTAACACAAAGCCCTACTGAATACACAGACCATTCAATAATAATTGCAACAATTGCTTACTTGCAACTGCGTTGCCGTAAATGGCGTGTTCAGGCCCTGCATCTCAAGTGGCCCACACCGGTTTCGGCGCCGAGAAATCAAGAGTCAGGTATGCAGTGAAAAGTCAGTTTATTATAATGAACATAAAATTACAACTCTCCTCTTCGGACTATAATTACACAACTAATAGTTAATGATAAAGTCTCTGTCTGTGATATGAGAGAAATAATATGTAAGTTTGGTGGAATCACACTTACTACGATCAGTATAGTCACTGACGAGGATCTGTGTGTGTAAGTACGCAACAGTGTGTCGGGCCAAATACCAAATTCCAGGAGGTCCACGCTGTAGAGGCCAAATCTCGGAATAGCTGCCGGCCGCTGTGGCCGAGCGGATCTAGTCCGGAACCGCGCTGCTTCTACGGTCGCTGGTTCGATTCCTGCGTCGGGCTTGCATGTGTGTGATGTCCTTAGGTTAGTTAGGTTTAAGTACTTCGACGATGAATGCTGGCTGCTCTGCGTCGCGGCACAGGCGAAGATACCCAGTTGGTCGCACGACGTAGGTCGACAGCTCACAGGGCGACTCCAGGAGATTTTGTGGCTGAGGAACCACGGAAGCGGGCGGCGTAATTTCCCAGAGAGCACGTCTGTGAAGAGGTGCCTAGTCGTAGCCGAGCATCAGCTTAAATACAGTTGTTGTTGTTGTTGTGTTCTTCAGTCCTGATACTGGTTTGATGCAGCTCTCCATGCTACTCTATCCTGTGCAAGCTTCTTCATCTCCCAGTACCTACTGCAACCTACATCCTTCTGAATCTGCTTAGTGTATTCATCTCTTGGTCTCCCCCTACGATTTTTACCCTCCACGCTGCCCTCCAGTACTAAATTGGTGATCCCTTGATGCCTCAGAACATGTCCTACCAACCGATCCCTTCTTCTGGTCAAGTTGTGCCACAAACTCCTCTTCTCCCCAATCCTATTCAGTACCTCCTTATCTTCAGCATTCTTCTGTAGCACCACATTTCGAAAGCTTCTATTCTCTTCTTGTCCAAACTATTTATCGTCCATGTTTCACTTCCATACATGGCTACACTCCATACAAATACTTTCAGAAAAGACTTCCTGACACTTAAATCTATACTCGATGTTAACAAATTTCTCTTCTTCAGAAACGCTTTCCTTGCCATTGCCAGTCTACATTTTATATCCTCTCTACTTCGACCATCATCAGTTATTTTGCTCCCCAAATAGCAAAACTCCTTTACTACTTTAAGTGTCTCATTTCCTAATATAATACCCTCAACATCACCCTACTTAATTCGACTACATTCCATTATCCTCGTTTTGCTTTTGTTGATGTTCATCTTATATCCTCCCTTCAAGACACCATCCATTCCGTTCAACTGCTCTTCCAAGTCCTTTGCTGTCTCTGACAGAATTACAATGTCATCGGCGAACCTCAAAGTTTTTATTTCTTCTCCATGGATTTTAATACCTACTCCGAATTTTTCTTTTGTTTCCTTTACTGCTTGCTCAACATACAGATTGACTTAAATAGAGGGTGGTTATAATTAGCGTTTCGTTGCGCAATCCAATGTAGATGCAAAACTATGTATCGTATGGCTACGCAACTTTATAGGAATGATGTTCAGCCTGTGCGCTGCAGGATTTGCGTTGTCAGTAGTGTTAGTGTCCTGACAAGTCGTTAGACACAATTCCTGGTTCGGCGACGAAGGATTCAAACACGAGCATCAGTGTGCGTTACTGTTGCAGTCTACATTGGTCTGGACAAGAGGAGCAGGGCTTTACTGGTAAAGCTGTTTTATCAGAGCAACAGGAATAGAGCTGTTGCTCTTGACGAGTTTCGACACATCTTTTCGCACCGGAAGTTGTAAATACCGATCGTTCCAGACTGCGTAACTCCAAGGTCACCAGATTTGAACCTGTAAGATTTCAGGCTGTGTGGTTACCTAAAGCCGGCCGGAGTGGCCGTGCGGTTCTAGGCGCTACAGTCTGGAACCGAGCGACAGCTACGGTCGCAGGTTCGAATCCTGCCTCGGGCATGGATGTTTGTGATGTCCTTAGGTTAGTTGGGTTGAAGTAGTTCCAAGTTCTAGGCGACTGATGACCTCAGAAGTTAAGTTGCATAGTGCTCAGAGCCAGTTGAACCATTTTACGTAAAGGACTATGTTTATCAGCGGGATACGTACACACGTTGGAGGATGAAGGTGAGCATAGCGAGAGCTGTAGGGAACATGGTGATGTGTTGGCAGAAGAACCAACACCGTGTTACTAGAGGAGGCCGAAATGCACGCGTTTAAGCTCACGCAGACTGGCGTGAGGTCTGGAACAAGGTAAAGTAATTATAGTAGCCAAAAATAGTACATAGCTTCTGGAATACTTAACTTTAATCCATAATTGGAGAACATCGCTCTTGATGATACATAATTACAATCTCAATATAAACAGGTAATGGCGCCTTGCTAGGTCGTAGCAAATGACGTAGCTGAAGGCTATGCTAACTATCGTCTCGGCAAATGAGAGCGTATTTGTCAGTATATCATCGCTAGCAAAGTCTGCTGTACAACTGGGGCGAGTGCTAGGACGTCTCTCTAGACGTGCCGTGTGGCGGCGCTCGGTCTGCAATCACTGACAGTGGCGACACGCGGGTCCGACGTATAGTAACGGACCGCGGTCGATTTAAAGGCTACCACCTAGCAAGTGTGGTGTCTGGCGGTGACACCACACATGGCACATGAAATATTTCGGGCGGCATTAGAGCAATCTGTAGTGCGGTCCTAGGCTGTCGTGGATGCAACTGGTCGTCACACTGATCAACGTTTGTAACCTGGAATGTAAATATGGTACACAATTAACAAATGATACCATCTCACGTGGAAATTAAAATGTATTATTAAAATGTATTTTTTCCCAATGGTACATTGGTTACATCTCTTCCGTAAGACCGTACAATTGTTTCCACAAAGTTTCGTTGTCCTACGAAGTCCGCCCCGATAGCTGAGTGGTCAGCGTGACGGATTGCCGTCCTACGGGCCCGACTTCGATTCACGGATGGGTCGGGGATTTTCTCCGCTCAGGGAATGGGTGTTGTGCTGTCTTCATCATTATTTCATCCCCATCCGGCGCGTAGGTCGCCCAGTGTGGAGTAGAATGTAATGAGACCGGCACCAAGGCGGCTGGACCTGCCCCGCCAGGGACCTCCCGGCAAATGACGCCAAACGCTCATTTTCATTTCCATTGTCCTACGATCACTCATTTTTCGTGGGGGAGGGGGGGGGGCGCTCTCAAGTAGCGGTGGTTTAATTATAATCTCCCTGTACTGCTGAGTCACTAGGATACGGTGAGACCGACACTATGCGATCAGAAGTATCCGGACACCTCGCTGAAAATGACTTACAAGTTCGTGGCGCCCTCCATCGGTAATGCTGGAATCAGTATGGTGTTGGCCCAACCTTAGCCTTGATGACAGTTTCCAATCTCGCAGGCATACGTTCAATCAGGTGCTGAAAGGTTTCTTGGGTAATGGCAGCCCATTCTTAACGGAGTGCTGCACCGAGGAGAGGTATCGATGTCGGCAGGTGGAGCCTGGCACGAAGTCGGCGTTCCAATACGCCCCAAAGGTATCCTATAGGATTCAGGACGGGACTCTGTAGAGGCCAATCCATTACAGGGATGTTATTGTCGTGTAACCACTGCGCAACAGGCCTTGCACTATGAACAGGTGGTCGATCGTGTTGAAAGACGCAATCGTCGTCCGTGAATTGCTCTTCAACAGTGGGAAGCGAGAAGGTCCTTAAGACATCAATGTAGGCCTGTGCTGTGGTAGTGCCACGCAAAACAACATGGGGTGCAAGCCCCCTCCAAGAAAAACACGACTACACCATAACACCACCGCCTCCGAATTTTACTGTTGGCACTACACACGCTGCTAGATAACGTTCACCGGGCATTCACCATTCGCGCACCCTGCCATGGGATCGTCACATTGTGTACCGTGATTCGTCACTCGACGTAAAGTTTTTCACTGTTCAATAGTCCTATGTTTACGCTTCTTACACCACGTGAGGCGTCTTTTGGCATTTACCGGCGTGGTGTGTGCCTTTTGAGCAGCCGCTCGACCATCAGATCCATGTTTTCTCACCTCCCATCTAACTGTTATAGTACTTACAGTGGCTCCTGATGCAGATTGGAATTCCTGTGTGATGGTCTGGATAGATGTCTGCCTATTACACATTACGACTGTCGGTGGTCTCTGTTAGTCAAAACACGTGGTCGGCCTGTACGCTTTTGTGTTGTACGTGTCCTTTCGCGTTTCCACTCCACTTCACTATCACATCTGAAACAATGGACCTATGGATGAGTCTGAAAATCTCGCGTAGAGACGTATGAGACAAGTGACACACAATCATCTGTCCCTGTTCGAAGTCCGTGAGTTCCAAGGAGCGCTCCGTTCCGCTCTCTCAGGATGTCTAATGACTACTGAGGTCGCTGATGTGGAGTAACTGGCAGTAGGTGGAAGCACAATGTACCTAATATGTAAAACGTATGTTTTTGGTGGTGTCTGCATTGCCTGTGCCAGCTGGTAGCTCTGCCGCTGCCGCTGTCGCCTGCACGGGCATTGGCGGTGTTCGCTGATGTAGCCCCTGTCACTTGTGGCATAGACCACCCGCGACGTACTGCTGTGACGCTGGAGGGCTATTAGCCATAGCTACCTGTACGTGATTTTTTTTTTTTTTATTTTTCTTCGTTTTGGCTTTGGGTTACAAGGTCCAAACATAATCGCAAAAAAGAAATAGTTCAAAATTACGAAGTTAGCATACAAACGCACTCTTAAAAAGAAGCGCAATTAGACAAACACCAGACAGCCGGCGGCGTTGATGACAGTGACATTGGAGCAGAATTACAAACAGCACTATACAGCAAAATTATGACAAACATGCATGTGGTATTATAGTAAAAGACAAAACTGGAAAGTGCAAACACCGTACATCATACAATAAGTGTAACAATAGCTGAAGAACAAAATTGTAAATAACGTCGTATATCAGTGTGATAATTGTAGCATACAGAGAGATGCACTTAAAAGAAAAATCCAAAATGACGAACTCAATACAACCTACGGTATGTACAATAGTGCCTGTAGAACAGTGACATAGAATGCACAAGAGAGCAATAATGAAAATTTAATGTACAAATGGAGGTATGTACGCAATTCAAAACAAAAAATAACGGACCAGTTACGAATCGGGTTGATGTAATGTGAAAATGAATGCCTCAGCAACTCATAAATTAAATTTGGATGCCGGTGGATTTCAAAACGGTGGAGTACAAGAGGAACAGTGATTGAAGGGGCTAACCTCCCGCAACCAATTTCTTATACGAGTCTTATTGTGCAGTCGTGTACTTGTAACATGGTCGAGATCCGCTGCTGCCCTTGTGTCCTTATCGCAGTGTTCAGAGGTGATCATCTTCAACCGATATAGGTGATCCGGGTAACACTCGTGCCTTAGCCTCATCGAAAGATAGTCATGTGAGGTCTTTTTACGCCACCATAATTCAAAACACTCCCGGTCCTCACCTCTTCAACTAAAACGTTAAAATGTCAAAAATATTTCAAATTACCATTGCCATAATTTGTATGTGTCAGTTTACTTGTGATGATGCCCAAGAAGTATTGGATTTTGCTTTTTTTACGTATTAAATCATATCTTTCATAATACTGGACATATTTTTGTAGAATTCGATACTTTACAGCTCATAGGACTTATCGTTGATTTTACTCGAAGCGCTGTCGCTTTAATGATATGTATCGTGGCAGATGCATCAGGCCCCAGCGTAGTGTGAATCATTTTATGAACTGAAAGTAACGCAAGAAATTCCTCAATTGTTCTAGGAATCCCACATTTCACTACCAGTAAAGAGTTTTATAGAGAGCAAGGAGACCCTAGTCAACAGTGGCAGATTCTTCGAATAACTTCCCTATAGTTTTGCATTAAAGCTCGTGAAATGAAATAGGCTTACCTAGTCTTTCAGGATTCCGTTTTCCACGATGATGTGGAAGCCTTCATTGTTTCATTTGAGCCGGCCGCGGTGGCCGTGCGGTTCTAGTCCCGAACCGCGTGACTGCTACGGTCGCAGGTTCGAATCCTGCCTCGGGGATGGATGTGTGTGATGTCCTTAGGTTAGTTAGGTTTAAGTAGTTCTAAGTTCTACGGCACTGATGACCTCAGATGTTGAGCCCCATAGTGCTCAGAGCCATTTGAACCATTTTTGTTTCATTTGGAAATTTCATTTCACAAATGAGTCGCAGTGCTAGTTGTGCATTTATAGGCGAGGGAATGAATCCATATTCCAAGTATTGGCTCTGAGCACTATGGGACTTAACATCTGAGGTCATCAGTCCCCTAGAACTTAGAACTACTTAAACCTAACTAACCTAAGGACATCACACACATCCATGCCGGAGGCAGGATTCGAACCTGCGACCGTAGCGGTCGTGAGGTTCCAGACTGTGGCGCCTTTAACCGCTCGGCCACTCCGGCCGGCTATTCCAAGTATTCATTCGATTACTGGCAATACTTACTACGCTCGGCCATTTTCAGAAAAATATGCTTCCTTATACGACTGACTAGAGGCCACAGATTTTTGCCTTGCTGCACTGAATGTTGTAACGACATATTAAAATACAGACACTGCTTCAGGATATTGTCACTTCGCTGCTGCTACATGGTGGTCAGGAGGCTGTTGTCTTGAGCCCGACCTCGTCCACTTCGCACTGACCCGGAGACAGAGTAACTGCAGATATTTCGGCAGATTGTGGAAGATATGAAGTGAAGTGTCAGAACAATTACTGACAATCATTTTTGTCTTTCTTTGTAAGTTATTTCGGCAGTCCGATAAACCCTGTAGCAGCAGGAACCGAGCATGAGTGCATTAAACTCGATGTTCACACATCCGGTTGGCCAAATGTTTTTTCTCATCGTTTATTAATTTTATATCATTAGAAACATAGAGTTTTAGTGTGGTTTGACATTAAGCCTTGTCTGTTACTAGCGAATGTGTGGATAAGGGCGCACGATAACTTAGTCATCTGCCCTCTTCTATAGTTTCTTTTTTCTTTATATCTTCTTTTCTTTATCTTTATCGCTGTCCTTTTTTATTTTTTATTTTTTTTTAAAGACAACTGGCCCAAGTAAATATATTAACAGCTCGTCATCTCGTCTATGCGACTGAAAGAAGGTACACAGTAAGGGCCTCTTCTGTAGAAAAAGAGCTACTTTCATCCTACAACGAGGCACGTACCCTCCCATTGATTATACAACGCGCCCAAAACCTTTAGTATAAAAATTGTAAAGACGTGAGAGGCTCCTAATCTGACTACTTTGTGGTAACAGACCAATGGTCGGAAATGAATATTTCAGGCTGTACGAGGTCTTGCAAGAGCAACCCATATTAAATACCTAAGCTGCTGTAGACTGTGTTCCAAAATGATATGGAAAACTTCAATCAGGCATTTTCGGAAATGGGGATGTGTAGAAATGTGCGGTTTGAGGCATAATGTTCACACAAACCTAAAATGTTCGTAGCGATTCAACGCATGCGACATTTCAGTTCCTCCCGTCTCCTTCCTAGCACGTCGTCATTAACGTGTGCGACTGCTGCTCTGAAATGGGCTAGCAGCTCCTGCAGGCTCTGCACTGGTGGCTGGTAAACAGCATCTTTCACAAAGCCCCAAGGAAAAAAATCTAATGAGGTTATATCTGGGGACCTTAGGAGCCAGCAAATGGGTCCTTCTCTGCCAATCCAGCGACCTGGAAATGTCCCATCCAAAGCCTTTCTAACGATCGTAGCCCAGTTTACCTTTGGACTGTCACGCACAATTTCCATGCTTAAGTGGGGGGGGGGGGGGGGGGTTCTCGAAGCTCCAGATCCTCTCATTGTGTCGGTATACCTTCCCGGACAGATGAAAGCAGGCTTCCTCCTTGAAATCATCGTTTTCGGATAGACTAGTTCATAGTTGATGCAACTTAGTCTCAGTTGTTGATGCTCTGCGCTTTGGCCTGTCATCAGGTTGAAGTGCTTGCAGAAGGTGTGGTTTTGTAGGCATGAAGGTTCAGTCTCTTGTATTGCATTCTGTGCTCAATAGTTGGTAGCAGCTGCGACTGTCAAGACGCTTGACGGATTGGTTGGGTTGGTCTCCGCATAAATGCCTGTTGCACCCGCTCTTCATCTGCATCACTCGTGCTCGGATGCCTGGGACTTGTTCTCTTTATGACACTGGGTTCCTTCAACCACCTCTACCACTGTCTGATGGTCAACAAGATAGCGGTTTGCTTGTGTAACGTGTCCGAAAGGTTGTCTGGACTTGGATGTCAGATCTGGTCTCTTTGAACCATTCCATAAACTGTGTCATTTGTTTGGGGACGTTTTCGTCAATAACTAACTTAAAAAAAGGTGAATTTGAACATTATGCCTCAAACTTCACATTTCTAGCCATCTCCATTTTTGAAATACACTTGATCAAAGTTGTAAAGGTTATTTTGGAACACAATGTATTTCATAATAAACGACTGCCTTATGGCATTGAAGTTGGCGGCGCTACTATGAAAAATAATACACAATCGTCTGTGATGTTTCCACAGCGGATATTTTTCTCTATGGTTACCTGAAATCATTGGTGCGTGATACCCATTAAAGACTGGAGGGTAACTGCTTTAGACGGTCTAGCAGCCGCACTCATTGTGTAAGACAACTGGGATATTTGGTGGAAGGAAGCAAGGGTTTTTTTCCGCCACTGTAATGTATGCATTGAGACTGGCTGTTCTCACTTGGCACAATTTAAGTTGCTGGTATGTAGTATAAGCCTTTTACGTAAACGAAATGCTAAATATTGTTTCCGGCTATTAGTTTGTAATCTCGAAGTATGTAGCTTTAGGATCCTGTACCACCTGTAGACTTTCAATCATAAAGGTTTGAGACGCTCTGTGATCAGTGGCGGAGTAAGCCCGACGGAGGCATGTATTTTTAGCATACATTTTTAAAAAAGTGAATTATGTAGCTGTAACGGTTGAGAAAAAAACACGTATTCATAATTTGTGTACTATAAGCATTAGTATGATATACATACTTAAAGATATAGGTGAGAAACTTAGAATACGAGTCAGCATTTAGCTCAGCATCCATCAGGCAGAGTGCAAAGAAATAATAAAGAATAAAATAAGAAAATTACATTTTATTTTATATCTCTGTAAATAAAGTTTTACATTGTAAAAGTTAGTTTTGTGATCTTAATACGAGACTTTAGTTATTATTGATGTCACTATAGTAAATGTTTTCTTGCCTTTACTTTACTGAAATTCTCAATAACGTCGTTGAAATCTATTTCATTTTTTTCAGTTGAGAAAATGGACAAATTGGCTAGTAGTTCTCGATTCAGCGTAGAGCGAACATAATTTTTATTAGTTTCAGTTTAGAAAACTTTTTCTTGCATGATTTGACTGAGAGACAAATGGTCGCAAAAGTATTGAATCATACGTGACGTACAGGATAATGATTCACTGAAGTAGAATTTAATCAAAAATTGCAGTATTTCTTAGACTGTCCCTCTAGCAACGACGTCCACACTCGTATTGGTTGCACGTAGATCTGTTATTATACTTCTTATTTCTTGCAACACCAGTTCCCCTTATAGTAAATTCCTACATGAGTCTCCAGTGCTTCATCCGGATTGTGTTCGGAACCTTCAAGAGTAAATTGCCTTTCAACAACTTGGATAATTTTGGTGGTTGTCTTCATGGTCGTGTATCATAACAATTCAGACATTGATCAAAGAATTATTTCTTGAGTTGCTAATCCAGAGTCACGAGCTAGTTGTCACGGAATTGTTTTATTTATCTTCATTCTGTCTTGTCGGTCAGTGTTAAAGTCCATATCGTTGAATTTGTAGGACAAGTAACAGCATTGTCTGTAGTTATTGTAGTTCGTTCCTTTTTAATTTGCCGAGTTCTTTATCCAAATTCATTTTTGGAATAAATTTATTGCCTCGAGTACAGTGCGCCAAAATGGGACGTAGGTCAAGAGCGTAAAATCGCGTATACCTGGAAGGAGCAAGCTTGCTGAGGATCTAGTCTCAAGGTTTGTCTTTGATGGATCTTGCATATGTTGCAAAATCCTGGAATCGTTTCCACGTTTCCTTTTGTGACTTTAACTGAATTGTAATGTGCTCTCCAGCGGCTATCGGACAGTCGTTTCCAAGTTTTTGCTGTTTTCTGTACAAGTAATTCCCATGTACATGTAGAGGTCGACAAGAATGAATGTGACTTCTCTGCAGCTCCAAAACGGATGACGCTGCCGGAAACACATGAGAATGCATGGACTCCATAAAGATTTAAGGAATGATTAGCATGGAGATCGACAGAGCTTTTGGATTGACTTCTGGAATTTTTCGTTGCACTCTTGCACGTACACCTGACACCGGCGCGGCATAACCTTGAGCCCTGCACAACGCAATATGCAGTCCATCTTTTTCAAGCTGCTGTGGAATATTTTTGACATAGCCTCTAGTTCATCTAGTTGGATTTTCATATTCATAAAATAAACTACACGATAATTATGTATAACCTTTGAAAATATAATATTTAGAATGTACTATTTGAATTAAACGATTAATAAATCACTGGTAAGTTCTTCACTGCTCGTAGGCGCGTATTTTAATACTGAATTTATGGTACATATGTGAGGATGGCATAAATATCAAACATTTCATGTAGAATAATTGCATGTAGCAGACAACTAGTTTTCATTCTGAAACTTCCTGGCAGATTAAAACTGTGTGCCGGACCGAGACTCGAACTCAGGACCTTTGCCTTTCGCAGGCAAGTGCTCTACCAGGTTCGCGGGAGAGCTTCTGGAAAGTTTGGAAGGTAGGAGACGAGGTACTGGCAGAAGTAAAGCTGTGAGGACGGGGCGTGAGTCGTGCTTGTGTAGCTCAGTTGGTAGAGCACTTGCCCGCGAAAGGCAAAGGTCCCGAGTTCGAGTCTCGGTCCGGCACACAGTTTTAATCTGCCAAGAAGATTCATATCAGCGCACACTCCGCTGCAGAGTGAAAATCTCATTCCAGTTTTCATTCTGCAGTTTTTAAGTATCATACAGTGTTTCACAAAAATTCTGAAAACACCCACTGACACTAGCCATGGCCTGATACTAGGTAAATGGGCATCTATGTTTATATGTTGCATATTTATAGGGCCTCGAACAGTAAACTGCCTCTTATTTACAGAAAATATTTTGGCGTTGTTTCGGATTTGAGCGCGGTGATATGTGAATTTAGGTTGGAATTACAGGGAGAGAGAAGGCGTTGTTCTCATGAAGGATCGTTAATTTGGTGACCCTGTTTCCGAAGTGTACTATACACATTTGTCTTTCTCGTCTGTTCCTTGTGTCGATCAAGAAAATACGATAAGACGTATTAGGGACGCCATACAGTCACTTTTCTCTCGCTGATTATGCGAATACAACACGAGAGGGAATAGCTGATATCGGTGTAAAGTACTGTCCGCGATACTCTGTACCGTGATTAGAGGCTACTACCTGGCATAGTATGTGACCTGTCAATTGCGGACCACATCTCAGTGTGATGGAACAGAACTGGGGCCACAGCTTCCACATTGTGCTCGATATGTCAACCCATATTTGCTTAAGTGGATTGAGGTCAGTTGATCTGGTTGGCCGTAACAGTTCCTTTGTGTTCATTGAGTGTTTCTCAAATCAGCATGGAAAAATTTTGGTGCGTTGGGATCGTATTCAAGGTACGGGCCGCCTATGAGGTGCTGTAGCTGAACAAATAGATACACGTGATCAGGTAAGAGGTTTCTTATTGTTCATCGATAAGATACTTTATTAAACATCAGAGGTCTCATTTCAACCTGTGTAAACTTCCAGTTGACAATACTCCGCCGCCTTCCTGGACAGTGTCCCGAAATGTACGACAGTGATATGGAAAACTGTCTTACCTGATAGTGAAAATGAGAATTTATGCTTTCAGAAACCTTTTATTTTTCAACATAATCCCCATTTAATGTTGTACCAACCTCCGAAGATGGTTCAAATGGCTCTGAGCACTATGGGACTCAACTGCTGTGGTCATAAGTCCCCTAGAACTTAGAACTACTTAAACCTAACTAACCTAAGGACATCACACACATCCATGCCCGAGGCAGGATTCGAACCTGCGACCGTAGCAGTCGCACGGTTCCGGACTGCGCGCCTAGAACCGCGAGACCACCGCGGCCGGCTGTACCACACAAGCGGGTTGTAGTGAAATTCCGTGCTTATGGAATATCGCTTCTATTTTGTGGATGGATTCGTGACTTCCTGTCAGAGAGGTCACAGTTTGTAGTAACTGATGGAAAGTCATAGAGTAAAACAGGTGATTTGTGGCGTCTCTCAAGCTAGTGTTATAGGCCCTCTGCTGTTCCTTATCTATATAAACGGTTTAGGAAACAATCTGAGCAGCCGTCTTTGGTTGTTTGTAGACGATGCTGTCGCTTATCGTCTAGTAAAGCCATCAGAAGATCAAAACAAATTGTAAAACGATTTAGAAAAGATATGAGTCTGGTGTGAAAATTGACAGTTGACCCTAAATAATAAAATGAGTGCTAAACGAGATCCGTTAAACTTTGCTTACACGATAAATCAGTCAAACCTAAAGGCCGTAAATCCAACTAAATACCTAGGAATTACAAGTGCAAACAACTTAAATTGGAAAGAACACATAGAAAATGTTGTGGGGAAGACAAACGAAAGACTGCGTTTTATTGCTACAACACTTAGAAAATGCAACAGATGTACTAAACGGACTGCCTACACTACACTTGTCCGTCCTCTTTTGCTGTACTGCTGCACGGTGTGCGATCCTTACCAGATAGGGATGAAGGAGTCCATCGAGAAAGTTCAATGATGGGCAGCACGTTTCATATTATCGCGAAATGGAGGGGAGCGTGGACATCATTAAAACAAATGCGTTTTTCATTGCGGCGGAATCTTCTCACGAAATTTCGAGCACCAACTTTCTCCTCCAAATGCGAAAATATTTTGTTGCTGCCCACCTACATAGGGAGAAACGATCATCGTAATAAAATAAGGGAAATTGGAGCTCGCGGGGAAACATATGGCCGGCCTCTGTGACCGAGCGGTTCTAGGAGCTTCAGTACCGAACCGCGCTGCTGCTACGGTCGCAGGTTCGAATTCTGCCTCGGGCATGGATGTGTGTGATGTCCTTAGGTTAGTTAGGATTGTATTGGATTGTTTGGGGGAAGAGACCAAACAGCGAGGTCATCGGTCTCATCGGATTAGGGAAGGAAGGGGAAGGAAATCGGCCGTGCCCTTTCAAAGGAACCATCCCGGCATTTGCCTGGAGCGATTCAGGGAAATCACAGAAAACCCAAATCAGGATGGCCGGACTCTGGATTGAACCATCGTCCTCCCGAATACGAGTCTATTGTGCTAGCCACTGCGCCACCTCGCTCGGTAGGTTAGTTAGGTTTAAGCAGTTCTAAGTTCTATGGGACTGATGACCTCAGATGTTAAGTCCGATAGTGCTCAGAGCCATTTAATTCATTTATTTGAATCATATGGGTGTTCGTTGTTTACGCGCGCTTTTCGAGATTGGAATACATAATAGAGAACTGTTGTGAATGTGGTACGGTGAGCCCTCTGCCAGGCACTTAAGTGTGATTTTCAGGGTATCCATGTAGATGTAAATATATTATGAGGTTTCGTGTCAGATGCGCATCCTAAAATCAAATGAAGTCTTCCGATCACGAATGACGAAGTCTTTGAAGATTTTACGAAACACTGTTGTAAAAAGAATATTCATTATTAGTCATATATTGAGACATAATCTCCTAACAACAGTAATAGAGGGATATGTTGATGGAATATCAGCTGTGAGAATACTAGTGAAATGCAAAGATCATATTAAAAAATGGCTGGAGTGTAACACCTATGCGGAAATGTTGTAGGAAAAAGGGCCAACGGAAGCGTCCGATTCCACCCGTCTGCTTTGACAGATGACGTAAGGGTGTTGTGTGTGACCAACAAACACAAGAAGACTACATCTACAAACACAAGCAACTCGTAAACTCACACACAACACCCTTACGTCATGGGTCAAAGCAGACAGGTGGAATCGGACGTTTCCTTTGACGCGGAAAAAATATGTGAAGGTCAGAAATGTACTCCCAGTCAGACTTCTGTCAGCCGCTCACAGGACTGAGCACTAAAGGAAGGAAAGACTATTGTATCCGTGCTGGTTACGCGCTTGTCTAAAAGTATTTCGACCAGTATGCAGCGGAAAAAATACGAATCTTGTGTTCCCCACGTAAGAATACCCTCTCCGTCAGCCACAGTAGCGCGAGGTACATAGGAAGGCTGTGTGTACGGTTCACTTGTTGCTTATCGGCCAGACGCTTTTGGACTGTTTGTGTGTGCAAAAGCAACTCGTTGCGCTACGGGAGTGTACTTGTCGTTGTCGTGTGGCAGCAGGCAGCTGTACGTGTGTGGTGGCTAGTTAGATAAGCAGGAAGTGGCGCAGCAGCAGACGCAGTAGCGGCGCCGTGTTTGCCGGTGCCGTGTTATCTGCGCCAGGTAATCCCGGGCAGGAGCGGCGCTGTCGGAGTGCTCTGCGGTTGCGCAGGAGGGTCGGGCTGCGACGAGAGTAGCTCTGCTCTCACAGGCCGCCCCGCTAATGACGCACCGGCTCTCTGTGTAGTCGCCGCTGCTGCAGCGTAAACCGCGAGGCGCGGCTCTGCCCGGCGTCTAAAGGCACACAGAGCGGGCGGCCCGGTGTTGGTAATTGAGACGTTCGCACGCGACAGCAGCAGGTGGCGCTCTGCAGCGTCTCGGCTGGTGCCTGGCTAGCCCGGTACGACACAGCATCTCAGCACCACAATTCTTCTGATCGACGACAAGTTCACGCGTGAGGTACTTGGTTGTAGCATATACTGAGATGACAAGACTAACGGGATACGTCCTAATATCGTGTCGGACCTCCTTTTCTACATCTACATCGATACTCCGCAAGCCACCTGACGGTGTGTGGCGGAGGGTACTTTGAGTACCTCTATCGGTTCTCCCTTCTATTCCACTTCGTGATAAGAAAGATTGTTGGTATGCCTCTGTGTGGGCTCTAATCTCTGTGATTTTATCCTCATGGTCTCTTCGCGAGATATACGCAGGAGGGAGCAATATACTACTTGACTCTTCGGTGAAGGTATGTTCTCGAAACTTCAACAAAAGCCCCTACCGAGCTGCAGAGTCTTCCACTGGAGTTTATCTATCATTTCCGTAACAGTTTCGCGATTACTAAATGATCCTGTAACGAAGCGCGCTGCTCTCCGTTGGATCTTCTCTATCTCTTCTATCAACCCTATCTGGTACGGATCCCAAACTGCTGAGCAGTATTCAGGCAGTGGGCGAACAAGCGTACTGTAACCTACTTCCTTTGTTTGCATTTCCTTAGGATTCTTCCAATGAATCTCAGTCTGGCATCTGCTTTACCGACGATCAACTTTATATGATCATTCCATTTTAAATCACTCCTAATGCGTACTCCCAGATAATTTATGGAATTAACTGCTTCCAGTTGCTGACCTGCTATATTGTAGCTAAATGATAAAGGATATTTCTTTCTATGTATTCGCAGCACATTACACTTGTCTACATTGTGATTCAATTGCCATTCCCTGCACCATGCGTCAATTCGCTGCAGATCCTCCTGCATATCAGTACGATTTTTCATTATTACAACCTCTCGATACACTACAGCAACATCCGCAAAAAGCCTCAGTGAACTTCCGATGTTATCCACAAGGTCATTTATATATATTGTGAATAGCAACGGTCCTACGACACTCCGCTGCGGCACACCTGAAATCACTCTTACTTCGGAAGACTTGTCTCCATTGAGAATGACATGCTGCGTTCTGTTATCTAGGAACTCTTCAATGCAATCAGACAGTTGGTCTGATAGTCCATATGCTCTTACTTTGTTCATCAAACGACTGTGGGGACCTGTATCAAACGCCTTGCGGAAGTCAAGAAACATATACGTGGGAACCCGTGTCTGTGGCCCTTTTGCCCGGGAAAATGCAACAACTCGACGTGGTATGGTGCCAACAAGTCATTACATGCCCCCCGCAGAAATATTGAGCCATGCTGACTCTATAGCCGTCCATAATTGCGAAAGTGTTGTTGAAGCAGGATTTTGTGCACGAATTGGTTTCTTGATTAAATCCCGTAAATGTTCGATAGCATTCATGGCGGGCGACCTCGGCGCACAAATCATTCGTTCGAATTGTTCAGAATGTTCTCCAAACCGATCACGAACAACTGTGGCCCGGTAACATGGCGCGTTGTCATCCATAAAAATTCCACCGTTGTTTGCAAACGTGAGGTCCGTGAATGGCTGCAAGCGATCTCTAACTAGCCAGACATAACCATTTCCACCCAATGACCGGTTCAGTTGGAGCAGAGGACCGAGTCCATTCCACGTAAACACATTCAACACCATTATAGAGCCACCAACAGTTGGCACAGTGCCTTCTTGAGAACTTGGGTCCATATCTTCATGGGGCCTGCGCCACACGCGAAACCTACCGCTAACTCTTACCAACTGAAATCGGGACTCATCTGACCAGGCCATGGTTTTCCAGTTGTCTTGCATCCAACCGATATGATCACGAGCCCGGGAGAGGCGCTGCAGGCGGTGTCGTGCTGTTAGCAAAGGCACTCGTCGTGGTCGTCTGCTGCTTCAGCCCATTAAACAAAATTTCGCAGCACTGTCCAAACGGATACGTTCGTCATACGACCCACATTGATTTCTGCTTTCATTTAACGCTGTGTTGCTTGTCTGTTAGCACCGAAAACTCTGTGCAAACGCCGCTGCTCTCGGTCGTTAAGTGAAGGCCGTCGGTCACTGCGCTGTCTGAGGTGAGAGGTAACGCCTGAAATTTGGTATTCTCGGCACACTCTTGACACTGTCGATCTCGGGTTATTGAATTCCCTAACGATGTCCAAAATGAAACGTCCGATACCTCTGGCTCTGACTACCATTCCTCGTTTAAAGTCTGTTAATTCCTGTCATGCGGTCCTGATTACGTCGGAAATCTTTGCACATGAATAACTTGGGTACAAATGACAGCACCACCAATGCACTGTCCTTTTATATCTTATGTACGCGTATTACTGCCATCTTTGCATGTGCATAAGTCATGACAAAACTCTACCATCTGGTGAGCAAGATGTATGAAACAGGCGAAATACCCTCAGACTTCAAGAAGAATAAAATAATTCCAATACCAAAGAAAGCAGGTGTTGACAGATGTGAAAATTACCGAACAATCAGTTTAATAAGCCACAGCTGCAAAATACTAACACGAATTCTTTACAGACGAATGGAAAAGCTAGTAGAAGCCGACCTCGGGGAAGATCAGTTTGGATTCCGTAGAAATACTGGTACACGTGAGGCAATACTGACCTTACGACTTATCTTAGAAGAAAGATTAAGGAAAGGCAAACCTACGAAAAATGGTTCAAATGGCTCTGAGCACTATGGGACTCAACATCTTAGGTCATAAGTCCCCTAGAACTTAGAACTACTTAAACCTAACTAACCTAAGGACATCACACACACCCATGCCCGAGGCAGGATTCGAACCTGCGACCGTAGCAGTCCCGCGGTTCCGGACTGCAGCGGCAGAACCGCTAGACCACCGCGGCCGGCGCAAACCTACGTTTCTAGCATTTGTAGACTTACAGAAAGCTTTTGACAATGTTGGCTGGAATACTCTCTTTCAAATTCTAAAGGTGGCAGGGGTAAAATACAGGGAGCGAAAGGCTATTTGCAATTTGTACAGAAACCAGATGGCAGTTATAAGAGTCGGGGGACATGAAAGGGAAGCGGTGGTTGGGAAGGGAGTAAGACAGGGTTGTAGCCTCTCCCCGATGTTATTCAATCTGTATATTGAGCAAGCAGTAAAGGAAACAAAAGAGAAATTCGGAGTAGGTATTAAAATCCATGGAGAAGAAATAAAAACTTTGAGGTTCGCCGATGACATTGTAATTCTGTCAGAGACAGCAAAGGGCTTGGAAGAGCAGTTGAACGGAATGGATGGTGTCTTGAAGGGAGGATATAAGATGAACATCAACAAAAGCAAAACGAGGATAATGGAATGTAGTCGAATTAAGTCGGGTGATGTTGAGGGTATTAGATTAGGAAATGAGACACTTAAAGTAGTAAAGGAGTTTTGCTATTTAGGGAGTAAAATAACTGATGATTGTCGAAGTAGAGAGGATATAAAATGTAGACTGGCAATGGCAAGGAAATCGTTTCTGAAGAAGAGAAATTTGTTAACATCGAGTATAGATTTAAGTGTCAGGAAGTCATTTCTGAAAGTATTTGTATGGAGTGTAGCCATGTATGGAAGTGAAACATGGACGATAAATAGTTTAGACAAGAAGAGAATAGAAGCTTTCGAAATGTGGTGCTACAGAAGAATGCTGAAGATTAGATGGGTAGATCACATAACTAATGGGGAGGTACTGAGTAGGATTGGGGAGAAGAGGAGTTTGTGACACAACTTGACCAGAAGAAGGGATCGGTTGGTAGGGCATGTTCTGAGGCATCAAGGGATCACCAATTTAGTATTGGAGGGCAGCGTGGAGGGTAAAAATCGTAGGGGGAGACCAAGAGATGAATACACTAAGCAGATTCATAAGGATGTAGGTTGCAGTAGGTACTGGGAGATGAAGAAGCTTGCACAGGATAGAGTAGCATGGAGAGCTGCATCAAACCAGTCTCAGGACTGAAGACCACAACAACAACAACAACATCGCTATCCCATGACTTTTGTCACCTTAGTCTATAATGAGTGAACAAGAAGTTACGTGCGATGGCCGTACAGTCCTGAATCTGTATGCCAATCGGGTGAAATCGTGAGCATTGAGGTAATCATCCCACCGATGCATGAGGTTGAAGATACCCATTTTGTAAGACACCGTGTCTCGCTACATGAAGAAGTCCGTGAAACGCCCGCTAAACCCGCTGGGCAGAAATGATTAGGATTGTGGAAAGGGCCAAATAAGGTTGGGGTCAGTTTCACCTTAAACTTGTAATTTATTGTAATTTAATAACACATTTACAACCACAGCGCCACATAGCCGAACCTTTACCACTACGAGTTTCAAACTCCAAATCTTTCGTGGCTGAAGGCCTCTAAGCAAGAAATCTTTAAAACCAACAAAACACGCAGTTACAGTTACAAATAAAATATATATATATATATATATATATATATATATATACATCAGCAAAGGTGAAATCCTTAAAGCAAGGGTGAATAGACAAACAGAAACATAATGCAATACAAACGGCTGAAGGCCCACAGTAAAATTTTCAAGATTTTAAAATAAATTACCATAAACTTTCAAAGGCAGAAGGCCGCAATGTTTAAGCTTGAAAGATAATTTTAAGAATGAGGTTCCAAGGCTGAAGGCCCACAGTTAATTTTCCAAAATTTAAAAAAAAAATCACCATAAGCCTTAAGCTTTAAGTAGCTGAAAACGGACTAAAAGAAAGACAACACAACGGCAATAACCTTTCAGCAAATATCCACTTCCCGGAATTCAAACTTACTTACATAAAACACACTAAAACCAAGAATTTCTTTTTTATCATTGGCTTTGATAGATTATAAAATGGCTCTGAGCACTATGGGCTGTAACATCTGAGGTTATCAGTCCCCTAGAACTTACAACTACTTAAACCTACCTAACCTAAGGACATCACACACATCCATGCCCGAGGCAGGATTCGAACCTGCGATCGTATCAGTCTCGCGGTTCCGGACTGAAGCGCCTAGAACCGCACGGCCACCGCGGACGGCGATAGATTATAAACAGACAATTAAACACCGGTGAGAATGACAGTGAAGACAGCAGCACTCAGAAGCCTCCAGGGAAGTCGGTCTGCCCTCGTTCACTTACGTGAGATGGGTGGTGAGCCCAACTACACTTGATCCGTCGGAACCCAACCAAGGGACAGCCACGGACCCAACGACTTGCTTGGCACCAATCGGTACGTGAGAATTCAAACACAAAATGTTACGGTCGTGATTATGCACTATCAAATACGTATATGTATTAAGCTGTCAAACTACACACCGTGTTGGATAGCGACAACAGGTGAGGAAAGGACACTGCCTGAAATTACGTTAGTGGCCAGGGCAAGTAACTGGAACACTAACGGCCACAAAGTAGAAAATTCCGCTGGTACACTTGAATTGAAGTCAACCAATATAGTTAATTCGACTGCATGGCGGCTAAATTCCAGCAGTAGAAACACTCGGTGTTGCTCACAGAAAAACCTCTCCAACAGCGAACCACTGAAACGAACCACACAACATGAATGGACGTGGCTTGGGTAGTTGAAACCACTACTCAACTTTGACGTCCTGGGTCGATGAACCACGAAGCTCGTAGCGATCGGACAGATCCACACACGCTCCGACACTGCGCAGGGACCGCCAGTGGATCCAGCCGACTGCACCGCGCGGAGATAACTTCCCTGGTCCGCAGCAACCGACCGACTCACTGCCAGTACGCCGTCAACATTTAAAACAAGTTGTCAGTGGAATTGACACCAACTACACACACAGTTTGGCAATCACTTGCACGAAGACTTGAATCAGTGGCTGTGCAATCACGAAGACCAATCGGGAGTCTGTTCACACACACAGCCAACTCATAAGCGATCGGCTAGCCAATTCACGTCGTCCGGTAGGGCGACCGACCGACGATCCACGATGACCGTCCACGCTCAAGCGATGTGTGACGGCAACTGTCGGGCGAGCTATGGACATGCAGGCCTGACTGCTGTTCCAACCCGACAGAACTAGTGCCGCGTTCCAACTCCCAGAACTGCACTCCTCGCGCGTTCCAAATGACTGGCAGCCCGAACTCGCGACCCGAACTCCTTACGACAGACAACGACCGGGAAGTAATAGCAGTCGAGCAAAGATACTACGAGAGGGGATATATCGATACGCGCTGCTAGCGCCGCTCACGGTCAGGCAAAGCAGCAACTCAGTAGTACTTTAAATTAACGTAGTGAGGTGGAAGTACGTTAAAAACAGGGTGTAAAATACATGATGGCGGGAACACGAGCCATACACGGCTCAGTCCGTACTGGCTGCTGCACATCCTCGTCTGACAGGAATCGCGAACCGTCAGTTTTTTTAAGGGACCGAAGGCGTCATAATCACATAGAGAGAGAACTGGCGTAACTTCTGCATTACGATATTTCCGATTGGGGACGTGTGTTATTATGAAGCAGCAGTACCCCTTGTCGCAGTTTTTCCGGACGTTGCGCCTTAATTGCGTGCTGTTGCCGTAATTTCTCCATAGTTGCGCAGTACCGTTCTCTAGCGATGGAGACACCAAGTTCCTTGAATGGATCAGGGTGGCCTCCCAAGACCGACCGGCGTTTTGTGTCGAGTCGCAACTAGTACGGAACTTGGCGCACCATCCCACAACGGTGGTTTTCGTCAGACATGCTGCCCCACGCACATTTTTCATTCTCCGATGCATATCTACCGGTGTTTGTGCATCGGCACCCAACAAAAGAATAACAGCGCGTTGGTCATTTTCGACGCATTTGGCAATATCGTCGCTATAGTTCACGTTTCCACATTTGCCACACGTGTGTCGGAAAGATACTAATGTCACACTAATTCCTTGCTTACATGTAGGTGCTTGTATACCAGCATCGGAGTCGCGCAACCTGGCATACACGCTGCAGGAACGCACTCAAACGAAAACTTTTCGATCGGTTTTAAGGCGGAAAAAAACTAAACTACCAACCTGGTTAGCGATAACCGGACCAGTAATAGGTTGCCTGTCTTACCGCGTCCAGAGGCGACAAAAACTTCGTTTTCAGTATTCAGTATTCAGTACAATTATTGACCGAATTTAAAAGTTATGGCTGTAAGTCAACTGTTGTTGTTGTGGTCTTCAGTCCTGAGACTGGTTTGATGCAGCTCTCCATGCTACTCTATCCTGTGCAAGCTTCTTCATCTCCCAGTACCTACTGCAACCTACATCCTTCTGAATCTGCTTAGTGTATTCATGTCTTGGTCTCCCCCTACGATTTTTACCCTCCACGCTGCCCTCTAATACCAAATTGGTGATCCCTTGATGCCTCAGAACATGTCCTACCAATCGATCCCTTCTTCTTGTCAAGTTGTGCCACAAACTCCTCTTCTACCCATCTAATCATCAGCATTTTTCTGTAGCACCACATTTCGAAATCTTCTATTCTCTTCTTGTCCAAACTATTTATCGTCCATGTTTCACTTCCATACATGGCTACACTCCATACAAATACTTTCAGAAAAGACTTCCTGACACTTAAATCTATACTCGATGTTAACAAATATCTCTTCTTCAGAAACGCTTCCCTTGCCATTGCCAGTCTACATTTTATATCCTCTCTACTTCGACCATCATCAGTTATTTTGCTCTCCAAATAGCAAAACTCCTTTACTGCTTTATGTGTCTCATTTCCTTATCTAATTCCCTCAGCATCACCCGACTTAATTCGACTATTGAAGTTAGAAATTGTGTTTGTCTCTTAAGAGAGCTTATCTCACGGCATGCAGACTATAGTAATACAGTATATGAGAACTAGAATGCTTGATGACCTCCTTGGAAACCCTACACGTAATTTCAAATCTTCTCGAAATTTTTTCTCGCCTTTGTACAATTTCAGTGGTTATGCAGTAAAACTTTAGCATCAGTCATGGCATTTTAATTTGTTATTTCTTTACTACTAACTATTCGTAACACATTTTGCGGACAGTATCCACATACACCACTGAATGAAACTGCAAAATTATATCATAAAATGGTTCATATGGCTCTAAGCACTACGGAACTTAACATCTGAGGTCATCAGTCCCCTGCACTTAGAACTACTTAAACCTAACTAATCTAAGGACATCAAACACAACCGCGCCCGAGGGAGGATCCGAACCTGCGACCGTAGCAGCAGCGCGGTTCCGGACTGAAGCGCCTAGAACCGCTCGGCCACAGCGGCCTGCTAAAATTATATCATGTGTCATGATATAATCACGAAGATATGACGTCATAAACATTGAGACACATGCAAAACTAGATGTTTTACACATGGAAGTTAGTTCCTTAAAAGATCAGTGTGAGGGGGCGGGTATTGTTTACTTGTGTCGAAAGGAGGAAAGGATGTTAAGCAGTAATGTTCCTTGGACGACGAGGTCGTTAGAGATGGACCACGTGCCCGGGTTGAGGGTTACCTTTCGAATCGGACCAATCCTGCTTCTGCTTTTAGAGACTTAGTGAAACCTGGATGAGGGGTGGGTGTCTGAACCGCCATCGCCACAACAGCGCTCCGTGATGTTTCCTCTCATACAAAACTGTTTAGGCTAGATGACTTATTGCCTGCTGGATTTATCTGTGCACCGTGGGCCGACTTTTGTTCAGTGATTATTCTGACGTTACATCAGCGCGAGTGGCTGGCAGTATCAAATGTTCACCCTCAGTTGCTGGTGGCTGACTGTAGTAGAGGGTGAATCTTCGACAGTGCCAGTTATTCGCGCTGCCGTAACGTCAGAACAATCGTTGATCTAGCATCGGTCGAAGATCTCGAGATAAAAGCCGACAGTTTCTACTAACGATTGCAAGAAATGTAATAATTAAAAAAATACTCGCAAATTTTACGGCTTCAGATTAGTCCCGTTTTGTTCTAGAGTTACAAAAAGGAAAAAAGAGCCGTACAACAATAAAATCGATCAGTTTTAGTTTAGATTTAACTGTCTTATTATTTTACTTTTTACATTTTTCTATAAACAAATTCTCTAGCACAAAGCTTGTTTCGTCAGAACTTAACTCTTTCCTGGTAGTTTACTTGCCAAACTTACCGATAAAACGTAAAAGCTTAACGTAGAGTGCAAAGGATCGACACGTAAATGGGGGGACTGAATTGATTGCGTGGTTTGGCTCTGAGCACTATGGGACTTGACATCTATGGTCATCAGTCCCCTAGAACTTAGAACTACTTAAACCTAACTAACCTAAGGACATCACACAACACCCAGTCATCACGAGGCAGAGAAAATCCCTGACCCCGCCGGGAATCGAACCCGGGAACCCGGGCTTGGGAAGCGAGAACGCTACCGCACGACCACGAGCTGCGGACAGATTGCGTGGTTTATCCTTTTGAATATTTATAAGAAAGAAAAAATTCCACAGTAATTACAGGCGCCAAGGCCCAATTAAAAACACGATAAAATAATGCGTCACTGCCAATTTTTTTGAAGTACAAAATAAAAACCACTTTTCTTCAAATTACAAATGCCACACATCAGCACGAGTTTATCAACTTACAGCTTGTCTTTAGAAAAACCTTTTCTGATAAGAAAGCTCTCTAGAAAAGCGCCTCGCAAGTAACTCGCGGCTGTTTTAGAACTAACGGTGCCATAGCAGTGATGTGGTGGCCCCGCCACCTTGGGCAACACTTCCAGGCTGCACGGCACGCAAGGCTGGTGTTCTCTCCCAGTTGCGGTCACGAGCCCGGCCGCCTGTTCGATGCCTTTCAACACAAAGTATTGTGTGTGATGTATGTATAACTCTCACGGTCGTGCCGAGCGGAGCCATCTTTTAACGTGTTGCCATCAGGGCAAAGGGTGCTTGCTTCCGATGAACGAAACTAATTACAAATCAAGTAATGCTCCGACTGTGTCGGTTTACCTGTGTGTTAATTCCAACGGGGTGACTGCATCCTCTGCAGCCGATGTACGTGGTTGTTAATTTAAAAGCCGTTGCTGCCATCAGACAGATGAAATAATCCGTCGTGTGTGTGTGTGTGTGTGTGTGTGTGTGTGTGTGTGTGAGAGAGAGAGAGAGAGAGAGAGAGAGAGAGAGAGAGACACACTACTCTCATCCGGGGAAACGTGTGCTCATCGAGGTAAAAGGCAAGAGCCCAACAATCTGGAACATCCTACTCACTATTTCGCAACAACTAGATCGAATATTGCTACTCAAATTCCATACAATGACGGTCTGATGTTTTACCACTGCGACGCCCCACACGTTCAGAATAGTGGCTCCAGGAACACTCCTCTGAGTTTAAACACTTCCGCTGGCCACCAAACTTCCCGGACACGTACGTTATTGAGCATATTTGGGATGTCTTGCAACGTACTGTTCAGAAAAGATTTCCACCCCCTCATACTCTTACGGATTTGTGGGCAGTCCTGGCGGATATATTTGTGGCAATGTATGGCAAATATATTTGATCATTTATGTTACCCTCTCTCTCTAGCCAAGTAAGCGCAGTACTTCTTTGTACACGCTCTATGTTACGTGTTAGTCTGACCTTGTCACTGTCACTCCCATGACTTGACTGAGGTGACGAAAGTCATGGGATAGCGACATGCGCACATGTAGATGGCGGTAGTATCGTTGACAGAAGATATAAAACGGCAGTGCATTGGCGGAGCTGTTATTTGTACTCAGATAATTCTTCAGATAATACTTGATTATGACCGCACAAGGTTAGGTGCATGGGACATTCCATTTCGGAAATCGTTGGGGAATTCAATATTTCGAGATGCATAATGTAAGTGTGTGCCGGGAATAACAAGTAGTACCTCTCGTCACGGAAAACCCACTGACTGGCGACCGCCACCTAACGACTGAGAGCAGCGGCGTTTTCATAAAGTTGTCAGTGCTAACAGACAGGCAACATTGCGCAGAGATCAATATGGGACGTACGACGAACGTATCCGTTAGGACGGCGCGGCGAAATTTGGTGTTCATGGGCTGTGGCAGCAGACGACCGACGACCGACGCGAGTGCATTTGCTAACAGCACGACATCGCCTGCAGCGTCTCTCCTGATCTCGTGACCATATCGGTTGGACCGTAGACGACTTGACAACAGTGGCTTAGCCAGATGAGTCCAGATTTCAGTTTGTATGAGCTGATGGTAGGGTTCGAGTGTGGCGCAGACTCCACGAAGCTGCCGGCCGCTGGTGGCCGAGCGGTTCTGGCGCTGCAGTCTGGAACCGCGCGACCGCTACGGTCGCAGGTTCGAATCCTGCCTCGGGCATGGATGTGTGTGTTGTCCTTAGGTTAGTTAGGTTTAAGTAGTTCTAGGTTCTAGGGGACTTATGACCTCAGCAGTTGAGTCCCATAGTGCTCAGAGCCATTTGAACCCATTCCACGAAGCTATGGACCCAAGTTTTGAACAAGGCACTGTGCAAGCTGCTGGTGGCTCCATAATGGTGTGTGCTGTGTTTACATAGAGTGGGCTGGGTCCTGTGGTACAACTGAACCGATCATTGACTGGAAATGGTTATGTTCGGCCATTCATGATATTTTTTGCTCCCGAACAAAGATGGAACTTTTAGGGGTAGCAATGCGCTATGTGTCATGTCACGCGGACACTTTTGTTCGTAATTGGTCCGCCGAACATTCTGAACAATTTGAGCTAATGATTTGGCTACTCAAGTCGTCCGACGTGGATCCCATCGAACGTTTATGTTACAGTTTGTGCACAAAATCCTGCACTGGCAACTTTCACATTTATGCATGGCTATAGAGGCACCGTGGAGCAGTATTTCTGCAGGAGATTTGCAACGACCTGTTGAGTCCATGCCACGTCAAGTTACCGCATTACGCGGGGCAAAAGCGGTTCCGACACAATGTAAGGAGGTATGCCATGACTGTTGTCCTTTCAGTGTACGTCAACGGTGGAGGGTGACGTGAGCGCCTGGTAGCGATTTCACAGCATTTACAACGCTCCAGAGCGACACCGAGCGATGTGGGGCAGTGGTCAGCACACTGGACTCGCATTCGGGAGGACAATGGTTCAATCCCGCGTCCGGCCATCCTGATTTAGGTTTTCCGTGATTTCCCTAAATCGTTCCAGGCTGGGATGGTCCCTTCGAAAGGCAACGGCCGACTTCCTTCCCTAATCCGATGAGACCGATGACTTTGCTGTTTGGTCTCCTCCCCCAATAACAACAACAACAACAACAACAACAGAGCGACTGTTGTGCTTTGTAAGCTGGTGACCAATATCACTGAACAATAAATTTGAAGTTAAAGTGTGTAAATTGCATGATTTTGAGTTAGTTATGTTTATTTCAGTATAAAATGATACAAAATCATCATCTTCATAAATATTTAGCTCGATTTTTTTAAAGAAAAGTAATCTACAATTTTTTTATAATTAACTCGCTAACTAAATATGCATTTATGCTCAAAGCTTCAGTATAACAAATTTTAAGTGAATAATTACTTGGATTATGTTATGTTACACATTGATAAATTTCATTGTCTTTCAAGTACAAAAGTAAAATATTAAGAAAAAATGAAGATAATGTTACATGAATGAAATTATTTTTTAAGTCTACTTTATACCAGAACTATGTAAAGCACTAAAGAAAATACAAAAATTAACTGTTCACAAATGTATGCAAAGGATTAAAGATGTTAAATGTCCATATGTACAGTATATACAATTAAATATTTTGTGCAGAGATAAATTCAGATGATGACCGTCTTTTCATGGCTTGACATCTATACACATACTCGGGAACATCCCTTATGAGAGTCCAGCAGTAATCTGCTAAAATAATAGGGCTCCACTTTCCGGCATAGCTCTTCTCAAGTGTCAATATCTACATGAAATCGCTCCCAATGTTCATCACTTATTGCTCCACAATCTTTAGGGAAGAAGTCAAGATGACTATGTAAGAAATGCATTTTCAAAAAATGGTTCAAATGGCTCTGAGCTATGGGACTTAACAGCTGTGGTCATCAGTCCCCTAGAACTTAGAACTACTTAAACCTAACTAACCTAAGGACAACACACACATCCATTCCCTAGGCAGGATTCGAACCTGCGACCGTAGCGGTCGCGTGGTTCCAGACTGAAGCGCCCAGAACCGCACGGCCACAGCGGCCGGCATGCATTTTCAATGACATGTTGCAACTACGTTTTTCATAAGATGACAACATGTTATCTACAATCTCCCTGTAATTTATCGCTCGTTTGTTCCCTAAGAACTGTAAACAGACTGTCTTAAAACATTACCCTGCATGAAACTTCCTGGCAGATTAAAACTGTGTGCCCGACCGAGACTCGAACTCGGGACCTTTGCCTTTTGCGGGCAAGTGCTCTACCATCTGAGCTACCGAAGCACGACTCACGCCCGGTCCTCACAGGTTTACTTCTGCCAGTATCTCGTCTCCTACCTTCCAAACTTTACAAAAGCTCTCCTGCGAAACTTACAGAACTAGCACTCCTTCTGTAAAGTTTGGAAGGTAGGAGACGAGATACTGGCAGAAGTAAAGCTGTGAGGACCGGGGTGAGTCGTGCTTCGGTAGCTCAGATGGTAGAGCACTTGCCCGCTAAAGGCAAAGGTCCCGAGTTGGAGTCTCGGTCGGGCACACAGTTTTAATCTGCCAGGAAGTTTCTTATCGGCGCACACTCCGCTGCAGAGTGAAAATCTCATTCTGGATTACCCTGCATGTTCCTCATCACCTTGTATCATCCCATCAAAAGTATGGTCTCCAAAAAGCTCTCGAACCTTTGGGCCTACAAAGATACCATCATTTACTGTGGCATCACTTAAGTAAGGGAGTTTTTGCCGTAAGTACTTAAACGCGTCACTACCTTTGTCATTCCCTTAACGAAGTTTTTCACGAAATCCAACTTGATGTACAAGGGCAGGAGCAGAATCTTTTTAGGATCTACTAGAGGTTCACTCTTAATGTTGTTTATACCTGGTTGAAGAGATTTTCTGGTGGACCATTCATGTTCACTATAATGAGATGCACGAGCTGGGCTATCCCATTCACAGTGAAAGCAGCCTTATTTAGTATACCCTAACTGCATACTTAATAGCAGTGCAACCACTTTCAAGTCACCACAAATCTGCCATTGAGAGTCATTATATTTGATGACTTCTAGTAAAATATTAAATATTTTGGTATGACTCTCTCATATGCACACTTTTCCCAACTGGAATAGAAGGAAGCTAATTACCAATATGTAAAAGCACTGCTTATAGACTGAACTTTGACGACTCAAGAAAGATTCTCCACTCACCAGGATTGTAATTAATTCTGATAGCCTTCATTAGACCATTTATGTCCTCACATGCCACAAGCTGTCTTGCATGTTAAAAAAATGAGTGAATTGTTGCTCTCTTCTGCGGTAGAATGAAACATTTACATTGCTTTCCAGAAAATTGCGCTGCTCCAATCTTGATGCTAAAATCTCAGCCTTAGCTTTAGAGAGCTCCAAATCTCTAATGATATCACTTAACTCATTTTGAGACAATTTTTGTGGATCATCAGTTGATGATACATTTGGAACAAACTCTGGATCTTGTGATGTACTTTGTTCAGGACATTCAGAATCCCAATCAGAGGTAGTCTCGTACTCTGTCGGTGGCTCAGTTATCTGCATTCCTTCCCCATGCAGTACTGGACGTATAGCAGATGGAATGCTTGGATACCGCTTCTTCTTCTTCTTCTTACATATTCCCTTCTTGATAGGAGGAACTATATAAAAGTAGCAGTCACTGGCATGGTTAGTTGGCTCACGCCAGATCATGGGCAAGGCAAAGGGCACCGAACGTCCTGTCTCATGCATCCAATACCTGAGGTTGCTGGCACAAGTGTTGCAGATCACATGTGGAGCCCAGAATTCATCCTGATCACCTATTTTGCACCCAAAATAACAACTGTAAGCCTTTTTAATCAATGGAGTTATTTGCTGTTTTTGTGAAGCAAGTGTCACTTCTCCACACACATAGCAAAATGTGTCAGCACTGTTAACACAAACTCGTGGCATTTTTGCTCACTTAAATAGCAGTAAACTTGAACAACTGGTTGTTAACCTGTAAACAAATGTGCAAACATTATTACATGCATTAATAAAGTCACTGAAGTTGAAGAGGAGGGAGACAAAAAGATCACTATAATTGGTATCAAAGTGTTTATATCCAAACTATTGCACACAAGTAAGACCAGGGACAATAATATAAGCCATTGTTACTAGTTCTTACGACTTCGACGAACTGTTGTAATATTTGATATTAAAATTATTATAAACATCCGTATATAATTATCTCACCGTAATAAAAAAAGTGTAAAATGAAAACTACAGCTAATTTTTAATTGTCTTTGTGATATTCGCGATCAGCACATTAGAACTGATAGGAATTGGCTGTTTTCATTCGATTTACATTTTCATTGTTGCACAGTGTATTTTGTCCTGTGAGGTTTACATGAAGAGCATCGGTTTTGTTTCGTTATTCTGTAGCACACGATTTGTTATTTCAGCTACATAGATGACTGTTCATCCCAGATGGCTGTGTCTGCTCCTCAGTAAATGTGTCCTCACAAATCTGTAGGATCGTACACTCATGTTCAGAAAGAACAGAATACCTTGAACGACTAGAGATAGGACGTTCATATTCACAGGACATGTACAATAGTATGTCCTGCAGAAATGATTAGCCTTTCAGACACCTCGGTTCAGCATGTCTCGTGTTGCCTTGTGGCACAGGATCCGTCATGGTCTCTGATAACTTCGCCTCCTGTGGTATAGCCATCCGTGCTGCATTTACCTGCTTCTAAAGTTCATCTGTGATGGTTGGCATTAAGTCACAGCGCTACAGCCGTCATTTCACCATATCCCACACATTTTCGATTGGCGACAAGTCTGGTGATCTGGCGGGCCAGTGCAAAACGCCGACATCGTGTGAAACCAAGAAGGCACATCTACGTCCAGCAACATGTGGTCGTGCATTGTCTTGCTGAAAAACGGCGTCTGGGTTGTTGTGCAGAAAGGGTATGGCTACAAGTCGCAGCATGTCATTCACGAAAGTCGTACTGGTCACGGTTCCCTGCACACGCGCCAGTTGTGATTTGTGGTTGTACCCAGTAGCACCCCACCCCAAAGGTCTTGGGTTGGCTCTGTATGTCTTGTGCGAAAGCAGTTACTGTGATGCCGCACTCCTGGCTTCGGCGAACCAAACTGCGGCCATCATTTTCAAATAAATAGAACCTGGATTTGTTCGAAAACGCTATCTGATGCCATTCATGTCCACAGTGACGACGTTCCGTACACCATTACCGTCTAGCATCATTCTGCACATTCGTCAACGGTAGGCAGAGAAGTGGACACTTCACATTTTTTTTTCTCTAGCTGCTTATATTTTATGACCCACCGTCTAATTTCTTATGGTGGGTCGTATGTTGCCACTTAGCCGCTGTGACTGGGTCCGGGGTCCGGAGTGACTGAAAGTAACACCACACCGGCTCCCGTCCCCACTCACACCGTTTCCCGTGTCCCGCCACGTGGAGGCGGGCTCTGTTTGTTTACATCCATTTGATATCTTTTTGTGCAGCATTAGAAAAACTTATAACTAATACAAAATCAAATAAGATATTAATAAACAAAACGGAATTTAATATTTAGAAAGAAGGAAGGGAGAGAATTAATAGACAAGTGCTAGGTATAATGTTGCCCGTCACCTGGTTGTGGGCGGCGGCCCGGGTCTTGGAATGGCCCTCAAGACGCTGGCCATCGCTCACCATGCCTTTAACATCTACCATCCTAAAAACTACCGTAACTAGAAGAGAGTAGGGTACGTTAAAGCTAGAAACTAAGACTAAGACCTCCAAGAGCAGCGTGCTAAACTATTTACGATATACAATAAGATGTAACTGATTTTGTGCTTGGCTCAGAGTTGCTAATGAAAGGGTACATGTGGTAAAAGTAATAAGGTACTGACGCTAACGGTTTATGTTGAGCCTACAAGGCTCCTGGTAGAGTACATCAGGCGCAAGCACCTCCAGGACCCGCCGACATCACGACCTGAACGGTGGTTTTCCCCTATCTACCATAGGTATCCGTCGGGTTGGGCTCAAAAGAGGAACCACAATTAAGATCCTTCAATACAGACTGTGCGCTGCCTCTTAACGGAAGGCGTAGGTCCCTTTAAGAGGTACCTAGCTTTAAGCTCTTATTAGACATGGGGATGCTATTAACTATTTACATATAAGGTGCAATCTGTTTTTAGGATTGCGTGTGACTTGTGCACCTCTTGTCGGTTGTTCCACTCTGTTCTTTGAATTTGACTTGGTGGACACTATGGATCATCCGCGCTGGACGCTTCAATATCTGTGTTGGTGCCCTGGTCTGTATCTGTTTCTTCTTCATCACTCGTGGTGCTAATCATATCTGTGTCCCCCTGGGCATCGTGACGTCTGTTTGGACCGACTTGCCTTCGGTAGGGTCTGTTGCGCAAGTATTCTATTTGTTGGATCTTCGAGTTTTCGTCCGTTAGTTTGTTGAGTTCAGTCCACCTTTCCGGGTCGCGTATTATGGCATGTAGTTCGTTCTGTGTGTTCAGGCGATTTATGTATACTGTGTGTCTTATGTTCGTGCGTTGTCCGCAGAAGAAGACAGTATGTTCAGGGGAACCTTCTTCCCCGCATGTGCATCTATTAGTCTGCTGCAGACTCACGCGATACAGGTGCGTGGGATAAGGGCCATGTCCTGTGATGAAATGTACCATACCGCGGCTGGGATCAATATGTTTTAGGTTTAGTCTTTCCCGGATGTCAGGGAAGAAGTTGTATACATCGCGGCCCTTATCGCTGTTGGCCCACTCCCTCTGCCAGGTATCCACTCGCCATGCTCTGAGTTGGCGTGTTGTCTCAATCGGTACACCAGTGATCTGCCGACCCTGGTCTATTCTCCCCATCCTAAGCCAGTACATTGCTGCGCGGTACCTGATGGTGATATCTATGGGGAAGATAGTGCGTCATTTGATGTGTTGAATGCCCCTGTTAGTCGAAGTAGAACACTTTTTTGGCCTCGACGTACAATGGTTCCGTTGGTTGTGAGATTTAACCTGTGGGCCCACGTACTGGCAGCAAAGCATAGTACTAACTCGAACACAGCGCAATGGTATGTTCGTGTCACTAACAGGGGTAGTCTGAATTGTTTCGAATTTAGCCCAGCCAGTATGTGTAGTATCTTTCCTGCTTTGTTTGTGCATATTCGCATGTTTTCGTGGAAGTTCAATCGTTCATCAATGTATACTCCTAGATAGCGTGTGACTGCTAGTCTTTTTATGTTTGTGTCCCCGATTTTGACTATTGGGTTCCTGCGCAGGATACCCTTTAGCAATGTATAAGTTGTTTTGTTTCCTGCTATCTTTAATTTATTATCTGTGCACCATTGGGTTATTGTCCTAAGTGTTCCATTGGCTCTTTCTTCTAGCTGGGCACGGTTGTTTGCTGAAACTACGACGAGTAGATCATCAGCGTAATCGACAACTCCATCTGTCAAGATATGCTCCTCTAGTAACTGTAGGAGCGGTTCTCTAACTATGTCCCAGAAGATGGGGCCGCAGATCGACCCTTGTGGACAGCCTTTTGTAATTCGTTTAATCACTTTCTGGTTGTCCATTTGCCAAACGACCATTCTGTCTCTGCAGTAGGCCATGAAACTATTATACAGAGACTCCGGTACCTGCAGGTGTCTGAGCCTCTTGAACAAGGCCGGCCACCAGAGGTTGTCGAAGGCAGCTGAGATGTCTATCATAATTGCAAGTGTGTATTTGGAGGGTGTGTCGTGTACTATTTGGAGTGCTCTGTTAATTGCGTCGTCTATAAATTTCCCTTCCCTGAAGCCGAATTGGTGTGGTGTCAGTCCCCGTAGTGTTCGGTGTGCTTGTAGTCTTTTGCAGAGTAGTTTTTCTTGTACTTTACTGAGTGTATTGATAAGGCAAATTGGTCTGTATGACTTGGGGTCTGAGGGTCTTTGTCTGGAGCCTTTTTGATGATAACCGCCTTCGAGGTCTTCCACACTGCAGGCACACGGCCCAGCCTTAATGCATCGTTTAACAATGTTGTGAGAAACGGGGTGATCTGCGGTGCAATTTGTTTCAGTACCTCAGAGTGGATACCATCCGGTCCAGGCGCCTTTTTGTTTTTGAGTTCTGAGATCGCTGTCGCCACTTCTTCCTGCGCAAATGGACAGGTGACGGTTGGTGTGGTGTTTACTGTGTCTACTTCGCGTCTCAGTGCTGCATGTTGTGGTGTGTCTGTGTCTGCGATGTCGTCGGGCAGGAGTTTGCTCAGCAGGAACTCCGCTGTGCGTCTCCAGCCCTTATTCATCTCACCATCCTCCTGTCGCAGCGTTCCCAGAACCAGTGGGCTCTTAATTTTCTCTGTCACGATTTTGATTGGTTCCCCCCAAATGTTAAGTTGTGTTTGTGCTGCTACATGGCTGTTCCAATGGTCTTTCCTGGTCTTATTCAGCTGAAGTTTATATTTGTCCTTGGCAAGCCGGTAGTCGTGTAGTCGTAATTGTCTTTCTCTATCTGAAATTGCTCGTTGGTAAAGCTTACGTTTACGTTTTGAGTCTTGTTTGAGTCGTGTTAATTGTGTAGTCCAGGGAATATTTTGGTGTTTTGTCATTCTTTGTGTGGGTATGCAGGTGTTCTGTGTGTATGTGATGATATCTGTCAGCATGTGTGCTCTGTAATCAACACTGCCGGTGATGTCTTGCGGTATGTGCTCATGTATTTTTTTTCTGACCCTGTCCCAGTCTGTTTTTCAAATAATAGTCTTTTTGGTAGTATTTCTGTGTTGACGTTTGGTATACCACTTGAGGTTAGTGTGATGATGTTGTGGTCGCTAGCAGTGATCTGGTCATGTACGGTCCAGTCTCGTACGTGGTTGATGGCGGCATTATTAACGAGGGTGATGTCTATGTTTGATGAATGACCGTTGTGTCCGATGTGATGTCCTTCCTTGTTGAGTACGTGTAGTCTGTTTTCTTGGATGATGTCATTTATTATTCTACCTCTGTCGTCAGTTCTGTCTGAATGCCACAGGGTTGATCTGGCATTTATGTCTGCACAGATGAGAAGTTTTTTGTTGCCTGCTTATTGCGGAACATCTCTGATGAGGTCTGCGTATGGTTTGATGCAATGACAGAATTGGGCGTACAGCGACGCGGTGATCCAAGTATCCCCCTTGTGTGTGACTTCAACTGTGACTAGGTGCTCGGAACAGAGTTCTGTAATTTTGACTGGATGTATTTCTTTGTTTAGGATTATGACAGATGCCATGCAACCTGTCCCCTCCGCAACTGTCACCGCACTTGGAGGAAAGTTGGGGATATGCCCTTGTCTAGTGTAGGGCTCCTGTATGCACAGAATGTCACTTTTTAGTTCACGTAGGACCCATGGGAGCTCCGAATTTACAAGTATACTCCGCATAGCATTAAGCTGTGCTATTAGCAGTTTGGGTGTTTAACTGTGGCGTAGCACTTGCTGCCAGTTTGACTGTAATCGAAGTATGTTCTCCCATGAGCCCTTACGTGATCCTTGAAAAGCTTGTCCATATCGAATGGTTCCTCCCTGCGGGCGCACACCTGCATGAGCAGGTCTAGTAGGCTGTCTGGGTCTGTTGGAATATTCTCCGTTTTGAGAATCAGTCTATCGGTTTGCTCTGATGTACGGAAACAAACAGATTGGCCGTACGGGTGTAGGGTGCGGATGAGCATCCGCTGTGCCGTCTCTAAGATGTGTCTTTTTTTCTAGCCTACTTAATTTTACATTTATATCTAGCTTGTCGTAACTAAAACTATCGGTGTCGATGGCGTGTGTTGGCGTCTCTGCAGCCGTGACGTGTCGTGATGGTGTAGTGGCGTTGTTGTGCACCTCTGCGGGGGGCGCTGGATTGGCGTCCTCGTTGTTTTTGGGGGGGTTTCCTTGGGCGTCAGCATTGAGGTTGTTGGTTGGGGGGCTGCGAAAGGTGTTGGTACCATCAGGGGTATGCACTTTCGTATCACTAGGTTTTGAGGCAGCCTGCGATTGCCGTGATTGGTCGTCACACGCTTTCCGTTTCTTGACTCTCTTAGGCTGTTTGGGTTTTCTATTCGGTTTTAGTTTCCTAAAGGCTGTGATGATTCGTTTGTTTTTTGTGTGTGTTTCGTTTGTGCAGTCTTGATGTGTATCAGATGTGTTGGTTGTTTGTGCCTCCATTCTGCATTGATTTGACGTGATTTGGTTCCCACTTGACTGCTCGTCTACGCTATCTGTGACAGACATAACAGCTTTTGGTATGGTATGCGCACTGTCGCCTCTGTTGCCAGACCCTCCGCAGACTTTTGTTGCGGTTGTTGCTGCGGCTTTTTGTGTGGCATTCGTGGTGTCTGCCGGCGCTGTGGCCTGTTCAAGGTCGATATTACGGTTTCGAATATCATTGTTATGAACACTACAATCTCTGGCGTAAGGGCAGTAATAGACGTCGTCTTCTTCCTCTGTCAATGAGTCAGAGAGAGTTATTTTGCGTTTGATTTGATTACAGTCTGAGGTGTCTGATTTGTCCATGTTTTCCGTTTGGGCTCCAGTTATGCTGCCTTGCGTTACGGTTGTGTTTAGCACAACCTTGTATGAATTTGATTGGTTTGATGCGTCCTTAGCATTTTGTAGTGTCGTATGTGCGCCGTTGTGCTGGAGTGGATGGGTGATCTTGAGTCGTTAGCAACGCTGTTTTGTGCAGTTGCTTTGGTTGGTCATGTGTGGTATGGTTTTCTGGTCTGTCGGTATCAGGATTTGGGGTTATCATGTCTATTCTCAATAGTTCGTCTTCGAGTTCGTCTATCCTGTTCATAAGGGTCGCCTGGAATGTCATCCAGTACATTATTTGTCGTTTGATTAGTTTGGCGGCTTCTGGTGACATTTGTCCTGTGAGTGTTAGGTCGTCTATGTATTCAGTGATTGCATGATGGCTGTCCTCCAGGTTTGTATTGTGTGTCAAGCCTGGAATGTGACCATTGTTGGGGTAGTCGTCAGGTAATAGCTTTTGCCTCTTACGCCAGAGTATTGCACGTAGATGGTTTCTGTGCCTGGTGGATGGTGGATGGTGACTTGTATGATCTTGTTTTTTCAGGGGTTGATTTATAGAGCATGTTGGTTGACTCAGGGGGGTGTTCAGTTGCCATAGTCAGTACTGTCAATTAATCAAGCAGCTGTTTGTAGGTCTGGCAGACGCCACCCCTGCTCTTATTGCAAATTCGGTTTCTGTTCCTGCACGGAATGCAATCGATGGGCTCTGATGCTCGACAGTCCGCGCGTTTGTGGCCCTTTTTGCCACACCTTGAACAGGTCGTACCTATGTCTGCGCAGGCTTTGGTTGTATGGCCAAGGTCACAACAGTTGTAACACTGACTCACTGACGTAAAGTCTTTGACAGATAGGGATGGAAGTCTATGTACACCCTTCCTTTTTTGGTGAGGAACCAATAAATTCTGGGTGTGACTTCCAACACTTGATGGTTGTATCCCTTTCCTTTGAGCCCTGTGCGGAATCTGATTTTCACGTCTTTGTCGAATTCGTCTTTTGTGAAATCTTCACTGAGATTTTGGTCGTATAGACACTCAAGAAATTCTCTATCCGAGATAGTGTCTGTCACCCGATAGACTATCACCAAAGGTTGCCGCTTTCTCGGCTCCTCACACGCGATATTCTCAATATCTTTCGTCTTTTCTATTATTTTCCTACAGTCCTCCTGTGTTGCTGCTTCGACAATCACAGCTGTCTTCGTGTTTCTTATTGACTTAATGTGTAGGTTGTCTCGTCTTGGGTTGATTTTTTTTTGTCAACGTTTGTTTTATTGTTTTCGTGTCTTGGTTGTTGGTAGACTTTATGAAGAGAGTGGTTGCCTGCTTGGCTTTTGCCACCTCAATGCGTTTATGTTCTTTGGGTGCGGTGGAGAGTGCCGCAGCGTATGTTAGTGTCTTGGCCTGTTGCTGTGCCTGTTAAGTAACCTTTCCTGTCAGATCCCTAATTTGATCCCTGAGCTCTTGGTTTATTCCAGCTAGTTTTGTATTGTCTTCCTCGAGTTTGTTGACCTGTTCTGTGAGAGACTCAATTCTAAGGTCCTTAACTGGGTCAGCTGAGTGCTGAAGTTCGCGCAGTAGATGTTTGTTCTGCTCTTTCAGCAGCTAGACCTGGACAGCACGCACGTAACCCATGCCGTAATAAACGGTGACAAGTTGTGCCCCCTGATAGTGTGCGATTTGTTACACTGTTTCACTGTTGCGCCAGAGCCAAGGAGAACCCAGATCTATCCTGCAATGCCATTTGGATGAGGTGTCAATCTTCTCGGGGAATGTTGGATGCATCATATGCTCTCATGCCAATAATGAACACTCTTTCAAACTCACTGATTTCGCGCTTATGTCAGGAGGCATTCTGCGTGTCTGCTCGAGTCACTCTGACCCATTACCTTCGGTTTATAGCGACGATGAGAGTCGAAGACAAATTTTACCCGTAGGTGGTGTTACGCCGCAATAGCAAATGGTTCAAATGGCTCAGAGCATTATGGGACTTAACTTCTGAGATCATCAGTGCCCTAGAACTTAGAACTAATTAAACCTAAATAACGTAAGGACATCACAAACATCGATGCCCGAGGCAGGATTCGAACCTGCGACCCTAGCGGTCGCGTGGTTCCAGACTGTAGCGCCTAGATCCGCACTGCCACCCCGGCCGGCGCCGCAATATCGATGTTGACCTTGAAGCCACGGGCTGATATGGTTCAAATGCTAATCATTTCTGCAGAAAATACTAATGTACATGTCCTGTGGATATGACCGTCCTATCTCTAGTCGTTCAAGGTGTGTGTTTTTCTGAGCACGAATGTATTTTCTGTAGGAAGCGTCGATTGTTAGAGGTTGAAAAACGTATCTTTTCCCTAATATTCGACGACAAGCAAAACACAGCACGAAATGGAACCTCACCACCCTATCTGCTAGTATATTACTTGACTGAGCCAAGCGTGTAGCTTGCCGTACCGAGAAGTAACATTGCCGCGTGCCTAGATACGGCCACATTCCATTTCAAAGTAGTGCTCGTTGCTAACTCGCAGTACAAGCACGAAACCGACCGTGGAAAATGCTTTCGCAAGCAGCCGCGGCGGCTTGCCGTTAGTACCATAAATTTGGTTACGATAAGACGAAAAAAAAAAAAAACTCCCAATGCGGACGGAAATGGTCACAGAACGTGCTGGTACGATACTGAACACTTGTAAATCGACCGTGCGCGAAGAAGAGCAGGAGGGACTGTAGTGGGTTTCAGGCATCTTGAAACAAAATGCACGCTTTAAAATATCACTTTGACGAAATGATTAAATGTGTTATTAGGAAGTAACCTCGGGGGTATTATAAGCAGTGAGAGAGAAATAATAACTTGCGAAACTACCACAGCTTTTTTTCTCAGAGAGACTCCACTACGTCTATTTGTTTTGGTTTTAAAACTGCGAGAATGAGGAAATCCTTTGCTACCATTGAACGTAGTTTCTGAAAACGGTTATGAAAAAATGAAGCATCAGAATTAAAACTGCCGGTGGTTTATTCACAGGAAATATCTTTTCATAGACAGCAGTGTGTTTGGGCATCGCACCTCATCTTGTATATTTTATCTGTACGGTATTTTACTTGTAACATGCTGATATTCCGTGCCACTTTTTATTGCAATTTGACGCAATTTCGCTATGTGACTTTCAGTGTTGTAAAAAGCATGTACATCTTGTAATGTCACAAGATCCTATGATGACAGTACACACCTGTCGAAACGAGTAATAATAATTGTAATAAAGTGAATTACATGCGATCTTGGCAAACTTGCATCGTCAAGAATAATGTATGATTCATATCGCCGCATTGGTTAACGCAATGTCAAACACACATAATTTCTAATTTCTTCGAGAATTTCTTTGTTTGTGGTCGGTTTCTGATCCTTGAATTTCTGGTTTTACAGTCTCTGCTATCTTTGGACTTTTGCTTAGCCCTTTGTTCGACCACTAATTGTCTTTTGAATGCAGAATAGGTCAGTATAGTTGATTTTCCGGCTTCTTACACACATTTTTTTCCCTGGTGATGTCTCCAATGGAAGAACTAAAGTTTTCGTTGAACGAGGAGCCTTGCATAAGAGCATTTTAAAGAACAGGGAACAATAGCATGAAACTTCTTAGATATACCGTACAATCCGTTACCTACTAGGGAAAATATCTTTTTGCTCCCTAAACAATAAGTCGCCAACTAAGAAACGGCCCGTGCATATTAAACCGAAACTCTTTGAATGTGTATTGCATTTAATCTACGTATCTAAGACATGCATATAATAGTAGATACCAATTTTTTTAAATCTTACCAGTAGAAATTTCACAAAACTGGGACAGTACCTTTCTTGGCCATGAAGAAAGCAGTGCTGGCAAGGGGTTAGCACTCACTGCTCAGCATCTTGGGAACCTACAGAAGTAGGATTCGATTGTGCCAAGAGAAGGCGGTATTTCGTATTGCCCGACTATTCCATAATACTCGCATCTCCTCTGTGAGAAGTCTACATCTACATCTACATTTGTACTCCGCAAGCCACCCAACGGTGTGTGGCGGAGGGCACTTCACGTGCCACTGTCATTACCTCCCTTTCCTGCTCCAGTCGCGTATGGTTTGCGGGAAGAACGACTGCCGGAAAGCCTCCGTGCGCGCTCGAATCTCTCTAATTTTACATTCGTGATCTCCTCGGGAGGTATAAGTAGGGGGAAGCAGTATATTGGATACGTCATCCAGAAACGCACCCTCTCGAAACCTGCACAGCAAGCTACACCGCGATGCAGAGCGCCTCTCTTGCAGAGTCTGCCACTTGAGTTTGCTAAACATCTCCGTAACGCTATCACGTTCACGAAATAATCCTGTGACGAAACGCGCCGCTCTTCTTTGGATCTTCTCTATCTCCTCTGTCAACCCGACCTGGTACGGATCCCACACTGATGATCAATACTCTAGTATAGGTCGAACGAGTGTTTTGTAAGCTACCTCCTTTGTTGATGGACTACATTTTCTTAGGAATCTCCCAATGAATGTCAACCTGGCACCCACCTTACCAACAATTAATTTTATATGATCATTACACTTCAAATCGTTCCGTACTCATACTCCCAGATATTTTACAGAAGCAACTGCTACCAGTGTTTGCTCCGCTATCATATAATCATACAATAACGGATCCTTCTTTCTATGTATTCGCAATACATTACATTTGTCTATGTTAAGGGTCAGTTGCCACTCCCTGCACCAAGTGCCTATCCGCTGTAGATCTTCCTGCATTTCGGTGCAATTTTCTAATGCTGCAACTTCTCTGTATACTACAGCATCATCCGCGAAAAGCCGCATGGAACTTCCGACACTATCTACTATGTCATTTATATACCGGGTGATCAAAAAAGTCAGTATAAATTTGAAATCTTAATAAACCACGGAATAATGTAGATAGAGAGGTACAAATTGACTCACATGCTTGGAATGACATGGGGTTTTATTAGAACCAAAAAAAAAAAATACAAAAGTTCAAAAAAAAAGTCCGACAGATGGCGCTTCATTTGATCAGAATAGCAATAATTAGCATAACAAAGTAAGACAAAGCAAAGATGATGATCTTTACAGGAAATGCTACATATATCCACCATCTTTCCTCAACAATAGCTATAGTCGAAGAATAATGTTGTGAACAGCACTGTAAAGCACGTCCGGAGTTATGGTGAGGCATTGGCGTCGGATGTTGTCTTTCAGCATCCCTACAGATGTCGGTCGATCACGATACACTTGCGTCTACAGGTAACGCCAAAGCCAATAATCGCACGGACTGAGGTCTGGGGACCTGGGAGGCCAAGCATGACGAAAGTGGCGACTGAACACACGATCATCACCAAACGACGCGCGCAAGAGATCTTTCACGCGTCTAGCAATATGGGGTGGAGCGCCATCCTGCATTTTGGTTTTAATAAAACCCCATGTCGTTCCAAGCATGTGTGTCAATTTTTACCTCTCTATCTACATTATACCTTGGTTTATTAAGATTTCAAATTTATACTGACTTTTTGATCACCCGGTATATTGTGGAAAGCAATGGTCCCATAACACTCCCCTGTGGCACGCCAGAGGTTACTTTAACGTCTGTAGGCGTCTCTCCATTGAGAACAACATGCTGTGTTCTGTTTGCTAAAAACTCTTCAATCCAGCCACACAGCTGGTCTGATATTCTGTAGGCTCTTACTGTGCTTATCAGGCGACAGTGCGGAACTGTATCGAACGCCTTCCGTAAGTCATGACGGTGACGGTAATCGTTTAAAAGCTGTCCTATGCAGGGCAGTGGCGTGTAGCATATGACGCTGCTCCTCTTACTGGGGTTTGCCCTGTCGGTACCGCCCCTCCTTGCCTCTCGGGCGTAAATACGATGTTGCTGCCACCGTGACGAGTGTACAGTTCGTTCGCTTTGCCAGAAAATACTGTTGCATTGCTGGCTCGTCTGATACGCAAAACACCGGAATAACGCTCAGTGTAAACGCTTCCGTCTGTTAATGGGTCACGCGGTAAGTAAAGTCAACCGCGCATTTCATGCTCTCGTGCAGCGTATATCACAAGGGTTAGTAATACTCGTCGTGTGCTGAGCGACAATGGGCCGTGGTTGGCTAGCTGTGTACTGTGTACACGGCATAGAGGAGCGAGCAGGGTGCGCGCCGGCCGGCAAGAAGCGGGCCTCTGGCTGGTGTTCTTGCGCGGCGCCAGCCACCGCAGTATCTCAACCGGCGCGGCCAATATGTGTAAGTGCTGGCCTGCGCCGGCAGCGCACGTGCGCAGAGTTATTGAGACACAGGCCCCGCCCCTGCTGCTGCTCGTTATTGCGCGTCACACATGGCGCCGCCGTAAATTTTCCTCTGGCTCTTTCTACCTAAACTGTCGCACTGTGTTCTGCCTACTGTAATGCCAGTCTAGCTCTCTTCACTGTGTATCTTTATGTCGAAAACATTTAATTCTCTCAAAGTAAAAGCTGTACACTTTCTGTACGACTCGTAATCATAAAGTTTTAATTATTGCCTGTTGGAAAAGTTGCTGAAAGTGAGATATTTCAAAGTAAACCTGGGGTCACAAAGCAGCAAGTCAGAAAGAATAAAAAACGGTCTCCCCAAGGATCTGTATTGGCTCCACTGCTTTTTAATGGTTACATCAGTGACATGATGGACACTGTAGTAACCACAACCAACAGCGGGAACGCCTTGGGCTGCGAATCGGAGCCGCCAGGCGGGGAAGCCGCCGGCGGTGGAGCACGCACCACCGGGTAAACACAGGACGAGTCGGACGACAGACCAACGACAACTGACAACAACCGACCACGACCGACTATGAGCGACACAACGAGGAAGAGAGAAACAACGGAGGCTTGTGGAAACCACAACACCAAACGTAAATCGACTCGGAACCAGAGCCAGGCAAATGTCAGCAACGAGCAACGACCAGAACGCAGTACCGCCGAGATAGAAACGGAATGCAGAGCGAGTACCGGACTGGCTGGACTAGGGCAGAGCGGGTCCTTATATACGAAACCTATTGGCCGCTGTCTGCACGTGGCTTAGCGGTGGCGCCCTCGCTGCGCGAGAGCCCCTGCGCGGAATAGCCCCCGCGGAGGCGGAGCCCTCTATGGGCTGACCACGTCCAACTGTTCTGCTGCGTGTTCGACTTCCGCAGCGGAAGGTACGAGAGATACTGAGTCAAGTAAGTTTTGCTACGCTGATGACATGGCTATAGCTACTCACAGCAAATGGCTAGAAGACGTTGAAAGAACTCTAACTGCTGACCTAGAAGTACTGAACCTGTCGTGTCACCGCCACACTTGCTAAGTGGTAGCCTTTCAATTGGCCGCGGTCCGTTAGTATACGTCGGACCCGCGTGTCGTCACTATCAGTGATTGCAGACCGAGCGCCGCCACACGGCAAGTCTAGAGAGACTCCCTAGCACTCGCCCCCGTTGTACAGTAACACGAGAACTGCACAGGAGAGTGGCCGAGTGGCGACAGCAGGTCTGGGAAGATACGATGGATGAATTCTTACTTCGAACCAAGAACGAATGGCAGGTAGTGAAGATCGTACGACACCAGCGGCCACCTAAACGAGCCATCAGAGGACCAGATGGCCTCCTCTATGACGAACTCACCCAGGCGGAGCTGTATGCTACGACTTACCAAGAGCAGATGTCTACACCAACGACCCCCGTGAACGACGTCCGCCTGCAAGAACAGGAAGCCGTCGTTACAGCAGAATGGACTGCTTTTCGTACTGCGCCTGTGCAGAGTCGCCCACAACTCACCACACCCGCAGAGATCCGTAAAATTATCCGGAAGACTCGGAATAATGCGCCGGGCAACGACTCCATAAGCAACACCGATTTGAAACAGTTGCCCAGGAAGCCAACTGTGCTCCTTACCCGAATTCTTAACAGCTGTCTTCTGCAGGGATATTTTCCTACGGCTTGGAAGACGGCTCGAGTAGTTCCAATACCCAAACCAGATAAAGACCCAGCAGAACCCAACAGTTACCGGCCAATCAGTCTCTTGCCGACCCTTGGCAAGGTGCTCGAGAGAGTGCTGTTGAAGAGGCTCCATGACACGCTTACAGTGCATCATCTTATACGGCCCGAACAATTCGCTTTCAAGGACAAGTTATCTGCCGAACTTCAACTACTACGGATCACCGAACGAATACAAGAAGGATACAACAAGAGCACGTCACGATTGGTGTCTTCCTTGACGTCGAAAAAGCTTACGATAAGGTGTGGTGGCCCAACCTTGTCGTCAAACTGCATCGCACTACCCCTATTGCGGATTGTTACATTAGACTCATAGACAGCTTTCTGCAGGACAGGAAACTGTATGTCCGAGTCGACGACAAAAACTCCGAAATGAAACTGATCTCTGCAGGAATTCCGCAGGGCTCTGTCATTTCGCCTCTGCTTTTCAACTTATATATAAATGACATCCCAACAGTCCCCCTTGTTACGGCGAGTTTTTATGCGGACGATACGGCCTTTCTGACAACTGGACGACACTTGGACCAGCTAATCGCTAGGATGCAACGGCAACTTGCTGTAATGGAACGCTGGGCGCTGCAAAATAAGATAACGATCAACCCGGCGAAGACGGCAGCCATTCTGTTCAAACGGACGAAACCAGTTCTGAACGACAGACTCCAAATAGCTGACCAATTTATCCCATGGTCGCCGGGAGTGAAGTATTTCGGTGTCTACCTTGACAAAAAATTACTCTTTACGCAGCATATTGACGACAAGAAGACGGCAGCCCAGAAGATGGCCAGGTCATTGATTCCGTTCCTGAAGAGTAAAGATCTCAACCCTAAGACTAAACTCCAATTGTATAAGGCAACGGTGGAACCCACAATGTTGTATGGCTCCACCTCGTGGGGAACTACGTGCGTCTCCAACTACAACAAACTCCAAGCGCTGCAAAACATTTGCTATCGATGGATCACAGGAGCTCCATGGTGGACAAGAAACATCGACATCCGCACCGCACTCCACGAGACCACTATACAAGAGAAAGTCCATGACAAGGCTCTACGAGTTTTTGACAAGATCGATGCCCTTAGGAATGAAGTTCGACAATTAGAATCGATAGGGACGGTAAACCCTGCAAGATGGCACAAGTATCGAGTACCGAAGTCAATAACGTTTCACCCCCCATAGGGAATCTGTCGTAACACGACGAAACAGTCACACATAACAGCCTCGACACATTTCACCCTCCACAGGAGATAGACATCACCAAAGACAGCAGGCTAAAGGACCCATTGCGTGCCCAAGCCTAACTGAATGTGTAATAAATAAAGTGTTTTCCTTTTATCCTTACATCCCATCCTAGAAGAATAAGTCATCAAGGATGATCTCTTCGGTCCACACTACACACTATATTTGAAAAAAAAAAAAAAAAACCGTTGACAGCAGACTTTGCTAGCGATGGTTCACTGTCTACATACGCTCTCATTTGCAGAGACGACAGTTTAGCATGGCCTTCAGCTACATCATTTGCTACAACCTAGCAAGGCGCCATATTCTTCAAGAATGTATTCTGAACAGATAATATTGTCAATCATGTACCGTCAAGAGCGAAGTTCATCATTAATGGATTAAAGTTAAGTATCAAACTAATTACGTCCGGTTTCTGAATTCTAATTCCTTGTCATGTTCTAGACCTCACGTCAGTATAGTTCTTCCCTCCTCACGCCAGTCTGCGTGAGCTAAAACGCATGCATTTCGGCCTCCTCTCGTAACACGGTGTTGGCTCTTCTGCCAACAGAACAAAACCAGTATTACAAAAAATGGAGACTGTGCCCAAACCGAAATAAAACACAGACCTGCGCCTTCCATTTAAATAACAGACTAGCAGACAGAGAAGTAAATATTACTTTTCGCGGAAATCGAATTATACATAACAAATTTCCCAAATATTTAGGCATAACCCTTGACAGGTCATTTACCTTCAAGAAACACCTGGAACTAACTAGCCAGAAATTGAAAACCCGAAATAACATCATCCAGAGATTAGCAGGTACCACATGGGGAGCGGATGCAAATACACTACGTGTTGCAACAGTATCACACGTCTACTCCGTGGCAGGGTTCTGTACCCCTGTGTGGAGTAGGAGTGACCATATAAGGAAGATTGACGCCCAGATCAATGAAGCCATGAGGACAATAACAGGGACACTTAAGTCAACAACTCTAGAATGGCTTCATGTCCTCTCAAACATCACTCCGCCTGAAATCCGTAGACAGCAGGCAACAATTCAGGAATGGCAAAAAATAAATTATGCAGATAAGGCAAGAGTACTACCGATACACCAAGTACTAGATGACCGCTGTCGATATCGCCTTAAATCAAGAGCACCAATATGGGAAGACAGAATACTTGCCCAAGCAAATACCTATGACTGCCACAAATTCTGGAAAATCAAGTGGAACAATAGGGACATTAACCGACACAATATAGAGGACCCCAGCCAACAACTCCCAGGAATGCAGCTTCCTCGTAAAATCTGGTGCCAGCTTAACCGTGTGAGAACTGGACACGCGAGAACTAAATCCATGCTGTACAAATGGGGCCCCAATGATAACCCAATGTGTGACTGTGAAACTGATGAACAAACAACAACATCTAGTGCAAGGTTGCCCACTGCGAAGATTCTGTGGTGACTGGAGACACCTCTTGGAGGCCAGCCCTGCTGCCATTAAATGGCTGTCACATTTGGACATAACTTTTTGACGGATTGTAGCTGTGATTATACAGGGTGATTCAAAAAGAATACCACAACTTTAAAAATGTGTATTTAATGAAAGAAACATAATATAACCTTCTGTTATACTTCATTACAAAGAGTATTTAAAAAGGTTTTTTTTTCACTCAAAAACAAGTTCAGAGATGTTCAATATGGCCCCCTCCAGACACACGAGCAATATCAACCCGATACTCCAACTCGTTCCACACTCTCTGTAGCATATCAGGCGTAACAGTTTGGATAGCTGCTGTTATTTCTCGTTTCAAATCATCAATGGTGGCTGGGAGAGGTGGCCGAAACACCATATCCTTAACATACCCCCATAAGAAAAAATCGCAGGGGGTAAGATCAGGGCTTCTTGGAGGCCAGTGATGAAGTGCTCTGTCACGGGCTGCCTGGCGGCCGATCCATCGCCTCGGGTAGTTGACGTTCAGGTTTCATAACTAACCTTTTTCGTAGGACTCTCCATACAGTTGATTGTGGAATTTGCAGCTCTCTGCTAGCTCTGCGAGTCGATTTTCCTGGGCTGCGAACAAATGCTTGCTGGATGCGTGCTACATTTTCATCACTCGTTCTCGGCCGTCCAGAACTTTTCCCTTTGCGCAAACACCCATTCTCTGTGAACTGTTTATACCAACGGTTAATACACCACCTATCAGGAGGTTTAACACCATACTTCGTTCGAAATGCACGCTGAACAACTGTCGTCGATTCACTTCTGCCGTACTCAATAACACAAAAAGCTTTCTGTTGAGCGGTCGCCATCTTAACATCAACTGACGCTGACGCCTAGTCAACAGCGCCTCAAGCGAACAAATGTACAACTAAATGAAACTTTATAGCTCCCTTAATTCGCCGACAGATAGTGCTTAGCTCTGCCTTTTGTCGTTGCAGAGTTTTAAATTCCTAAAGTTGTGGTATTCTTTTTGAATCACCCTGTATTTCAACTTTGCTCAGATTTAACAATGACTGGTGTTTGTTCTGTTTATATTATTGTGTATGTGTGTATATGTATATTTGTATTTATATGTTATGTTATGTAAATTTACGATCTCAATACCGCACTTGCACTGGTAAAGCCGTACCATAAATAATAATGAAATTCCAAAAAACAAAAACAAAAAACAAAAAAAAAAACAAAAAAATCGGATAGGTGCGAGTAGGGGTTGCACACCGAGGGTTCCGTACATTCTTAATCATGCATACAGATAAGATAGTTCATCCATTCCATGCCAAATAGGCGGATATTGCGCTAAACGACAGATGCAGAATTATAACAGGATGCCTGAAGTTAACTCCAGTCGAATGGCTCTACCAACTTGTAGGAATTGCACCACCTGTTCGAAGGAAACTAGCAGCAAACAGGGAAAGAAAAGAACTGGAGCAGAGAAAAGCTTGTCTCATACATGGGCAACAGCCGTACTCACGACTCTGGTCAAGGAAAAGTTTCCTCAGAACATCGGAGAAACTAAGAACCACTGATGAAGAAGTCAGGCTGCAACTATGGAGGGCTCACTCTCCTGACTACAAAAAGCTTTTCAGTCTTTACCCACCTGGTCATAATGAGAATTGGCCAATCTGGAAGTCGTTGAATAGGCTAAGGTCAGGAGTGGACAGCTTCCGGTTTAACCTGTCAAAATTGGGATACACTGAAGGAACAAAACCCAATATGACTGCGGGGAAGAACAGACTTTTCAACATATGCTTGAATGTCGGCTGTGTCCAGCAACCTGCACGGACGATGACCTTCACCAGGCAACGAAAAATGCAGCGGAAGTGGCCATACTTTGTTCAAAGATTATATAAACTGTGTTGATCTGTCAACAATTGTGTGAACTGTGTTTTATGTATGTTTCTGACATGGGAATAATAATAATAATAATAATAATAATAATAATAATGGAGTAGTGAAATGGAGTAACACAGACCTAGAAGCACTCAACACACTTACACGATCACAATACCACAAAGATAGAATACATCACATACATTCAGCAACAGAAAGATTCACATTCAGCAGAAAGGAAGGAGGAAGGGGATTTATCGATATAAAAAACCTACATTATGGACAGGTAGACAATTTAAGAAAATTCTTTCTAGAACGAGCAGAAACTAGCAAAATACACAAAGCAATCACTCATATAAATACATCGGCTACACCACTGCAATTTCATAACCACTTCTACAACCCTTTAGATCACATAACATCAACAGATACGAAGAAAGTACATTGGAAAAAGAAAACAATACATGGCAAGCACCCGTATCACCTAACACAGCCACACATCGATCAAGACGCATCCAACACATGGCTAAGAAAAGGCAATATATACAGTGAGACGGAAGGATTCATGACTGCAATACAGGATCAAACAAGAAACACCAGATATCACAGCAAGCATATTATTAAAGATCCCAATACCACAACAGATAAATGCAGACTTTGCAAACAACAAATAGAAACAGTACATCACATCACAAGCGGATGTACAATACTAGCAAATACAGAATACCCCAGAAGACATGACAATGTAGAAAAAATAATACATCAACAGCTTGCCTTACAACATAAACTTATAAAACAACATGTTCCCACATACAAGTATGCACCACAAAATGTACTGGAGAATGATGAATACAAATTATACTGGAACAGAACCATTATAACAGATAAAACAACACCACATAACAAACCTGACATCATACTCACCACTAAAAAGAAGAAATTAACACAACTAATCGAAATGTCCATACCCAATACAACAAATATACAAAAGAAAACGGGAGAAAAAATTGAAAAATACATGTAACTGGCTGAGGAAGTCAAGGACATGTGGCATCAGGATAAAGTTGACATTATACCGATCATACTATCAACTACAGGAGTCATACCACACAATATCCACCAGTACATCAATGCAATACAGCTACATCCAAACTTATATATACAACTACAGAAATCCGTAATTATTGATACATGTTCAATTACCCGAAAGTTCCTAAATGCAATGTAACATATACCGTACAGTTAAAAGGAAGTGACGCTTGATAAAGGTCCGCGACACTTTCCATTTTTGACCAGACATAACGTCTGAGAAAAGAAAGAAATAATAATAATATAAGCACTCCGTCTTCAGGCCACGAGTGGCCTACCGGGACTATCCGACCGCCGTGTCATCGTCAGAGGAGGATGCGGATTGGAGGGGCCTGAAGTCAGCACACCGCTCTCCCGGTCGTTATGATGGTATTCTTGACCGAAGCCGCTACTGTTCGGTCGAATAGCTCCTCAATTGGCATTACGAGGCTGAGTGCACCCCGAAAAATGGCAACAGCGCATGGCAGCCTGGATGGTCACCCATCCAAGTGCCGACCACGCCCAACAGCGCTTAACTCTGGTGATCTCACGGGAACCAGGGTATCCACTGCGGCAAGGCCTCTCCACGATTTTTGCCCGTTTTCAGTAGATACAGGCAAGAGAGACGGCTATCCTTTCCTGAGAAAAAGGGGTGTTAACAGGAGGAGAGCAGACTGTCGGATAACAAACGACGCAAAAATATTTTTTTCATGTGATATTATTACAAATTAACAGTTTTCGAATTTTTTTTCCTTTGCTTGTTTTGTGAAACCGTGCTTCTGCGTAAACACAATGAGTCTAGGTCAACGGGAAGTACGTTATTGGTTTTGATGGAAGTTTGGAAATTTGTGGTAAGTTCCTATGGGACCGAACTGCTTAGGTCATCAGAGTCAAGGCTTACACTCTAATTACGCTAAGGATAACACACACACACACGACACACACACACACACACACACACACACACACACACACACACACACACACACACGCACGCGCGCGGTAGAGTCTTTTGATTGCACTAACGTAGAAGCTTGAAGTTTTTACACTACCAAGGGACCGTAGACCTTAGTATTAGTCATAAATGCAACTTCATGCGTGAACTGGTTCCTGAGAAAAAGCTGTTTTACAGTCGGACAGACACACAGTCTGACAAAAAATGATTAAAAAAATAATTTTTTCTTGTGATGTAGTTACAAATTAACGATTTTCGTATTTTCTTCCTTCGCTTGTACTGTGAAACCTTGCTTCTTGCCGAATTTCATGATTCTAGCTCAACAGGAAGTCCCCCTTAGGTGACGTAAATGGCAATGTCTTTCGATTACATAGACTTGGAAGATTACATTTTTTACGCCGCCAAGGGGCAGCACACCTTAGTATGTGACATAAATTTCAGCTTCATACTTCAACCGATTCCTGAGACAAAGGGATCTTTACAGGACAGACTGTCGAACAGCAAAGTGCTCCTGTATGGGTTCCGTTTTTACCGGTTCAGGTCCAAAACCCTAAAAATGGGGTTAATTACTTAATAGTTTGTTTGTCGGTAGGTACATACTGAAATCGCACGCCATAGTTCCGTATCACGCAGCTGGAGAAGCCAAACAAAAAGGCACAGCCCATTGGTGAAGTGGGATATCGTGAGGCAATTCTTATTCTGAACTTAAGCAGAAACTATGCTGCAACGTTCTAAGTCGTGGTGAGGGAGGTGCACGGAAGCAGGGCACTAGTACGTGAGACAGACGTCAGCTGACGCAGATACTTTCAGTGCGGTCCAACAAATCAGTGCGAAGGACCATATCGCAATCAGTCTTCCTATGAATAACAGGGAATCTCAAGACAAGTACAGGGCGCGGTGCTCACTGACCGACGTCTCATATCGAAGAGGTAACGGAAAAAGCGAAATAATTCAGGGACCAGATCCCATCACCTTGCACGACTTTGTGAACATGACAAGGCGCGCCTCACGCTGGATTAGCCGCTGCGCGTGTTCAATTGAACAGCTTGTCTCACAGAGATAGCAGCCAAAACGTTCTAGTACATGAAATGTATTCGCAGTTGCGAATATGAACCACCTCTAGCTGTTTAATGAAAATTCGTACCGGACCGGGACGCGATCCCAGATTTTCCACTTTTGCCATCCGCGCTCAGCTCACGGCCAGACCAAAACTTCCGTATCTCGTCGTTTCTGCGTCACAACCTGTACTCGTGCACACGATATGTAGTCCCAATACGAGGCAGGACAGTTTAATTAAAATCGCTGCCTGGTATCGGCGGATAAATACGATACTGTGTAGTTAAGAGGAGCGGTGCAGTGTTCTTTCGGACAACCATCGTTCGCGTTCCCCACGAGCGTGTGCTATATTTCGCGGATGCTTCCGTATCATACCGGGAACACAGACGCCGCGCACGTGTTATGTTTCGCATCAGCGCTTTCTTATCATTCCGGGAACACAGACACAGACACAGCGCGCCAGCCACCGACGGCCCCGCGACTAGGGCTCGCCGCCCGTCGACGTCATCGCCAATCGCTGAGCTCCCAGCTACTTCCGACCAATATGTTCAGTTCTCGCGTATTTGTTATAACGAGAAATTAATTATTAATATTTCAGAAATCGAATAACGAACAACTGCCAAAGTGAGTAACTTAGAGCTAGGTATCCTCCGTGAAGTGATTAAATCACTTCATAAAGGCAGCGCCTCCGGTCCAGATTGTATACCTGTTTCCTTTCAGAGTGTGCTAACACAATAGCTCCGTACTTAGCAGTCATATACAATCGCTCGCTAGGTGAAAAATCCATACCAAAAGCCTAGAAAGTTGCACAGGTCACACCATTACCCAAGAAGGGAAATAGTAGTAATTCGCTGAATTACAGAGCGGAATCATTTACGTCGATTTGCCGTAGGAATTACCTCGAATGTTTATTGACACACAACATTATTTCAGGAAATATTGTTCTTGTCGAACATAACTTTAAGCGCACAAAGTAATGAGTACTGTCGACAGGGGTCTCAAATAGATCCCATATTTCTAGAACTGCAGGAGGTTTTTTGCATCAAACCTCAGGGAGACGTCTAACCAAATTGCATACCTATGGAGTATCGCTTCAGTTGTGCGATTGGATCCGTGATTTCCTCTCAGAAGCGTCACAGTACGTAGTAATCGAGGTAATGGTTCAAATGGCTCTGAGCACTATGCGACTTAACTTCTGAGGTCATCAGTCGCCTAGAACTTAGAACTAATTAAACCTAACTAACCTAAGGACATCACACACATCCATGCCCGAGGCAGGATTCGAACCTGCGACCGCAGGTAATCGAGGTAAAACCATCAAGTAAAACAGAAACAATATCTTGCGTTCCCCAAGGATGTGTTAAAGGCCGTCTGCTCTTCCTAATCTACGTGCAGACGGATTAAGAGATAAACAGCCCTCTTAGATTGGTTGCAGATATTGCTGTCATTTACCGTCCATTAAAGTCACCAGAACATCAAAAACAGTTGGAAAATGACTCGCACACGATATCTAAATGGTACGAAAAGTGCAAATAGTCTCTCAATAAGGAAAAGTACATGGTCTCACTACAATGAAAAAGCAATACCTCGTAATGAAAAACTGCGACACTACGACTGAGTTGTTTTACAAGATATTTTGTTGGCGACAAAAGCCGCAGTATTTACAGGGATGACGAACATTCATGACGTAGAGAAACAAGGCCGAAAAATTCCTAGAAAAATCTTTGGCGCTGTTCTCCGAGGCGGAACTTGGGTTAGACGACCTAGAAAGGAACTTTAGGAATACACAAATAACATCGCATATAAATTTAGGAAAAGATGTGTACAGTTCTACGGATGATGGATAAACAAGTACCAACATTAAGAGCATATTGAAGACTAGTTGGATGAAAGAAACATAAAAAGAGCTGGAATATTTGAAAATTTCAGAGGAAATCGAGGGCAGTATAACTGATGAAGCCTCAACGGAAAAAAAAAAAAACGTGGAAGATATGAACAGGAAAGGAAGAAAAAACGCAGTGAATTAACGAAGAAGTTTTGGAAAGAAAAGAAAAGAATAGAAGAAAAGGAAACGAAGCTGTGACTGACTCCAGATCACATGTTCTCCAAAAGGGGCATGATAGAGAATAATAATAATAATAATAATAATAATAATAATAACCCCGTGGAGGCCCGGGAAAAGAATAGGCCTCCGGTATGTTCTGCCAGTCGTAAAAGGCGACGAAAAGAACAAACCACTAATAGGGCTAACCCCCCTTTTAGTGTGATTACTTGGTTCAGGACAGAACTAAAGAAGCCTCGGACAAGCGCCGTCATGGTCGGGGACGGCGCTTGAACCCTATGCCCGCCCACAATGGTAATGACACTGCTAGCCAACTGGAAAATGATTTAAATCCAAATAGAGGTGTTTTGCAGGATATGCGTCCTGCAACCACCCTAGAAGGAAAACAAAGACAGAGGATGAGATGGTCAGATGAAGTTAATCGACACCTCATGTTCTGTTATTACCAAGCAACAAACCTAGGAACCAACACAACTGGATACAGATCACAAGTATACACAACATTTATTACCAGATACCCAGAATTAAAATTTTTAACAGAACAACGTCTAGCTGATCAGATTCGTGTAATAATCAAAAATAACAGGATACCCCAGTCAGAATTAGAAAACATCAAACAACAAGTACAACAAACACTGGAACAAAATAATGTACAGTCACAAGAAGAAGAAAATACAGTAATAGACTCAAACATCCCAGAGCAAACAAACAAAGAACAACACGCATCAATTAAACAATCAGAGGAAAATGAAATTTTAAGACAGCCACCAGCACAAGCACAAATAGAACACGAAGTGACACACATGTTAGATATAGAAGAAAAATTTCAGTTGACATATATAGAATACAAAGACACAAATACAGACATTAGACCATTCTTGCATAGACCACCAAATAGCCCACAAGTCGAAACAACAATAAAAACTATCAACACAATCATACACAACAAAATAAATGAATACACAACTATGGAAGAGTTACAACTACTGGTTTATGTAGGAGCACTCACTACACTAAATATACACACTAGGCAGATATCAGAACCAACCAACACACAGAAGAAACCCACAAAACCAGCATGGCAACACAGGCTACAGATCAGAATAGAAAAACTGAGAAAAGACATCGGACAGTTAACACAATTTATAAGAAATGAAATATCAGACAAAAAACGAAAAAGGTTAGGTAAAATCTCACAAGAAGAAGCAATAGAGCAATTAGATGAAAAGAAGCAAAAATTACAAGCTTTGGCGAAACGACTTAGAAGATACAAAAAAAGTGAAAATAGAAGGAAACAAAACCAAACATTCAACACAAACCAAAAGAAATTTTACCAAACAATAGGTAACACACACATAAAAATAGACAATCCACCAAACATAAGAGACATGGAACACTTCTGGAGCAGCATATGGTCAAACCTGGTACAACATAACAGGCATGCACGGTGGATACAAGCAGAAACAGATACATACAAGATGATACCACAAATGCCTGAAGTGATAATTTTGCAACATGAAGTCACCCGAGCAATTAATTCTACGCACAATTGGAAAGCCCCTGGAAATGATAAAATAGCAAATTTCTGGCTAAAGAAGTTCACCTCAACACATTCACATCTAACTAAATTATTTAACAGTTACATTGCAGACCCATACATATTCCCTGATACACTTACACATGGAATAACTTATCTGAAACCTAAAGATCAAGCAGACACAGCAAACCCAGCTAAATATCGCCCCATAACATGCCTACCAACAATCTACAAAATATTAACTTCAGTCATTACACAGAAATTAATGACACATACAACACAGAACAAAATTATAAATGAAGAACAAAAAGGCTGCTGCAAAGGAGCACGAGGATGTAAAGAGCAACTGATAATAGATGCAGAGGTGACATATCAAGCTAAAACTAAACAAAGGTCTCTACACTACGCATACATTGATTACCAAAAAGCTTTTGATAGTGTACCCCACTCATGGTTACTACAAATATTGGAAATATACAAAGTAGATCCTAAATTGATACAGTTCCTAAACATAGTAATGAAAAACTGGAAAACCACACTTAATATCCAAACAAATTCAGATAATATCACATCACAGCCAATACAGATTAAGCGTGGAATATACCAAGGAGACTCATTAAGTCCTTTCTGGTTCTGCCTTGCTCTGAACCCACTATCCAACATGCTAAACAATACAAATTATGGATACAATATTACTGGAACATACCCACACAAAATCACACATTTGCTATACATGGATGATCTAAAACTACTGGCAGCAACAAATCAACAACTCAACCAATTACTAAAGATAACAGAAGTATTCAGCAATGATATAAGTATGGCTTTTGGAACAGACAAATGTAAGAAAAATAGCATAGTCAAGGGAAAACACACTAAACAAGAAGATTACATATTGGATAACCACAGCGACTGCATAGAAGCGATGGAAAAAACAGATGTCTATAAATATCTAGGATACAGACAAAAAATAGGAATAGATAATACAAAGATTAAAGAAGAACTAAAAGAAAAATATAGACAAAGACTAACAAAAATACTGAAAACAGAATTGACAGCAAGAAACAAGACAAAAGCTATAAATACTTATGCCATACCAATATTGACCTACTCATTTGGAGTAGTGAAATGGAGTAACACAGACCTAGAAGCACTCAATACACTTACACGATCACAATGCCACAAATATAGAATACATCACATACATTCAGCAACAGAAAGATTCACATTAAGCAGAAAGGAAGGAGGAAGGGGATTTATCGACATAAAAAACCTACACTATGGACAGGTAGACAATTTAAGAAAATTCTTTCTAGAACGAGCAGAAACTAGCAAAATACACAAGGCAATCACTCATATAAATACATCGGCTACACCACTGCAACTTCATAACCACTTCTACAACCCTTTAGATCACATAACATCAACAAATACGAAGAAAGTAAAGTGGAAAAAGAAAACACTACATGGCAAGCACCCGTATCATCTAACACAGCCACACATCGATCAAGACGCATCCAACACATGGCTAAGAAAAGGCAATATATACAGTGAGACAGAAGGATTCATGATTGCAATACAGGATTAAACAATAAACACCAGGTATTACAGCAAGCATATTATTAAAGATCCCAATACCACAACAGATAAATGCAGACTTTGTAAACAACAAATAGAAACAGTAGATCACATCACAAGCGGATGTACAATACTAGCAAATACAGAATACCCCAGAAGACATGACAATGTCGCAAAAATAATACATCAACAGCTTGCCTTACAACATAAACTTATAAAACAACACGTTCCTACATACAAGTATGCACCACAAAATGTACTGGAGAATGATGAATACAAATTATACTGGAACAGAACCATTATAACAGATAAAACAACGCCACATAACAAACCTGACATCATACTCACCAATAAAAAGAAGAAATTAACACAATTAATCGAAATATCCATACCCAATACAACAAATATACAAAAGAAAACAGGAGAAAAAATTGAAAAATACATCCAACTGGCTGAGGAAGTCAAAGACATGTGGCATCAGGATAAAGTTGACATCATACCAATTATACTATCAACTACAGGAGTCATACCACACAATATCCACCAATACATCAATGCAATACAGCTACATCCAAACATATATATCCAATTACAGAAATCCGTAATTATTGATACATGTTCAATTACCCGAAAGTTCCTAAATGCAATATAACATGTACCGTACAGCAAAAAGGAAGTGACGCTTGATAAAGGTCCGCGTCACTCCATTCTTAACCAGACTTCTAAAAAGTCTGAGAAAGTAAAGAAATAATAATAATAAAGAAGATACAAAAAAGTGAAAATAGAAGGAAACAAAACCAAACATTCAACACAAACCAAAAGAAATTTTACCAGACAATAGATAACACACACATTAAAATAGACAATCCACCAAACATAACAGACATGGAACACTTCTGGAGCAACATATGGTCAAACCCGGTACAACATAACAGGCATGCACGGTGGATACAAGCAGAAACAGACTCATACAAGATGATACCACAAATGCCTGAAGTGATAATTTTGCAACATGAAGTCACCCGAGCAATTAATTCTACGCACAATTGGAAAGCCCCTGGAAATGATAAAATAGCAAATTTCTGGCTAAAGAAGTTGACCTCAACACATTCACATCTAACTAAATTATTTAACAGTTACATTGCAGACCCATACACATTCCCTGATACACTTACACATGGAATAACCTATCTGAAACCTAAAGATCAAGCAGACACAGCAAACCCAGCTAAATATCGCCCCATAACATGCCTACCAACAATCTACAAAATATTAACTTCAGTCATTACACAGGAATTAATGACACATACAACACAGAACAAAATTATAAATGAAGAACAAAAAGGCTGTTGCAAAGGAGCACGAGGATGTAAAGAGCAACTGATAATAGATGCAGAGGTGACATATCAAGCTAAAACTAAACAAAGGTCAGTACACTACGCATACATTGATTACCAAAAAGCTTTTGATAGTGTACCCCACTCATGGTTACTACAGATATTGGAAATATACAAAGTAGATCCTAAATTGATGCAGTTCCTAAACATAGTTATGAAAAACTGGAAAACCACACTTAATATCCAAACAAACTCTAATAATATCACATCACAGCCAATACAGATTAAGCGTGGAATATACCAAGGAGACTCATTAAGTCCTTTCTGGTTCTGCCTTGCTCTGAACCCACTATCCAACATGCTAAACAATACAAATTATGGATACAATATTACTGGAACATACCCACACAAAATCACACATTTGCTATACATGGATGATCTAAAACTACTGGCAGCAACCAATCAACAACTCAACCAATTACTAAAGATAACAGAAGGATTCAGCAATGATATAAGTATGGCTTTTGGAACAGACAAATGTAAGAAAAATAGCATAGTCAAGGGAAAACACACTAAACAAGAAGATTACATATTGGATAACCACAGCGACTGCATAGAAGCGATGGAAGAAACGGATGCCTATAAATATCTAGGATACAGGCAAAAAATAGGAATAGATAATACAAATATTAAAGAAGAACTAAAAGAAAAATATAGACAAAGACTAACAAAAATACTGAAAACAGAACTGACAGCAAGAAACAAGACAAAAGCTATAAATACTTATGCCATACCAATATTGACCTACTCATTTGGAGTAGTGAACTGGAGTAACACAGACCTAGAAGCACTCAATACACTTACACGATCACAATGCCACAAATATAGAATACATCACATACATTCAGCAACAGAAAGATTCACATTAAGCAGAAAGGAAGGAGGAAGGGGATTTATCGACATAAAAAACCTACATTATGGACAGGTAGACAATTTAAGAAAATTCTTTCTAGAACGAGCAGAAACTAGCAAAATACACAAGGCAATCACTCATATAAATACATCGGCTACACCACTGCAATTTCATAACCACTTCTACAACCCTTTAGATCACATAACATCAACAGATACGAAGAAAGCAAATTGGAAAAAGAAAACACTTCATGGCAAGCACCCATATCATCTAACACAGCCACACATCGATCAAGACGCATCCAACACATGGCTAAGAAAAGGCAATATATACAGTGAGACGGAAGGATTCATGACTGCAATACAGGATCAAACAATAAACACCAGATATCACAGCAAGCATATTATTAAAGATCCCAATACCACAACAGATAAATGCAGACTTTGTAAACAACAAATAGAAACAGTAGATCACATCACAAGCGGATGTAAATACTAGCAAATACAGAATACCCCAGAAGACATGACAATGTCGCAAAAATAATACATCAACAGCTTGCCTTACAACATAAACTTATAAAACAACACGTTCCTACATACAAGTATGCACCACAAAATGTACTGGAGAATGATGAATACAAATTATACTGGAACAGAACCATTATAACAGATAAAACAACGCCACATAACAAACCTGACATCATACTCACCAATAAAAAGAAGAAATTAACACAACTAATCGAAATATCCATACCCAATACAACAAATATACAAAAGAAAACAGGAGAAAAAATTGAAAAATACATCCAACTGGCTGAGGAAGTCAAAGACATGTGGCATCAGGATAAAGTTGACATCATACCAATTATACTATCAACTACAGGAGTCATACCACACAATATCCACCAATACATCAATGCAATACAGCTACATCCAAACATATATATCCAATTACAGAAATCCGTAATTATTGATACATGTTCAATTACCCGAAAGTTCCTAAATGCAATATAACATATACCGTACAGCAAAAAGGAAGTGACGCTTGATAAAGGTCCGCGTCACTCCATTCCTCACCAGACTTAACGTCTGAGAAAGTAAAGATAATAATAATAATAATATGGAGGTTATCCAGGACCCCTGTTTTAGATGAGTCTTCGAGTTCTTTTGCTTAACACACTTACAACTTTCAACGGTGTCGACTGATTCTTGTCGATAAAAATAGAGCCAGTTTGTAAATTCTGAACAGTGTCACTATGAATCTTACCCTCTGCTCTGGTGTGTCCCGCGCTATGAAACTTCCTGCCAGATTTCACACCGAGACTGAAATCTGAAACCTTTCTTTACCCGTGCTTCGGTCTTGCCAGCAGGATTATGAAGGCCCAACTCAACGACCAGCTCTCACAGCTCTACAGTTTCAAGTCCCGAAGCGGCACACAGTTTTAAGCCGCCGCCAAGTTCCCCATCCTCAGTATTTTGTTGCCTAGTACCTTTCCAGTGCGACCGTCGGTGACATCTTCGGCGCTGCTCGGCTGTTTTCGACTGCAATTATATTGTAAAATTATTGGAATGCTGCATAATTTTAGAACATGTAAGATATATCCTAAATAATTTGGCTTTTCCAGTGACCAGTATGTCTCTGAGAAACCTCACACATGCGCTGTGAACTGGAGGCAACCGGCCAGCGCATCATAATTTACTGTCATGTTCGTTGCCAATTGCGTATCTTACCCCATGTGTCAAGCACGTCATAATTTACTGCCGTGGCGCAGTCTGCCGCCGCTTCCACACAGACCGCGTCTAGGCTTATTAAAACGTTGCGCCGTGTCAATTTATGAGTCATAAAATTAAAAACATTAATGAAGCCTATGGAGAGAAATAACAGGAGATGTCATACTGAGGCATTAGTAAAGTATAACAAATTAGAAAGATTTTCCGTAAATTGCTGATGTTTTTCCCCATTAACTATCTTCTGTAGAGAAGCAATAGCCGCGCGGGATTAGCCGAGCGGTCTATGGTGCTGCAGTCATGGACTGTGCGGCTGGTCCCGGAGGAGGTTCGAGTCCCCCCTCGGGCATGTGTGTGTGTGTGTGTGTGTGTGTGTGTGTGTGTGTGTGTGTGTTTGTCCCTAGGATAATTTAGGTTAAGTAGTGTGTAAGCTTAGGGACTGATGACTTTAGCAGTTAAGTCCCATAAGATTTTACACACATTTGAATATTTTTTGAGAGAAGCAATAACAGTAGTAACCCCTCACACCGCCTGTACTGTTTTCCACGTTTGGTACACTGAAATGGTAAGGTATTCCGCTTTATCTTCCACTGGCCGTCCTATGGTTAACGTCATTGCACTATGTGTCCTTTTCAATTGACGTGCAAAGAAGGAAGTTTCACTTCTTAATGACTTTCCAAATCGAGAACATATCTTTTCCAAAAGCGTCAGCTCTGTCAGTAAACCGATTAACTGACAAACATTTATTCCTATTTCATTGAGGGTATTTTTTATTTATACACACTGAAGCACCAAAGAAACTGGTATAGGCATGCGTATTCAAGTAAAGAGATATGTAAACAGGCACAATACGGCGTTGCGGTCGGCAAAGCCTGTATAACTCAACAAATATCTGCCGCAGTTCTTAGATCGGTTACTGCTGCTACAATGGCAGGTTATCAAGATTTCAGTGAATTTGAACGTGGTGTTACAGGTGGCACACGAGCGATGGGTTCAACTGGCTCTGAGCGCTAGGGGACTTAACAAAAAAAAAATGGTTCAAATGGCTCTGAGTACTATGGGACTCAACTGCTGTGGTTATCAGTCCCCTAGAACTTAGAACTACTTAAACCGAACTAACCTAAGGACAGCACACACATCCATGCCCGAGGCAGGATTCGAACCTGCGACCGTAGCAGTCCCACGGTTCCGGACTGCGCGCCTAGAACCGCGAGACCACCGGGCCGGCGGGGACTTAACATCTGAGGTCATCAGTCCCCTAGAACTTAGGACTACTTAAACCTAACTAACCGAAGGACATCACAAACATCCATGCCCGAGGCAGGATTCGAATCTGCGACCGTAGCAGTTGCGTGATTCCGGACTGTAGGGCCTAGAACCGCTCGGCCACCGCGGCCGGCCTAGCGATGGGACACAGTACCTTCGAGGTAGCGATGAAGTGGGGATTTTCCCGTACGAGCATTTCACGAGTTTATTGTGAATATCAGGAATCCGGTAAAACATCAAATCTCCGACATCGCTGCGGCCGGAAAAAGATCCTGCAAGAACGGGTCCAACGACGACTGAAGACAATCGTTCAACGTGACAGAAGTGCAACCCTTCTGCAAATTGCTGCAGATTTCAATGCTGGGCTATCGACAAGTGTCAGCGAAACATCATCGATATGGGCTTTCGGAGCCGAAGGACGACTCGTGTTCGCTTGATGACTGCATTACACAAAGGTTTACGCCTCGCCTGGGCGCGTCAACACCGACATTGGGCTGTTGATGACTGGAAACATGTTGCCTGGTCGGGCGAGTCTAGTTTCACACTGTATCGAGCGGATGGACGTGTACGGGTATGGAGACACCGTCATGAAATCATGGACCCTGCATGTCAGCAGGAGACTGTTCGAGCTGGTTGTGCCTCTTTATTATTGTTGGGCGTGTGCAATTCGAGTGATATGGGACCCCTGATACGTCTTGATACGACTCTGACAGGTGACTCGCACGTAGTAAGCATTCTGTGTGATTACCAGCATCCATTCATGTACATTGTGCATTCCGACGGACTTGGGCGATTCCCCCGGGACAATGCGACACCCCACACTTCCAGAATTACCTCAGAGTGGCTCCAGGAACACTCTTATGAGTTTAAACACTTCCGCTGGGCACCAGACTCCCACACATGAGCATCATTAATGAGCTTATGTGGGAAGCCTTTCAACGTGCTGTTCAGAGGGGATCTGCATCGCCTCTTACGGATTTATGGACCGCCCTGCAGGATTCATGGTGTCAGTTCCCTGCACCACTACTTCAGACATTAGTCGAGTCCATGCCACATCGTGTGGCGGCACTTCTGCGTGCTCTCGGGGGTCGTACACGATATTAGACAGGTGTACCAGTTTCTTTGGTTCTTCATTGTATACAGAACTATGTTACTGTTCCGATAAACGTTTATTTCCTCTTTTAATATAAGTTAGATTTATTCAATGCGAAAACGTCGAGACGACTCTCAGTTGACAATACAGTAATACAATTCAACAGAGTGTACATATAAAATTCCATATTAATTGCATCTTCTAAGCAGAACGTTGTCCGTCACCGCAGCTGAGTGGGCAGTGCACCGGCTTGTCAAGCCGGGGGCCTGGGTTCGTTTCCCGGCAGGATTGGAGATTTTCTCCGCTCAGTGACTGGGTGTTTGTGTCGTCTTCATCATCCTCATTTCATCCTCATCGATGCGCAAGTCGCCGAAGTGGCGTCACCTCAAAAGACTTGCACCAGGCGATCAGGTCTATCCGCAGGGAGGTCCTCGCCAGACGACATTTCATTTCAGCAGAGCGTTTATCCCTTTCCTTCTGGACGATCTGTGGCCGTATATACCACTACTCGCTCTCAGCGGCAAATGAATTGCCCCCCCCCTCCCCCCGTCTGTACTCGTTTCTCGAAATATAGGAAACATAAAATAGAAAAACTGATAGTAATTCAGGACTATTCAGATAACTGTTCACCTCAAATATTTCCGAAACGTTTGAAGATATCGTAATTTGTTTTCACCCGGATGGTGTGTGAGAATGTCCCAACTAAACGAGTTAAGCTCTTTTTACATAGGTGCATTTATTACAGAGATATCGGGGTCAACGTCGCTGTTTCAACTGAAGCATGGTAATTTCTGCTGCTAGTGTCATAATTCTAAAGCAGACAAATTTAACGGCGTTCCGCTCTTCAAAATACATTCACTAGCTTCAGAGATTACAACGTTCAGAGTTGAGGATTTATCTGTTTTGCACTGTAAACTAGTCGCTGTCTTATGCGGAAATTCGTGATTTCATACCCAAATAGGGAAGTACGTCACATCCCATAAGACGGAAACGATGTTGCACCGCCGCTGTACTGATATAAAAGAAGCACACTGGAAATATGTCCATGATGTTTCCATCGTGGGGGACCACAGTCATGTACAAATTTTCGAAAGGAACTTCCACCATTTGACTGTTAACTGTTCATTTATTTCATACAGTTATGGCTTTACAGCCATTTACAAATACATGTTGAATTGAAAATTAATAAAGCGTGAGCCGGCCGCGGTGGTCTCGCGGTTCTAGGCGCGCAGTCCGGAACCGTGCGACTGCTACGGTCGCAGGTTCGAATCCTGCCTCGGGCATGGATGTGTGTGGTGTCCTTAGGTTAGTTAGGTTTAAGTAGTTCTAAGTTCTAGGGGACTGATGACCACAGCAGTTGAGTCCCATAGTGCTCAGAGCCATTTGAACCATAATAAAGCGTGCATATACAGGGTGTCCCAGCTATCTTGTCCACCCAAAATATCTCTGGAACAATAACGGCTATTGGAAAACGACTTTCACCGGTATCAAATGTAGGACTGGGGCCCATGAATGTACATATTTGGAAACATTCTAAAACGAAAGCTTATGTGTTTTTTAACACAAACTTATGTTTTTTTTAAATGGACCTATATTTTTTCTTCAGCAATCCATAGCATGACAAAGCACATAAACAATGGCGTTGATTGCATCGCAATATTCCCATTACATCCCGAGATATTGAGACGCGAAGTTGACGCTTGAAACACCCGACATGCGCTGCTAGCGCACGTCCTGAGGCTCAGGCGTGAACCCCATGCTGCCCGTAATCGCGATGTGATTGACATGTGTAATCACACCTCCATACTTATCAAGAGGTCCGAAACGAATAATACGGTCTGCTGCCATCAACTCTCATAAGCACATAATGGTTTCCCTTTTGCACGTTTTACGTATCTACGTACACAATATGAACCAGTACAGATCGGTGTACACCCGTCAGGTTGTCTTACTTATCCTGCACACCCAAAATAAGGTTTATCTAATGCGTTATATGACCTATTGTGCCTGTCGCGCAGGGCCTGGCTCTACCTAGTCAAGTGTCCAACGTAGTTCCCACTACTGCCACAGTTACCACTTCGCCTTGTTTATGATTTGCGACCCATGCAAACTCCTGTACTCCACCACCCCCCGAGCATCCCATTTGTTGTTGCTTTGACGTGCATGGGGTTCACGCCTGAGCCTCAGGACGTGCGCTAGCAGCGCATGTCGGGTGTTTCAAGCGTCAACTTCGCGTCTCAATATCTCGGGATGTAATGGGAATATTGCGATGAAATCAACGCCATTTAAGTTTGTGTTAAAAAGCACATATGCTTTCGTTTTAGAATGTTTCCAAATATGTACATTCATGGGCCCCAGCCCTACATTTGATACAGGTGAAAGTCGTTTTCCAACAGCCGTTATTGTTCCAGAGATATTTTGGGTGGACAAGATAGCTGGGACACTCTGTATAGTGCAGGATATAGGAACAAGAATTGTTACGTATTTAAAAATTTTTACTTACATGTTAAAATATGTCTGACCTGTGTGTGACATGTCATCGTCGAAAAAACATGTTTCTGGTCTTATAGACCATTTGTCGTGTGACAAGGTGTGAGTAAATTTCGAAGATACACAATATGTTTGACATTGTGCACAGTGAAACCCATTAATACATAATGTGGCCTATTCAACACCAATATATTCCTATGACCTGCATTCGTCACTTCGTACCGCTCTGTTCATCTGCTGCCGTTAAAATATGCCAAACAACAGTAAAATGGCGGAAATTTCTTAAAAAAAGAAAATGACGTTCACGGTCGTCAAGTGTTGATTGGCTGGTTGGCCTGAAAATAATAAATGTCTTCATAAAGGAAGGTAATCTAGATATGCTACTTTTTTTTACGAAATAGGTTTTTGGCTTCTGTTGCTCATTAGAGAACACACATGTTCGTTCCATAGAGACTCCGGGTGCCTCTGGGAATAAGTCAGGCCGGCCTTGATCGCATTTTGCGCGCGATCTGCTTCAGTCCGTATCGCTTGCCTCATCACCAGCGCAGTAACCAACGGGATTACAAAAAACGCATGGACTTTTGTCGGTCGGTTGTGATGGGCACATCAGGACCATAGATCCTTTTTTAAAAGAATTCTCTTTTAAAGCTAAAGCTTTGGAGCTATCGTTACAAATCATGGGCAGATGAATGTAAGAGATATGCATTACTGGGCCATTAACAATCCTCGCTGATTTAGCCAGGTTGAGCATCAGAGGCTGTGTAGTGGAAAGGTTCGTGGGGGCTCACAGGAGACTATGTGGTTGGTTCTTTCTTCGTTGGGGAAACATTGACGGGCAAGAGACACACATAATACCTTATCGAAGTTCTAGCGGTTCTGCTAGACGAGGTACCACTTAATATTCGCAAATGTATGTGATACCAGCAGTCTACTCGCTTGTGGCTAGGAATGCACTCACCCAGCTTTTTCCTGGTCGCTGGATATGACGTGAAGGTGTTATGAGCTGGCGTGCACGTCCGCATGGACTTTCGTACCTGTGGTTAACTTGAAGGTGAAGTCTGTGCAAAAGTTTTGGTGACCCAAGAGGATCTAAAACATCGCACTGTTGCGGCATGTGAAAAGATATCGGAGGAATCTAGTCAGTGTGTCGAAGAGTTACCGCAGCGGCGACTGCAGATGTGTATCGCAATAGACGTTGGGCGTTTCGAACTCTTCACGACATAAATGGAATTTCAAGCAATTGTTTATGACGATATTCTTTGAGAATACCTTATTTTTGCTTCTGTAATTTTGCTGTGAAAGCGTGTGTCCTGACATTCAACTCATGACGCGAGGTTATTATTTAACAATCCATATACCTCAGATTCCTGGCCAGCCGCTGTGGCCGAGCGGTTCTAGGCGCTTTAGTGCGGAACCGCGCGACTGCTACGGCCGCAGGTTCGAATCCTGCCTCGGGCATGGATGTGTGTGATGTCCTTAGGTTAGTAAGGTTTAAGTAGTTCTAAGTCTAGGGGACTGATGCCCTCAGATGTTAAGTCCCATAGTGCTCAGAGCCATTTGAACTCTTTCAGGTGCGTGAAGCTGTAGTGTCACATCAACCTAACGCGACAGCGTTGAACAGCACTAACTCCCGCATAAGACAACAGTCGTTTCCAAATTCAAAACTTTCAAAGACCCATTGTGGGTCTTTGAAAGGGCTACAATAAACAGCTTATTCGGTCAATTCATTTTAATTCTAATTTGCTAATAATAGCTTTGCGTAATATTGTGGTATGAAAGCTCCGATTTCATCAATTGTGTAATGTTTTAGCCGTGTCTGCCCCACCTGTTGAGTATTTTGTGATTTAAATTGGTAGGGCCCTGGCGTTTCAAAAAAAAAGGTTCAAATGGCTCTGAGCACTATGGGATTTAACATCTGAGGTCATCAGTCCCCTAGAATTTAGAACTACTTAAACCTAACTAACGTAAGGACATCACACACATCCATGCCCGAGGCAGGATTCGAACCTGCGACCGTAGCGGTCGCGCGGTTCCAGACTGTAGCGCCTAGAACCGCTCGGCCACACCGGCCGGCTGGCGTTTCAAGGCTCAAGATAAGACGTCGTCGCGACAAGCAGTGTCTACAGGCAGCCGCCACACCGCTCCACTCTCCAGGGCGATGAGAAGTCTCTGCCTACCACATAAGTCATGTAAAATACATCTGATATACCCTCGTATATCTGCGAAATGCGTATGTCTGTAGTATTTCCAATCTTGTGGAAGACCTTCTCTTGATTTTAATTAGGGTCAAAGCTGTGTTAAATTTCTTGTAACGGGTGAATTTTTCTCGTCATGGAAAAACGTTCAGTCTTATCACATTATACCTCGGAAAATTGTTGAAGTCACTAAAGTACTTTTTTGTTGATTACTAAAATGCTTAGCTCCAGAGCTGCGTATCACTTTGTATAAGTATTTGAGAAAGCATTTTATGAAATTTTGTCGATATTTGACTCGTAACAAGTATTTAATTTGCGGTCTATCTATCCCACACAAATCCAGTAAAAATATTAAATTTATCTGTGACACACATCTGTATAATGTGTCTAGGCATGTAGAGCATCTGTTCTTAATTGTAAATAAGACCAGACTTACGTTTCTTTTGGAATATTATAAACTTTTCATTTGTAAATGGCTTCTGATTGAGAACTGGGAGACACGATAGTTTGCGCACCGGAAGCAGCAAACAATGCCAGTATAGCTCCGCGTGTTGTACTGCTGGCTGGAGCGATCCAGCCCCATAGATGTGATATGCCAGCTACTTTACATCGGGCTACAGTCTGTACAGTTACGCCAACTTTACCTCTTACAAAGTGTCTTGCAGGAATTGTTCAGTTCTGGCATTAGCCCCCCTTTCCTACCTGCTCTCTTACCTGAACTCTGACATGAGCCAGCTGCTAGAACGTTCCCTGCCCTCAGCTCTTCTGAGCCCAGCCCCGTAACGCATTCGGCAAGCTTAGGCCAGCACGCAAAGCTCCCACTTGTTGCTTCAGCGCTTTGCTCGTAATTCCGCTCCAGACCATCCACAGCACCGTTACAGGAGCGTCTCTGAGATTTCTAAAAGTCCTTCAACGTCTTTAATGCCTTAACTCCCACGAGTAATTTCCTCATATAGGCTCCGTTCCATATAATTTTAGAGTTTAAGTGGCAGCTTCTTCTGACATTGTGACCGAGGCGTTTCTCCACATGGAGTCATGGTCAGGGAAGACGAACTGTCGTTCGATGCGGAATATCAAGGGCAAACTGCAGTACATATATGGACACACAATGTCTGAACATCGACCTGCTGACGACATGAATATCTACTACATCATTGCAATGAAATCCTTGTATAATTCTTTGTAAATCAAAATGATCGCCGTTATTCTGAAACGTCCACGAGATGATATGGTTTGCACTAGTAAATAAAATAAATTGGCCCATGTGAGCTACCGATTAATTAACAGGAAGTGTATATTCGCAGGTTGGACAAGGTGATAGGTAGCGCATTACTGTGAAGTACTTCATTCATGGAAACACTTCTGATTCATCTAAAACCATAGAAGTAGTTCTTTCTTTTCTTACTTGTTTGGAGATGAGTTTAGGAAGGCACAATCTATAATTAAATATGGACGAAACTGAAACGCTTTTTGTAAGCAAAACAGGAATATTAGCATAGATACCTGTGGTTAATAAATTCCTGGACAATAATTTACTTATTTGGAAGGAAAATAACAAGAGACACCTAGGGAAGATTGCAGTTAGTCGTAAAATACTCCAGGCAAAAACAGCTTTAAACTAGAACAACCAGCAGAACTAGAACAACCAGCAGTGAAGGTGTTAATCAAGGGCACATAACTAAGTTCACAGTTGATTTTTTTAAATTCCACCTCCAATTTCACTGCACTTTTGAATTATTTTGATTACACCACATCTAGCACTTCTGAGTTCATCTCGCTGTTTCTCTTTGAAGGCAGCGCTTTACATAGCCTGAACGATAAATTGGTTTCTTGTATGGTGTAATTTTTTTAACTTCGCCCTTCAGTCGTCCCTAGTAGAGATGGACAACTTGTTCATCCTTGGGAACTAGTTAACTGGTGATCGCCCTTTTTTAGGAACCGTTCGTTGTTACTAGTTCACCGTTCAATTTGTGCATGGTGTATGGTTCTTATGGTAAACTGAAATTTAGCAGCATAGGTGACTGAAGATGGAAGGCGCGAAGACGGGGCACTTGCCTCTCCTCTGGAGTACAGAGTTTTTATTCATTACAGAATTCTCAAACACTTGTAGAAGTAATTTTCATGATCCTGCAAAACCTCTCGTTTAGCCAACTGTAGCGTTATGTGGCTGATAGCCGTGAAATCGCCCCCGATTACAGACTGCTCGCCAGTTACGCACGATTTGTTGACTGCTACGAGCAAAATAGATAAACATGTAATAATCAGGCAGTAAAGTAATAACAAAGAAGCTAATGCAACAACAGCTTCGATGGTGGGCGACAATGAGCAGTCTAGTACGCGGGTCGAGTTTTCGTACGCCACCCTGTACCACTGACATAATATTATAGAAGTTATTGTATTTTCTTTACAAAATGAGACACCAGACACTAGAATCTGGAGCGCGGTCTTCATTCGGTTGTAAGTCGGTCTGTCTTGCATAATATTAAACGTGCTGTTTTACCGTGAATAAAAAAAAAATAAATAAAATACGGAAAATTGCCACTCTTGTGTGCCGTGCCGACTTCCTTTGCATGTGTAATAACAAAAATATCTTGCCTTTTCATTAGCACGTCTTCTGCCGTTTATCGAAATAGTGAAGTAAGCTGATATGCGCTTTTGTTAGCTGAAAAGATGTATTACATACCACGTAATTTTATGTAATTTACGTAATTATAAAATACATTTTAGCTACCAGTCGCGGACGCTGAATAGAATATGAAAAGAACCAAAGTCCAGAGTTCAAAAAAGGTTTGAAACTGATCTAGAACGGGCGTGCGCAGCAAATGAAACGAACAACTCGATACTAAACTAACTAGGAGCAGTCGGCAGTGGAACTGAGACCGAGACAGACGGGAACGGGACCGAGGCTGGAACGAGACCGGCCGGAGTGCCGCTGCGGGAACGAGACCGACCGTTTCCCATTCTTGGGAACTATGAGTAGAAAGCCGTGATCGAAGTGAAGTGTGAAAGACCGTTCCTAAGAATTCGTTCCTCGTGCCTTCCGCCCATCTTGATGAACCGTTCCTTTGGACCGGTTAGTTCCCGAACGACCATCTGTAGTCCCCAGTAGCAAGAATCATTGGGGTTGGGGGGGGGGGGGGGGGGAGGTACAATCGAGGAACTTTGGTGGCCAAGTGACGTGACCATCTTCTGAGGGTTGTTAGGTTTAAGATGGTGTGTTACCTGACAAGTAGAATGTGCAGGGCCCCCGTTACACTGCAAGAATATACCCATCCATGTAGCCAAACGAACTTCTTACTGTAACGCTCAAAGCTCGTTTTCAGGAAAACCTAACATGGCCCTCTAAGACGACATGACCCGGTCAACTGACCATTCATCTTAACCCCTCACACATTTATAGAGAAGCGTTCTTGAAAACATATTTTCAGAAAGGCATGTGGGTTTTTGTGGGACCTAGGTTGTGGGTTACGATTGTTGTCGATTCCGTAATGAGTGAAAGTATCTTCATCGGCGAATAGTATTAACGGGATTACTCGGCTATTTGAAGTTAGTCAACAACGAAATTTCAGTCACCTACCTTCATCTCCTTCTCCAAGGAGTTGAATTCGTTGTCTATGATAATGACAGGGGCAGTGTGGAGAAAATAATCGTCATATTGTTGTATGTGAAACACCATGACGTGTAGAAATTCTGTGTGTACTTGTTGAATGATTACGTTCTTTAAACTGAACAGTGTACTTTACTTCATCCCATCTCTGTTCAGTTACACCAGGGATGGCCTAGATTTTGTCTCACGGGCCGTGCCCGGACCTGAGTGCCAAAGCGCTCAGCCTCCCTGCACATTTCTCCCACCGGCAAGCCACACTGTCTGAACGTGAGGAGGGGGAAGGGAGGAAAACGGCAAACGCGCCACATTTAAATGGCAGTACAGTTCCACTGCATATGACTTGGTTGTATATTACACGTACTTTGCAGTAATATATGAAATCCCTATACTCTTCCTTCAGTTCCATACAACTGACAATGGAATAATTGGTGCGAGTTCAGAAATTTTACAGTTCGTACCACCAATTTCTTCACGTGTTAAAATGGTTCAAATGGCTCTGAGCACTATGGGACTTAACATCTGAGGTCATCAGTCCCCTAGAACTTAGAACTACTTAAACCTAACTAACCTAAGGACATCACACACATCCATGCCCGAGGCAGGATTCGAACCTGCGACCGTAGCGGTCACGCGGCTCCAGACTGTAGCGCCTAGAACCGCACGGCCACTCCGGCTCTTCACGTGTTCCATGCCTGCAAATTTAACACAAAGTGCTTCGTGATGTTGAGAACAGTGAATCCCGTCTGTCGATCGTTTTAATTTTTCGCTCTTCCGTTGTCAACTAAACCTTTCTGCGTGGTACTGTAATGTCATTTCACAGCAGATATGCAGTACCCGTTACTTATGTGTACTGAGAATTCGCATCCCTCTCTTTGCTCACTCCCATTCACTTCAGAGGATTGTGATGGTAGATCGCTAGAATGCCTCTCTTTATGTAAACAGCCACTGGACCTGTGATCATCCTTCATAGCATGAAGAGAGCGAAGGGTAAACAGCGCTGACAGTACGATTCCGACGAACTGAAGAGGACTGAAAAATGGCGCACCGCAATGCTAAATGAAACGTGGCGCTGTTCCGGGTACTTCCGAGAAGGGCCGAGCAAAGCCGAATGACAAGCGGGACTCTGGCCCCACGCGACCCGCACACACTGCGTGCGTGATGTTTGGCACGCAGCGGCCGGCTGTGATTTACACGGTCACATGTATGGCTGCTGGCCACCACACTAGTCGCACATGCTTCAGTGGTAACACGAATAAACGCTCTTTAATCTGTTAGTCTGCAGTTAGGAAATCATGTACAGTATTCTCCAGGGGTAACAGCAGCGTTTCCATTACAAAACCCATACGCAGATACCATACCGCCATGCTCAACAATTGTAAATATGTGTGGGATGCTTAAACAATACACCATAATTGGCCGACAAATCGTAGTCATAGTTGGAAAAGTAAATTGTGTAAACTCAAGCTTAACTTCCAACCTTGAACTTAAAAGACGAATGTGGCAGTTGATAAATGAACTCATACCAACTAGAGATCAAGCACACGAAAAGAAAACGTATCCCAGTAACCTGCTGTATGTCTGTAACTCATAAAAATTGGAGACATGATATACGGAATGTTTTATTCGAATTCGTCGGTACTACCATTCCTAAAATATTTACTGTTACTCCTGAAACGCCCAGTACATATAGATGTCATTAGCATCACTATAAGAGTAGCTTTTAGAACATTGTAAATCGTTGGAAAAAGTTTCACATCACCTGCGTATCTGTGAACAAGGGTGGAAGGGGGTGCTGCCTTAAAATCAAGAGAGCCAGGATGAAAGAAGCTAAAAAAATTACGTTGTTATGAAATAAAATCAAAATATTAACGAAAATAAAGGCAGTATCTTCGAAAGGGCACGTCTTTCCACACACGTGAAATCCAAACCTACTGCTGACTAACATTCAGTAATATGTTTGTCGAGCATTTGCCGCTGAGTCCTTTTCCACTCTTCGACTATGCCACTTCACTCACTGAAGAGGATTCCTGTGAGAGCGCTGTACAAGTTTCAACTGATCCCAAGCGTGCTGAATCGAGTGTTCACATGGTAGACGGTGTATACTTATGCATTTTGGTCTTGAATGAACAAACTATCGCAGTGGACAATATGTTAGCGGATCCACTCCTGATACTGCGCAGCCTTCAAATTACCTTCGATGTCAGTGAGAGGTAACCGGTATTGCTATATGGCGCTGGCTCCAGACATGGCTAAACCCGTGGCGACTGAAATCGTGAGCGTTGAGTTGGTAGCTGGACTCCTCACGCTTCTGCGATGATAATCAGATATCAAAGAAATCCGGCACGCTTCAGTGGGTCGAATTTGACGCCATTGATCCAGGTTGCTTCCGGTGTGGTCCCTTTACCACCTTCTTCATGCACGACTGTGTTCGTTGGAGAAGGGGGGGGGGGTGGAGGGAGATTGTGTTGTTGTCGCAATAGACGGCTACTGGCCAAACGGATCGTGTGGGGACGGTTGCATACTACGACTCAACACAGCCTTCAAAATTGTCTCCATAAAGGCAGCGCCCAGATCTGTCGCTTCCTCCTAGAGTCCTGTCGAATAAACAGTGTAAATCCCGACAGAGGATACAGGCAGAATGTCACTACAAATCATCTGGAACTGATCACTGGAAATTGACTTTGAGATCTCACTTATCATAGGCTACTTGTGAGTCATAATTTTATAGCTCGCAATCATCAGTTGGTGTTTTAGGCCACAAGTGACCTACGTTGCTCAACGCCAATTCGACGGACGACTTCCCATGCTAACAATACTTTTTTTTTTGTAAAATTCGTAAAACGACGTAGTATAAGCTTGAAATGACCCTTCAAGGTACGAGGGTAATCCCAAAAGTAAGGCCTCCTATTTTTTATAAGTACATAGACCTGTTTATTTCTACAATGGTTTACATCATTTTGCAGCTTGAACATTTAGCTGTTCTTCGACGTAATCAACATTTCTGTCGATGCAATTTTGTAGGCGCTGTGGCAGTTTTTGTATGCCTACGTCGTACCAGCTCGCCGCCATGCTGTTCAGAAAGTTATGAACCTCTTCTTTCACCTCGTCGTCGGAGCTGAATCGCTTTCCGGCCAAATGTTCTTTTAACCTAGGGAACAGGTGATAGTCACTGGGCGCGAAGTCAGGACTATAGGGTGGATGGATGATTATGTTCCACTGAAACTGTTGCAGGAGAGCAACGCTTTTGCCGAGCGATGTGTGGGCTAGCGTTGTCATGGAGAATGTGTACGCCCTTGCTCAACATTCCTCATCTCCGGTTCTGAATTACCCGTTTGAGTTTTTTCAGAGTGTCACATACCTGTCAGCGTTAATTGTGGTCCCAGCGATTCAGCTCCGACGACGATGTGAAAGAAGAGGTTCATAATTTTCTCCGAACAGCATGGCGGCGAGCTGGTGTGACATGGGCATATAGAAACTGCCACAGCGTCTACAAAAATGCATCGACAGAAATGGCGATTATGTCGAAAAATAGCTAAATGTTGAAACTGTAAACTGATGTAAACCATTGTAGAAATAAACAAGTCTATATAATTGTAAAAAAAATAGGAGACCTCGTATCTTGTCAGACTGAGCAGTAGTGTACAAAAAGAGTTTCTGTTCGTGAGTGTAGATACAGCACGCCCCCACTGAACTGTAGTTACATATTTTTATCTCCATTACACAGTTGGCTGTAAGTAGCGATTTACGATGGTCAAACGAGTATTGACTCAGAATTTCCGATCATAATCATAGAAGCAGTGCAAGTCCTGAGAATGAGACAAAACTATTTTTGAGCTGTTTATTATCAGTATAATAATTAATTGAAGCCCTCAGCTGCCGACAGATGTTACTGATAAACCTCGATGGGGACAGCTGAAAATGTGTGCCCCGACCGGGACTCGAACCCGGGATCTCCTGCTTACTTGGAAGACGCTCATCCATATTTTTTTTTTTTAAATCTCATTTTGTTCGATTTTGTTCGTTGCATGTGCTCGGGGCGGACGTCGTAAGACATCCGTTTAACTTTGTTGGTGATCGATTAACACAGTTTTTTTATTACAGAGGGAGCTAACCCTCTGACCGAACACGCTGAGCTACCGTGCCGGCTGTCCATCTGAGCCACCGAGGACACAGATGAATAGCGCGACTGCAGGGACGTATCCCTTGCACGCTTCCCGTGAGACCCACATTCCCAACTGTCCACAATTCTACATATGTAATGTACCTAATATTTGCCTATGTACTCATGACTCGAGCACACAGAAGCTGCACGGTCATCAATGGTATCTGTTCTTTCGAGATCTTCGTATATATATATATATATATTCCTGTGATGCACTTGCAGAAACGAACCTCCTGACGCGCTACGATGTCTTTGGTTGCAGCGGTCTGGTAAGTCTGTAACGAGAGTCTGATACCGCGAGCCCACATTGGTTTTTGTTGAGTGACGCTATATGTGTGTGTTGCAGGTGCGGCCAGGAGACGCGCGTGATCCCCCGCATCCTGCAGATGCGCTCCCACTGGCTCAAGTCGCAGAAGGAGAGCGTCAGGCTGGAGGAGGCCGGACTCTCTAAAGAGGTAAAGCGAGCACCCGGTACGCAGCACTGCGTACTCAGACGATAGTGGGAAGTGTTACGTCTTCATGTGCGAGTCCAATATTCACCAAAGTTCGTGCACATGTTCGTCACACAACTGATATTAAATTATTTAAACATTCGTTGCTTTCCGAATTGAGTATCATCATCACTATGACATTGGTTCCCAACATGGGAGTAATCTCCTCCTGAGGGGTGACATGTAAGTTTTCGAGTGGTAGAAAGAAAGCAACAGTGTTTCGTTCACGAAACTAAATTATTTTCAAAAGATCATTAATACTATGACTATTCCGTTAGACTGTAACGCTGATGGGCCGGCCGGTGTGGCCGAGCGGTTCTAGGCGCTTCAGTCTGGAACCGCGCAACCGCTACGGTCGCAGGTTCGAATCCTGTCTCGGGCATGAGCGTGTGTGATGTCAGTTGGTTTAAATGGCTCTGAGCACTATGCGACTTAACTTCTCAGGTCATCAGTCGCCTAGAACTTAGAACTAATTAAACCTAACTAAGGACATCACACACATCCATGCCCGAGGCAGGATTCGAACCTGCGACCGTAGCAGTCGCCCGGCTCCAGACTGCAGCGCCTAGAACCGTACGGCCACTCCGGCCGGCCGTGTGTGATGTCCTTAGGTTAGTTAGGTTTAAGTAATTCTAAGTTCTAGGGGACTGATGACCTCAGATGTTAAGTCCCATAGTGCTCAGAACCATTTGGAACGCTGATTGCTTCTTGAGCAGAAGCACGTTATTTTGATGAGGGCAGTATTGTATTCTTCATATTATTGTTCTATCGGAAGTTGAAATTGTAGTAAAAACCTTCTGCCCATTGTGCCCAAGACGCAGTACTTCTGCATAAACTACATAAGAGTCTCGTTACCAGATAATATAGTGCAAAATTCTAGCCTGTAATTTTTTTTCCAGTGAAGAAAAGTTTCAATAAGGTTTGAAATGTGGATGAAGTTCGTTGAGAGTTGCTAAATGCTCTGTTTCTCAAATACCAGATGAGTATAGTGTGGGTAATTTGAGCGTCGCGAGTTCCGCTGCCTTCGACCCGCCGGTTAGCCGAGCGAGTTAACGCGCGGCTTTTGGGATTCGGGGAGGCGAACCTGCCCTGGATCCTAACGATATGGGCTGGTAAGCCTGCCAGCCTGGATGTGGTTTTTAGGCGGCTTGCCACATCCAGCCAGGTGAATACCGGGTTGGTACCCATGTGCCACCTTAAAACACACGCTACGCAAATATTTAGAAAACGTTCTCGCAATTGAGCATGTGATTTACTCTATACGCAGACAGATGGATTGCACAGATTTTGTCCCAAGGGGAGTGATGTTGGGAAGGGCATCCGGCGACCAATTGTCACTGACATCACATACAACAGTGACAACACCTCGGTGAACCGAAACAGGCAAGGAAGAAGAAGAAGAAGAAGAAGAAGATGATGATGATGACATATAGACAGTTTCTAACTTTCATAAAGTGTGGTTATAATTAAACTGTCTTCCTCCTTAGCTGAATGATAAGCGCGTCTGAGAGCCATGCAGCGGGCCCGGGTTCGATGCTTGGCCGACCTTAAGTTTTCACCGCTCCGGGACTGGGTTTTGTGTTGTCCTCATCATTTGGTCATCATCAGAAAAAGACTTGCAACTCGGCGGCCGAACTTCCCTTTGTGGGGACTTTTGGCCATCAGCGCCATACGATCATTTCGTTTCATAATTAAACTTCCACTATTTGAGCCATTGTAGACGGAAGACTATTTACCGTATGAGTACCCAACTTTACAGGAATGATGTTCAGATTGTGCTCTGCAAGATTAGCGTCATGACTTGCTGTCAAGTGGCGGTACTGATACTGCGACGTTGGGTTGAAACGCAACCATCAGTACGCATTAGAGTTGCTGACACTCAACGTGGATACGGAGGAAGTGAGCGGAGTTCCACTCGCAAAGCCGTTTTAATGCTGTTCTTCGCGAACATCGCCGTATTAAAGGAATACTGAGCGAACCTCTTTTCGCACCCGTGTTGAAGAATATGATTGCGAAGTTCGAATTAACTGGCGATCTGAATATTGCTCCGGGGCGAGGCCAATGGCCAATTACGCTAAAGATTGTTGAAGAAGTTACACCACCAGTTGTTGAGGAAGTTACTGTTGCCGCATCTGAGAATGCTGGGCACAATCTGCGATCTTCAAGCAGTGCACGAACTGTCAAGACGGCTGAATGTTTCGTGGTCCACCTTTCGAAAAATGCTGCGAACAGTTGTGAAGTGGTATGTATACAAACTTCCAGGCTGTTGAGCCGCGCGGTCTTGGGCGTCCTGTCACGGTTCGCACCCCCCCCCCCCCCTCCCCCCTCCGTCGGACGTCCGAGTCCTCCCTCGGGCATGGGTGCGTGTGCTGTCCGTAGCGTAAGTTAGATTAAGTAGTATGTAAGCTTAGGGTCCCATAAGATCTTACCACAAATTTCCAATTTCCAGGCTGTTGAGTATGCGGATGGTGGTGAGTGGTGAGCACGTTTGTAACAAGGAACGTAAACACGTTACGCAATAAAAAATGGCACCTTCTCATGCGAAAATTCTCATGTCCTTACAAACGTTTGTACGAAGTTTGATTCTCCTACGATCTGTCGTTTTTCATGGGGGCCCTGTGAAGTAGCGAAAGTTTAGTTATAACCACCATATCTTGTGTTATTATATTAAACCTTTAGCGTAAGATTTTACCTGTTAATGACCAGATTATGGGAACATTTTAAGTGATTAAGTTTAAGAGATCTGCTTCAGTTGTAGTAATTATTTATTCAAAACACTACCGGTTGCGGTGTTTTAAAATTCCGCCTTCAGGTGCGTAAAATTATTGTTTTTGGTAACACGTAACATGCGGTCGGGCCAGTCAGAGCAAGGACTCCAAATAACTGCAGCTTGGCGGAAACTGTCGCCATCGGCCAACCACGACCAGCTGGTTGTCGTTCACACCGTGCGGTTGCCCGACGGTGGACAGTTCACGCCAAGATGCAGCGATTTGGAGCCCTTGCTCTGACTGACCCGACCGCATGTTACGTGTTACCATAATCAATAACCCGCTTCCTGACATCCAGATTTACGTTTTCCGCGATTCCCTTACATCGCTCCAGGCAAATGCCTGGATTGTCCCTTCGAAAGGGCCCGGCCGATTTCCATCCCCGATCTTGACACAATCCGAGCCTGGACTCCGTCTCTAAGGACCTCGATGCTGATGGGGTGGGTGTTAAACTCTATCTTCCTTCCGTCTTGCTTTTTTTTTTGAATAAACAATTACTACAGTTGAATCGGATCTCTTTAATTAACTAATTATGCCTCTCAGCTACGGATGTCCTGCATACCAAATCTTGAAGATTTTAAAATTTTAAACTCAGTCAATAACTACAGGGTGCGTCAAAAAATGTATACACACTTTGAAGCGTCATAGAAGATTTATTTCCCGTTCTACAATGTTAAATTTTTGGAAATGGAAAGCTTAAAGTCCAATTGGAAAAATAAATGTACTTTGCAAATGTGATTAATGTTCAAACTGGTGGCCTTCAGCATCAATACATTTCTGAGTACGAGTCACCACTGATTCCGTACATCGTACCAAAGTGTCCAATCAGATTTCTGCGCACACCGCCTGAATCTAAGAAAAATCCAGCGGCGTCAGGTCTGGAGAGCGTGCAGGAAACTCGATTGGTCCCCATCGTCCTATCCACTGGCCTGGCACATTGTGATCCAGGTATGCTCGTACGTCCCTATGATAGTGCGGCGGGGCACCATCTTGTTGGAAATAAAACTCATCATTACCGTATAATGTACGAATGGCAGGGAATATGGAGTCAGCAAGCATTGTTAGGTACGTTTCTCTAGTAACAGTACCTTCTCTCACGTGCCGCTTGCCTAGAAGATTTTTGAGGCGAACGCTGAAACATTTCCAAGACCGCAGTTGTGGAATCATCACTGTACGAGGTCGCCCTGATCGACCTTTATGCACATCACACACTGTTCTATTAATTTCGAATTTGTCTCGTAGCCGTGTAATTGTTAACCAAAAGGTGGTTCTGTACCATACTCACTTCTCCACTGTCTTCGAACTGCAGCTACATTCTCAAACTTCCAGTACCACTTGATTATCTGCTTCCGCGCTTCGAAGCTCAAACGCACGTCCGCCATGTTGCAGTTACTTCCTTGCCACTGCTGCCACCTGTTGAAGAAACATAACATTGCTTTCTCACAGATATTTAACGTTGTAGAACGGGAAATAAATTGTCTATGACAGTTAAAAGTGTGACTGAAAATTACATTTTTGCTGCCCCGGGAAGTCGTTAGGTAGGCCCTGCGACTGTGACCAGTTGAATGAGTGGCAGTTGTACAGGGTGTCCAGAAAAGGGCTCCCTGATTTCAAAATTAAATATCTCAAAAACAAAGATCGATAGAGGAATGCAGTAAACGGTATGTTTATTGTGAAAGCTGTAAGACGTTTATACAGCAGTTTGAAATAATAGTTACAAAAGCTGCTAACAGATGGCGCTGTACGCTGTACAGCTCATATCAGCATACATAAGTGAAATAATCGTATGAAAACAATCTTTGCAAACACTCACATCACAATGTTTTCAAAATGTTCACCATTGGCGCAAACGAAGAATGAAATTCGCCATCACATTTCGTAGTGTCTCAACCGAAATGGATTCACATGCCACAGAGATCGCCGATTCAAGCTCGTCCAGCGTGGCGGGATGCTTCGGGTAGACCATGTCTTTCACTGTGCCCCACAAGAAAAGTCACAGGGAGTCAAATCCGGCGAATATGGAGGCCAATCCATGCCTGCACCAGTAAATTTGGGATATTCCAAAGCAGTGACTCGATTCCCGAAGTATTCCTCAAAAAAGCGAAACACTTGTTCGGTCCGATGTGGTCGGGCTCCATCTTGCATAAACCATTCAGTACCTGGTCGATCCTCTAACGCTTGCTGTGTGGCGACAAATTGTTACAAAATTGCAACTTAACGTGCACCAGTGACCGTTTCTCGAATGAAAAAAGGGGCAATAATGCCTCTGCTGCATATGTAGCCCACACAGTAACTTTAGGAGAATACAGGGGTTTCGTTTCACACCAATATGGCTTTTCGGAACCCCAAAATCGCCAGTTCTGCTTATTCACGTATCCATTCAGGTGGAAGTGTGCTTCATCTGTAAACCATATGCAGCCAACATCAAATCCTTCACTATCAATCATTGTGAGCATCTGATTAGGAAAGGCAACCCTTCCTTGCACAGCTCGTACGGGTATGGCCTGGTGCGTTTGAATTTTGAATGGAAACATGTGTAGGCTCTTTCTCAGCATTTTCTGCGTGCTGGAACGCTTCAAACCAGTCTCAGATGCAATTCTACGGACGGATGACATTGGATTTCGCTGAATAATTCCAGAGACTGTGGGGATATTTTGAGGCGTAACTGCGGTTTGCTTGCGGCCAACATGCCCCACTAGATCATCAGGTACGCTGCCTGTTCGTTGATTTTGCGAAGAGCGTACGAATGGTTTTCGCATCGGGTCCTTTTGGAATTCCTGCTTGAAAACTTCGCCTTGTTGCCGTAGGACTCTCTTCTAACCTGTGGTACTCTAGCACCAGAAAAACGCGTTGTTTAATGGCGTACATGATTTTAATCTCTTCCTTCGGTACGACCTCCTTTCACGTTTCAATAGTGGAACTGATCGCTCTGGGCTTCGGATCACTATTTATACTAGGCATTACGTATGGCGATTACAGCGCCATCTGTTAGCAGCTTTTGTAACTATTATTTCAAACTGCTGTACAAACGTCTTACAGCTTTCACAATAAACGTACCGTTTACTGCATTCCTCTGTCGATATTTGCTTTCGAGATATTTAATTTTGATATCTGGGAGTCCTTTTCTGGACAGCCTGTACCTGCTTACACTGGCGCTGACGCTGGTGCGTGTCGGCAGGTGCTGGACTCTGCGATCGCGGCCTTCTGCCTGGAGATCATCGCCCGGCACGGCGACCCGGCGCCGCGGCTCTGCAACAAGGACCCGCTCACGCTCAAGTCGGCCGCCTACCTGTCCGAGCTCTTCCCCAACGCCAAGTTCATCTTCATGCTGCGCGACGGCCGCGCCACCGTGCACTCCATCATCTCCAGGAAGGTACGACACGCGCGCGGAGGGCTGTGCTATGCACCGTTTCCTGCACTCATCAGCTCTGTTGCTGTAGCCATTGCTTACTCCTGTCTTCCTTGAGAAATGCAGTGGCATTGCGTAATTTCGTTACAGTCCCATAAAGGAGTAGCTGCACATACGTAAGAACAGAGCGGGCTTGTTCGACCAACGATCTGTGACGTACAAATCTTATCCAGTGCGCATGCGCTGCAGTGAACAGTTTTCACGTATTTAGCGCCGTTAGAACGTTTTCCTGACTCAGAAGAGTTCAAACGTAGTCCTTGTTCACAATGCGGAAATTGTGTTCGCGGATTATCGTATTGTTTTTTTGTGTTGTCCGGTCTTTGCTACTTACCGTATTACAATTTGCGTGATGCGAAAACATGATGATTCGAGGACTATCGCCCTAAAATGTCTGACACATTCTCTATATTCTGTAATTACTGGACGTATATACAACCACTTCGCTTGCCAAATTTTTTTCAATTGACCACAGTTTCGATTTCACTAGGCCAGTCTTAACCAGAATAAAAAGTTACATGGAACACATGTAATTACACCATAGTTTAACGCTTTGCCGTCCACACGTCTCGTACAAATTTATTCGCTTCTGAGGTCTGGAGAAAGATATGGCGTCAATCAAGTTCATTTTTTCTCTCTCAAGGTCGTTGCTATTTTATCCAAGAATGACTCCCTGAAATACGTGACATAAGTCAAACGCATTAAAAAGAGGCCCAGAGGAAGTTCTACTTACGTGCCAAACATGCCTCGGTGAAAGAAAATTTTCTTTTTCATAGGTGACGGGTGCATTAAAATAAATCTTATTTCTCTAACGGATAAAAGTAACAGCTTCAGCAGCGTCCAGCAAGGTGATTGTTATACGGATAACGGTGTAATAGAAACAAATAACTTTAGCTACACAACTATGCACAAACAACAGGCGCGTATGCTGACTTGTAGGTCGAAATGGTTTGACGAAATTTTTAGGTATCGTACTGACGGCTACCAACTGCTCGTGTCCAGTTTCTGACATTACATGTACAAGTACTGATCAGTGACAAACGCTTTGACTTTGTCGAAATACTGCTGGGACACTCTGCTAGCGCGCCAGACGGTTGGAAATTGCTGTAGGAGCCAAAGTTAGCGTTTTTGCTGAATCGAGGGAACAGTGGTCCATTGGATGGACTCTGTGGCTCTCATTGTGTCAGGTATTTGGTAAGCCACTCACGAAGATCTTCCGCAGAATTTTAGTTTTCTTTGATAGTTGTGAGGAAACGGTTGGGTCATACCTTTATCATTGTCAGTCGCATTATCCAGAAATTTATACCTTCATTAGTACGTATACTGTTACAGGAACATATTGATGTCTGTGGAGTTCTCTGTGTTTCAGAGTAACAAATTTACCTTCGGGCTGTGTCACAAGTCGAATCCGCTATTGAAGTGTGTATCCAAATGGATATTAGAACACACGGTAATCCCCCTGTCGTCAGACGACAGCCTTAATGTCAGATGTCACGCGATATTGCCATAGATGTAGACTGGATACTAACAAGGAGACTGCCCCCTAGTCACCGCCGATTTCGTCCAAATTTATCGTGTATATATAGCTTGGCCAGCAGTGAAACTGACAGATTTTGCAGCACCAGATGCCCAAGCGTCCGGCAAAAATAGCGAAGCGTGAGACATTTATGTTGGCGTAGTTACTAGGCAGCGGTTGGTCCAGCGGAAAGAGTACAGAACGGCAATCCGAGGGACTGGTGGTTCAGTCCGTGCGCGGAATCTTTATTTTTAATTTTTATGCTACTTACACTGCAAATACACCGTAGTAATTCTTAATGTATTGTATTTAATAATATTTTCATAAAAAGTATGGAAAAGAAAGGTTAAGAAAAATATTGAATTGCAAATAACGTTCCAAGAAGCGATTGCAGTTAAAGCGAACAGGACTTTGTATTGCGTTAGTTTCACTTTGACCTTCGAGTAACCTTCGGCACTCACCCTACGATGTCTATTTTTATCGTCAAGTGAAGAATTTGACAAAAAGCTTCAAAACTGCTCGTACCTAATCGAGAGACAAAGAAAAATCACAGCCCGAAAAGAATGCATCACAATACATTCCATTGTGCATCATCGGCCATCCTCACCAATATTTGGCAAAATGATGGATTACGCTTGGTTTATTATCAGTCTGTTGCGATCAGAGAAAATCTTTTATGAATGTTAACAAAGTTTTTTTGTATAGAAACTTAAAACAACTAAGTAATTGTAAAAATGGGACTTTTATAGTCTGAGCAAGATGCCGAGGAAATTATAGCTTCATCTGTTTTTACGATGAATATCAGCCCAACACGTGTAAGTTATAAACTGTAAAGTAATGAAAGTATCTAATTTTGCATACGAAGTTTTCATGTATGCCGTAAATCTCTTCCTGGATATTTATTTACAATGAGAAATTTTTATGTGGCTTTGCTTTTCACGCCTTGTGTAAAAATATTAGTAACTACAATATACTGAGATTGTTTCGGATCATTTTGCAATGTAACGAACGTAAAAATTGAAAATATAAACATTCCGATTAGGGATTCGAGCCCACAACTGTCAGATTATCGTTCTCCATTCTTTCCGCTGCGCTAACCGCTCCCGGGAAACTCCGCTAACGTAAATGTCTCATGCCTCGCCCCACCCGCACCAAAAACGCTATTTTTTTCTAAACGTTTGGAATCCTGAACCTCGGCTTTGTCAGTTTATTAGAGCCCAAGCCTTGCATGTACAAGAAATTTGTACGCACTCGGTGATGACAAGGAGCCACGGTCTCCATGTAAATCTGTTTTCTCTTCGATGTTTGCGTGCCCCTGATACATAGGCACACCATCTCTACCTTGGCGCTGTCTAGTATGCTGACATTTGGGATCCAGCGATTTCCCATTGTGCCCGAGCTTTGGGTCGCTTTCTGGAGCGTTCCTGTCCAACATCAGTACGTCTGCAGAATAAATTCATGAAGATGGTATCTGTTCTTTCGGACTTGTCTGGTGACCATGCAGCTCTCCAGAATGAAATGATAATTAAATCAAGACCCAAAGCTGCCGACAGGCGTTGATATACATCAACGGGGACCGTTGAAAATGTATGCCCCGACCGGGACTCGATCCCGGGATCTCCTGCTTACATGCCAGACGCTCTGTCCTTCCGAGCCACCGAGGGCTCAGAGGATAATGCGACTGTAGGGATTTATCGCTTGCACGCTCCCCGTGAGACTCACATTCCCAGCTTAATGTCCACCCACTACATTCGTAGTGCCCCTACTCATTACACTCATTACTCGCGGCAGACAATCTTACCGAGTCCTGAAGAGTTCGGGCAATGTGTGTGCATCTGCACAGAAGAAGGAGGTTGGTAAGCTCGGTTATTGCAAGGCTCGTATAAAGAACTTCAATACAGCACAGCGTACGTCCACAGTTGATAGTCTTCTGTATTGGTCAGTGTGTCGACTGCGATTGAAACTGCAGAAAAACAGAGTCTTGTGCTGCTATTAAACATATTCATTTGTATGGTGCGACTGCCACACAAATAAAACAGAACTGGATGAAGTTCACGCGGCCTCTGCACCACCGTTGAAGACCATTTGCCGCGCGGGGTAGCCGTGCGGTCTCAGGCGCCTTCTCACGGTCCGCGCGGCTCCCCCCGTCGGAGGTTCGAGTCCTCTCTCGAGCATGGGTGCGTGTGTTGTCCTTAGCATAAGTTAGATTAAGTAGTGGGTAAGCTTAGGGACCGATGAACTCAGCAGTTTGGTCCCATAAGACTTTACCACAAATTTCCAAAATTTTGAAGACCCTTTACTTTTGGATTATTATGTGTCAGCATGATCGGACAAGCACCGGAGACGGAACGTGCCAGCCGTCCAATTGAGGTCCCAGAAAGGAAACCATTGACAGAATCCATCATACGATACTAAAACACCGCCGAATGAAACTTCGTGAGATTGCTCAGGCTAAGACTGTAGGCATCTCAATTGAGCGACTGTATAATATCCTGCACGGAGAGTTGGCTATGAAGAAGCTATGTGTGGAGAATTGGCTATGAAGAAGCTATGTGCGAGGTACGTACCGCGATGGATCGCAATCGACCAAAAGCACATCCGGTACAACATTTCAACACAATGTTTGGCGATGTTTAATCATAGTGGGAAAAACTATTAGCGCCGATTTATAACTGTTGATGAAACCAGGATCGCCGGCTGGAGTGGCCGAGCGGTTCTAGGCGCTACAGTCTGGAGCCGCGCGACCGCTACGGTCGCAGGTTCGAATCCTGCCTCGGGCATGGATGTGTGTGATGTCCTTAGGTTAGTTAGGTTTAAGTAGTTGTAAGTTCTAGGGGACTGATGACCTCAGAAGTTAAGTCACATAGTGCTCAGAGCCATTTGAACCATTTTTGAAACCAGGATCCATCATAGCACACCAAGAGTCAAAACGGCAGTCAAAACAATGGACGAAGGCTGGTTAAAGTTTAAGTGTACCGGAGAAGGCAAAGACCATTTTGTCAACTGGTTAGGTTGTGGCCACTGCTTTTTGGGAGTCCCAAGGAATAATCCTCATAGATTACATGGACTAAGGCAGAACCATAACTGGACCCTACTGTGCTTCATTGTTGGGTCGTTTGAAACTTGCATTGGCTGGGAAAAAAAAAGACTGGGGTTGGCACCCAAAAAAGTGCTCTTTCGCCAGGCTAATGCATCATCCCACACATCAGCGATAACATTGGCGAAAGTACATGAACTAGGCTTAGAATTGGCTCCTAGTCCACTCTATTCATCAGACTTAACCCCCAAGTGACTTCTCCCTGACTAACTTGAAACTTTGATCTCTGCGAAGACGTTTTCATAGTGAGAAAGTGATAGTTGCAATCAACGAGGATTTTGCAAAATTTTGAGAGAACCTATTTTTCCGATGGGATGAAAAAGCTGGAGGATCGCTGTACCAAGAATATATCTCTCAAAGGAGACCATGCGGAGAAGTAAGGCGAGTTGTTTCCGAAATAAGCATTTTCTCTTGCTTTTTTACCGGACGTATCAAATTATCCTCATAGGTTGCCCACATGTCGGTTTGTCTATGAATTTTCTCTTTGTTTGCTCTTGCTCCTAAACGACCCTCCTCAGTTACAGTATGTGTGTCACGGAAAGCAGAAAGCTTAGGAGTGCATTTTGCGCTAGATTAGAGAATAAAAGAATTACCAAATAGTGTTCAGGTTTTATATGTTAGGAAAAAATTACTTTTCATTGTCAGGAAAGGAGTTTGTCGTAGACACTTGGCGTTGCAGTAGTAATCAAGATTGCTACATGAAGTGACTGAGCCGGCCGCGGTGGCCGTGCGGTTCTGGCGCTGCAGTCCGGAACCGCGGGACTGCTACGGTCGCAGGTTCGAATCCTGCCTCGGGCATGGGTGTGTGTGATGTCCTTAGGTTAGTTAGGTTTAAGTAGTTCTAAGTTCTAGGGGACTTATGACCTAAGATGTTGAGTCCCATAGTGCTCAGAGCCATTTGAACCATTTTTTTTGAAGTGACTGAAAAGATTTTCTTTTTGCTTCAGCAGCAATAATTGTTAAGTCATTTGCAACCGAAATTCTTGCGTCGGTGGTGCTGGAAGGAACGCAAGTCTTCTGGCTTCGTTGTGCAAGAACGCAGTCAGGACAAACTCGCTGTTCTGCGAATGCACAAGTATTGAAAAGCCAATCGCGGGGATCGAACCGAGCCGTCGGCTTTTACGGCAGAGGAATGCATGCGCTTCTTCGGCAACTGCGGCCTACGTGCGGGAATGCCGCTCATAGTTCTTCAGGAAGAAGCCGCGTGGTCTCGTAAATGCAAATGAAGCCAGGCTACCGCTGAATGCTTCGCTACCCCAACAGTCGCTTCTCTGACTGTGCGTCTCTGTGTGCCGTCTAGAGGTTTGTCCGGTTTTCCAGGTTGTGGACTGACTTCGCGATCGTTAACCTTTCCGTAATATAAGGGGAGATCAAATAGTTCCCGTTCGAAGGCCGACAGTCCAGAATCGGTATGCCAATCAGGCAAAATGGCCGTGAACATTGAGGCAGTCATCCCACAGAAGCAACAGGTTGAAAACATCCGTTTGGTGAAAATACCGTGTCCTGCTGCGTGAAGAAGAGCGTAACTGCCTGCTCCACATCATCGTCCGACAGGAACCGTCGACCCTTCAAGGCCTTTTTTGACGGACCACAGGCATGATACACAGCGAGAGATCAGGGCTATAGGACGGGTGCTCCAGTGTCTCACACTCCTTTTGACTTAAAGTCTGCGTTACGATTGTAGTGTTGTCAGAAGAGCCAACACCGTGTTACTAGAGGAGGCCGAAATGCACGCGTTTTAGCTCACGCAGGCTGGCGTGAGGAGGGAAGGACTATACTGCCGTGAGGTCTGGAACATGACAAGGAATTAGAATTCAGAAAGCGGACGTAGCTAGTTGATACTTAACTTTAATCCATTTATGATGAAAGTCGCTCTTGACGGTACATGATTCACAATATTATCTGTTCAGGATACATAGTAACTGAATATGGCGCCTTGCTAGGTCTTAGCACAAGACGTAGCTGAAGGCTATGCTAAACTGTCGTCTCTGAAAATGAGAGCGCATGCAGGCAGTGAAACATCGCTAGCAAAGTCGGCTTTACAACTGGGCGAGTGCTAGGGAGTCTCTCTAGACCTGCCATGTGGCGGCGCTCGGTCTGCAATCACTGATAGTTGCGACACGCGGGTCCGACGTATACTAACGGACCGCGGCCGATTTAAGCGCTACCACCTAGCAAGTGTGGTGTCTGGCGGTGACACCACAACGATATTTGCGATATGGGAGCGTGTGTTATCATGGAGCAGCAGCACACCTTATCACAGTTTTCTCGGACGTTCCGCCTTAATTGCACGCCGTAATTTCTGCCGCGTTCCCCAGTACCGTTTCCCAGTGATGGAGACACCAGGTTCCTTAAATAGATGAGGCTGGCCTCCCAGATCGGTGTCGTATGTCCAATCGCGACGAACACGGAACTTGGCGTACCATTCCACAATTGTGGTTTTCGACAGGCTTGCTGTGCCATCCATATTCTTCATTCTCCGATGGATGACTACCGGTGTTTGTCCTTCGGCACCAAGAAAAGAACAGCACGATGCTCCTGTGTTGTCACATTTGGTAATAACTTCGCCATAGCTCACGCGGGGACCTCACTAATTCAAAAAATGTTCAGATGTCTGTGAAATCTTATGGGACTTAACTGCTAAGGTCATCAGTCCGTAAGCTTACACACTACTTAACCTAAATTATCCTAAGGAAAAACACACACCCATGCCCGAGGGAGGACTCGAACTTCCGCCGGGACCAGCCGCGCAGTCCATGACTGCAGCGCCTAAGACCGCCTGGCTAATCCCGCGCGGCCCTCACTAATCCCTTGCCAACATGTTAGTGCTTATGTAACCAGGTCATTGTCACACTACGTTGCGTTTAGGGCGCAGCAACGGCCCTAAACGGAAACTTTTTGATCGCCCCTTATACATGTTACATTTTGTACTTACACAAATTTTATTAACCAATATGTAATGGCACTGCAACTTGTGTTACAATAGAACATAATTTCAGTACATTTCAATATGACCACCTTGCTTGTCTAGGCACACCCCCTAGCGCTCCACTGTAGACCGAAAAACCTGCCCAAGCATATCTGGTGTAATCTGAGCAGCTGCGGCTCGAATCTGCTGTGTTAAGTGTTCAGTGCTGCGGATCTGCACCTGGTATACCTTAGACTTGATAAACCCCCATGCAAAAAAGTGTAAGGGTGTGAAGTCAGGAGAGCGGGCTGCCCATATCTGTGGAGAGACACGACCAATCCATGTGCCGGGAAATGCTTGATTCAGATAATCCCGAACAACGAGGGCAAAATGGGGTGGTGCACCATTCTGTTGAAAAACAACAGTATCTATAATCCTATCAGTTATCAACTGGGGCTCCAAAAACTGTTGCAACATATCTAGGTATGTGGTTCCAGTAACGGTTTGTTCTGTGAAGGAGGAGGGCCCGTACACTGTTGACCTCGTTATCCCTAACCACACATTCACTTTTGCTCTGTCCCGTTGCCACTCCTGCAGCACACTTGGTTGTTCGGCTGATCCCAGCGGAGGTTCGAGTCCTCCCTCGGGCATGGGTGTGTGTGTGTTTGTCCTTAAGCTAATTTAAGTTAAGTAGTGTGTAAGCTTAGGGACTGATGACCTTAGCAGTTAAGTCCCATAAGATTTCACATACATTTTTTTTTAACTTGGTTGTTCGTCTGCTCAGATCCTGCAGTTCTGTCTGTTCACATGTCCACAGGTACGAAATGTAGCTTCATCACTGAACAAGACATTTTGCATCAAATTATCATTTTCTACAGCTTGTAGCAGGTCACGACACATAGCTTGTCTGGCTGCGTAGTCCTGCGCCTCGAGCTTATGTACGACCTCGATATGGTACGCACGTTTGTGCAGCTTGTAACGCAGAACCCCCCAGACAGTGGTTTGAGGAATACCATGCTCACTACTAAGTCTCCTGGTAGATGCGGAAGGGCTACGTGTGATCGCATCCTGCACACTTTGTACGGTGTCTGGAGTTATGGCCGGCATCCCTGGACGTTCTTAATCAGCAACACTACCAGTACGCTGGAATTTATTGACTAGGGTCTTGATAGCAAGCCTGGTGGGGCCTGTTTACTGGAATCGACGGGCAAAGTGTGCCTGCACGTGTTCATGTGTCATTCCACGAAGACGATCAGAAACAACAGCGATTCGTTCTTCATTGGTTAGCATTCTGTCGTAGTACCTGCAAGAAACAAATATTCCGTTACTATATCACTGAAATGTATAGTGACTTTAGAATCACCCTGTATCATGTGTTAGGCAACCTGACAACTTCTTATCGAATTTTTTAATAGATCTTGCGATTTGTTTCCTACGATTTGGGATTGACGAAAGAAATTCTCCGTCAGAATTTCTCGCTTTGTATTGTTATTTCCTCAGTTTTTTCTGAAACATTAAATACGCCCGCTGAACTTAGAAAAAACAAATCTTTCTGTATGAGGAGGGTCTTTTAAATATTATTTTTTGGTTAGCATGAGCAAGAGAAGTCTGATCTAATGATGTCTTTGTTGCGAATTAATGATTTGTTCGTGTATTTGTTTAAGTATCCTGGCTAAATTAGGGTCTACTTGTTCTCTCTCACTCCAGGCGAGATGTCTTGCATCCTGCAACATTGTTTTGTAGCAATTCAAGTCAGTATATGAAATTTGGGGTATTAATTTGTACATGGTGATTCAAAAGATTGCACACGGATTAAAAGAGTCCATAGAGGAGTCGAAAAAAACTATTTTGGAATATGAGCTTATGGTCTTTGAAGTAATCCTGAGCCGGTGGAAACTTTAGAATCGGAGGAAGAACAATGACAACCAATATACTCACGTCGTAAGCTAATCAAGGATAACGTACTGTTCCTGCGTATGTACAACTGTCTATTGACAATCGCGTTCCATCTGTTGTCATGTCTTTAGTGTCTTGTATTCAAGCTATGTACGTAAATCGGCCTTTTTTTGTGCGCTCTGAGATTAGAAGGGGAGATCAGACTGCATGGCCGCCTCACCCTCCTGATATGGTTCAAATGGCTCTGTGCACTGTAGGACTTAACATCTGAGGTCATCAGGCCCCTAGAACTTAGAACTACTTAAACCTAACTAACCTAAGGACATCACACACATCCATGCCCGAGGCAGGATTCGGACCTGCGACCGTAGCGGTCGCGCGGTTCCGGACTGAAGCGCCTAGAACCGCTCGGCCACCGCGGCCGGCCACGAAGTAACATCCTCGTCAGGATACTTGCAGCGTCTGATAAGGTTCGCGCGATGCCTGTTGTACTGTTGTACTTTGTAGAGTGCGCCATCATTTTGTACGAAGATGTTATGCCTGAGGCCAAGGTTTTGGTTGCCATGTTGAACACATTCTATAATATGCAACACCGTTGATTATACAGTATCTTTGGTAAACTTACGGTGCCTGTGGGCTGACTGATCTTGTTGTTCCTGACCGTCTAGTGCTTTCACTGCCTCAATGTTACTTTCAAGACCATAAATTCGTATACAAAAGTACTAAACGTCGACTGCTCTATCATCCCTTTAAATTTATCCGCAATCTTTTGAATCATTACAGTCATCGTCATACCTAGGGAAAGAAGAGAACGAAGTAAAAGGATGTGAGGTTGTTAAGTGTCATTGCCCTTACACGTCGACATTTTACGGGAGTTTTAACATGATTTACATTTCTAGTGAGCACTGATAAACGATTCCAAACATTCGCTGCTTCTGGTGGATGAAGCTACAAATAAAAATAATCTTTGAACAACATTGTTAAACGCTGCTAGCGCAGGTGTAGCAAGTCCGGTCGGGTCGAGTCAGTATATTGGTGTCTATTAGCAGATGTGATAATAGGCAGTTAATTCCCGTGTTGGTGTGGAATGGAGTAATGGTGATTAGTGACAGATTGTACGAGTGATTACTGGAAACGTGTACATACGTGGTGCTCTGCTTTACTGCTAGCCATGAATAAATGCCAGAGTTTGTTGATCGCATCAGTGACTTTGAATTACGACCGTGTTAACATCCAGTCATAAATAACTACAGCGGAAATTTTTGTGTGTTCAGTTCGAGTCTGCACCGTAGATTTCACGTGAAAGGGTCGGGATAGAATCGTAAAAATGTTTCGTGATAATATGCAATTTAAGTATGAATGTCTCTAATACAAATATTACAGAAGAGATGGATCACGAGTTTGGACTACCGCTGGCTGCTGTATGCGTGATGGGCCAGCATTTTAACCGCGTTCCGCCGTTTTTTTTTTTTTTTTTTAAACTTTTCAGACTTTTCGGATGCTTTTGGACGTGAGCTTTCCTCTGACTTGCGTTTTCTATAAATTCGAACATGGTTACGACATGTTTCATTATTTTGTAATTTCCAATTTAACGCCGATTTTTCACTGATATTCCGGCGAATATTTTAAATTGTCTCGCTTTGGATCCTAGCAGTGCTCCGCAAGCTCTTGACAATGACACCCGAATCAATAACGTAGCTAAAAGCGTTTTCCACGCTACACCAAATTATAACTTTATACGTAAAGCTAATTCGTAACAATCACTCGTGCCTACACTGATACGATAACATCACAGCCAAAACAAATACTGCGCGACAAACGCATACAGACATGATCTATCCGTTGTGGGCTCAACAGTTATTTATGAATTATTAGTCTCGTAGCTATCAGCGATACCAATCTGACGCTATTTTTTCCGATAAAAATGTTCGACCAACGAGCAAATAGGTGTTTTCAAGTCAAAAATAATTAATTGGAAAGTGGGTTGCGTTACTAGCGGCAGCCGTAGGCAGAAGTAATATGATGTGGCTTAGCTTATACCGTCCTACGAAGATGGAATCAGGCGGGTATCGTCACAAGGGAAAAGAAAGTTTGTAACTTGTGTGAGATGTTGGTGGCAAGTTGTTGTGTAGGAGACAGTCTGGAGTAAAAGCCACCGTTACTTGAAGACATGAGAAAGTACTTTTTTTAAAAACCTGGGAGAAGTGTGGTTCACTCTCACGTTACGCGGCAGGTTATTATAAGGGGTAGTCAAAAAGATCCCATTTGTGGGCGTAGCTGGAGCGTATACAGGATAGTCCATTGATCGTGACCGGGCCAAATATCTCACGAAATAAGCGTCAAACGAAAAAACTACAAAGAACGAAACTCCTCTAGCTTGAAGGGGGAAACCAAACGGCGCTATGGTTGGCCCGCTAGAAGGCGCTGCCATAGGTCAAACGGAAATCAACTGCGTTTTTTAAAAATATGAACCCCCATTTTTTGTTACATATTCGTGTAGTACGTAAAGAAATATGAATGTTTTAGTTGGACCACTTTTCTCGCTTTGTGATAGATGGCGCTGTAATAGTCACAAACGTATAAGTACGTGATATCACGTAACATTCCGCCAGTGCCGACGGTACTTGCTTCGTGATACATTACTCGTGTTAAGATGGACCGTTTACCAATTGCGGAAAAGGTCGATATCGTGTTGATGTGTGGCTATTGTGATGCCCAACGGGCGTGTGCTATGTATGCTTCTCGGTATTCTGGACGACAGCATCCAAGTGTCCGGACCGTTCGCCGGATAGTTAACGTTATTTAACGAAACAGGAAGTGTTGAGCCACCTGTGAAACGTCAAGCACGACCTGAAACAAATGATGATGCCCAAGTAGGTGTTTTAGCTGCTGTCGCGGCTAATCCGATCAGTAGCAGGCAAATTGCGCGAGAATCGTGAATCTCAAAAACGTCGGTGTTGAGAATGCTACATCAACATCGATTGCACGCGTACCATATTTCTATGCACCAGGAATTGCATGGCGACGACTTTGAACGCCTTGACAGTTCTGCCACTGGACACAAGAGAAATTACGGGACGATGACAGATTTTTTGCGCGCGTTCTATTTAGCGACGAACGTCATTCACCAACAGCGATAACGTAAACCGGCATAATATACACTATTTGGCAACGGAAAATCCACGATGGCTGCGATAAGTGGAACATCAGCGACCTTGGCGGATTAATGTATGGTGCGGCATTATGGGAGGAAGGATAATTGGCCCCCATTTTATCGATGCCGATCTAAATGGTGTAATGTATGCTGATTTCCTACGTAACGTTGTACCGATGTTACTACAAGATGTTTCAGTGCATGACAGAATGGCGATGTACTTCCAACATGTTGGATGTCCGGCACATAGCTCGCGTCCTGTTGAAGCGGTATTGAATGGCATATTTCGTGACAGGTGGACTGGTCGTCGAAGCACCATACCCATGGCCCGCACGTACACCGGATCTGACGTCCCCGGATGTCTTTCTGTGAGGAAAGTTGAAGGATATTTGCTATCGTGATCCACCGACAACGCCTGACAACATGCGTCAGCGCATTGTCAGTGCATGTGCGAACATTACGGAAGACGAACTACTCGCTGTTGAGAGGAATGTCGTTACACGTATTTCCAAATGCACTGAGGTTGATGGACATCATTTTGAGTATTTATTGCATTAATGTGGTATTTACAGGTAATCACGCTGTAGCAGCATGCGTTCTCAGAAATGATAAGTTCACAAAGGTACATGTATCAGATTGGAACAACCGAAATAAAATGTTCAAACGTACCTACGTTCTGTATTTTAATTTAAAAAACCTACCTGTTACCAACTGTTCGTCTAAATTTGTGAGCCAAATGTTTGTGACTATTACAGCGGCATCTATCACAAAGCGAAAAAAGTGGTCGAACTAAAACATTCATATTTCTTTACGTACTACACGAATATGTAATAAGAAATGGGGGTTCCTATTTGAAAAAAAACGCAGTTGATATCCGTTTGAACTATGGCAGCGCCATCTAGCGGGCCAACCATAGCGCCATCTGGTTTCCCCCTTCAAGCTAGACGAGTTTCGTTCTTTGTAGCTTCTTCGTTTGGCGCTTATCTCGTGAAATATTTGGCCCGGTCACGGTCAATGGACCACCCTGTATACAACGCAGCGCGACTCAGATATGAGTATATAGGCACCGACATGTAGGCAAGGGATTAGTATGGCATTCGCGTCTTCCCAACGTGCATTCGGCAAATGCGGAAACTTGAGCTATGGTTACATTATTACCAAATGCGTGCAAAGAGGACAAACGTGCTACTATTGAAATGTTCAAATGTGTGTGAATTCCTAAGTGACCAAACTGCTGAGGTCATCGGTCCCTAGACACTACTTAAACTAACTTACGGTAAGGACAACACACACATTCCCATGGCCGAGGGAGGACGCGAAGCCGACCGGAGTGGCTGTGCGGTTCCAGGCGCTTCAGTCTGGAACCGCGAGATCGCTACGGTCGCAGGTTCGAATCCTGCCTCGGGCATGGATGTGTGTGATGTCCTTAGATTAGCTAGGTTTAAGTAGTTCTAAGTTCTAGGGGACTGATGAACTCAGCTGTTAAGTCCCATAGTGCTCAGAGCCATTTGAACCATTTGAGGACTCGAACCTCCGGCGGGAGAGGCCCCCCTGCCACTCCGCGTGGCTCTGCTACTCTTTTCTTGGCTGCTGAAGGACAAACATCGCTGTGCATTAGTCGGCAGGGTGGCAAGTCTACTGGAAAACCTGGAATTCGCAGGGAATTATATTTTACCTGGAAAAGGCAGTAAAATCTCAGGGAATTTTAGAAATTTTGTAGTCTCTGTGTTTCTAATATAATATTGCAAGACACATACCACCGGCCATATACCCCATTCCAGGAGATAAATTATCGATATTTAAAAGCTGTAGTTGAACTACAGCTGAGTGGAAAGAGAAGACGTTATTTGTGATTGACCCCTCCCCCCACGTCCCATCTTCCCACTCACTGTTAACTTCTCAGGAGCTTGAATGAGATCTGGCGGAAGTAAAGCTGTGAGGACGGGGCGTGAGTCATGCTTGGGTAGCTCAGTTGGTAGAGTACTTGCCAGCGAACGGCAAAGGTCCCGAGTTCGAGTCTCGGTCCGGCACACAGTTTTAATCTGCCAGGAAGTTTCTCAGGAGCTTCTTATGACGTCATCTTCCTCCCCGTACCAGGACTTCTCAGGAGCTTTATTTTTGCAAGTATGAGTAACCAACCTGATTGGAGAATGTGTATGTCGAGCTTGTGATCGAAAAAAACTGTTGTGGTATGGTGGACGAAATTCCGTGCTGGCCGCTATTTGACGTAAGACGTCAGTCGATCTGAGAAGCCAACCAGAAGTCTCGCCAACTCCAGTGGGAGACACTTGAGCACCCGCCCTATGGTTCTGATCTCTGCTCTTCCGGTTATCAGCTTTCCGGTCCCTTATAAAAGGCGTTGAAGGTCGACGAGTCTTGTCGGACGAGGACTTGCAGCAGACACTGACAGATTTCTTCACACAGCAGGACACTTCGTTTTATCAAACGGGTATCTTCAACACGATTGGATGATTGCCTCATTGCTCACGGTGATTTTGCAAGATTAACATACCGACTGTGGAATGAATGGTCTTCGAACGAAAACTTTTTGATGTCCCCCTCATACATAGTAGTATCCCTGTGGCGTAAAAGTTTTCGTAAACACACACCTACATCGTATGAAGGCGGATTGGGACAAAGTAATATGGATTGTGTGGGTCGAATGTCTCGTGACAGTAAAGGATCGAGTGTTTCATGAGCATTGCAACAGGAACGATATGATAAGAGCCGGCCGAAGTGGCCGTGCGGTTAAAGGCGCTGCAGTCTGGAACCGCAAGGCCGCTACGGTCGCAGGTTCGAATCCTGCCTCGGGCATGGATGTTTGTGATGTCCTTAGGTTAGTTAGGTTTAACTAGTTCTAAGTTCTAGGGGACTAATGACCTCAGCAGTTGAGTCCCATAGTGCTCAGAGCCATTTGAACCATTTTGATATGATAACACGTTGGCAGTGGGAGAACAAAATGAGATGAGTGAAGTATGTTGAAATAGGTCAAGATTGAAATCTAATTCTGTTTTTGAAGGGAACGTGGGACTATTGCATTTTTAAAAATATAGCTATGTTATCTGTTTGTCCTACTAGTAGTTTTTGTATGCTATTGAAGAAGAAATTTTTTAAGTCACTAAAATGCTTTACGGGGCATGTGCACCGTCCTCGGCTCATGCAGCAATTTGTACAATGTTCATTGCATGCTGCATTACGTTACAGTAGATCGTTTGTAATTTTTATGATGACAAGTATTCATCTGAATACTTCCATCTACTGTTCGGTCTAATATTTTCGCATTATTTGTCAGAAAATGTGAAATCTTTGACGGTATTGCCATAACATCTCAACTGCCTGCAAAGAACTTGCTATCCACGAATGAAGTATCCTCGTTATATATGTTTTACAGTTAATAAAGGAAGTTTCTAACCACACTCTTACTCTAGGCAATGCTTTCATGTAGCGAACCAGATAGGTTAATGAAGGTCGAAACTAAAGCAGACGAACTCTAAAAAGGTGTTGTACGCCCTGTGCACTACCTGAGGATGGATTTTGCGCATTTTGGTGATTGTTCTTCCCTTTCATTACCAATCTCGCATTATTGTCCTGATAAAGAACCTGTGGATGTGATTTGCCTTGACATTTCTTCAACGTATGGGTGATCTCAGATGCACGATTCAATGAGTGATTGTGCAGTGCCGCGTGCTTCTTTTTATTTTATTTTATTTTATTTATTTTTTTTTTTTTCAAATGAGAGGCGTGGAAGATGAGACAGACACACAGATTCGGGTTACCGGAGGAACGCCACGTGTCCTCGCTGCTCGACATATCGCGTAGCGTGGTGGTCGTAAGCTGTGAACGATACCGACCTAAGGGTTTCCCTTTGCACGGATCCGACAGTGACAACATGGAGACTCCTGCTGTCGAATAAAGTTGTTGAGTGTGTAAAGAAGTTAGAAGGGAGCATTACTTGTACCTTAGCGTTGAGAGATGGAACAAGGAAGCTCACGTCCAGTGCACGAGGTCATTACACTGAGTATCAGGAAGGATGGGAAAGAAAATTGACTGTCTCCTTTCCAGATGAGTCATACTGAGATTCGTCTTATTCGATTTAAGGGAAACCTCGGAAAATCTAAATATAGGTGGTTGGGCCTGGTTTTGTTCAGCAGTGCTCCTGAATACTCGTCCACTGCTTTACCACTCTCGCTTGGCTCCAGACATGTGTTCGTCTTCTTCATCTGTTACTTCGATGGGGCAGCTAATATGTGAATAACCTTCCTCCTTCTCCGAAGAACACATGTAAGGTATAGGCTGAGACGCATAAAGCACAATATATTACCGACAGTATGGCGCAAGGTACCGAGCGAGATGGCATAGTTGTTAGCACACTGTACTTGCATTCGGTAGGACGACGGTTCAAACCCGTACCCGGCCATCCTGATTTATAAAACTTCCTGGCAGATTAAAACTGTGTGCCGGACCGAGACTCGAACTCGGGACCTTTGCTTTCGCGGGCAAGTGCTCTACCAACTGAGCTACCCAAGCACGACTCACGCCCCGTCCTCACAGCTTTACTTCTGCCAGTACCTCGTCTCCTACCTTCCAAACATTACAGAAGCTCTCCTGCGAACCTTGCAGAACTAGCACTCCTGAAAGAAAGGATATTGCGGAGACATGGCTTAGCCACAGCCTGGGGGATGTTTCTGGAATGAAATTTTCTCTCTACAGCGGAGTGTGCGCTGATATGAAACTTCCTGACAGATTAAAACTGTGTGGCGGACCGAGACTCGAACTCGGGACCTTTGCCTTTCACGGGCAAGTGCTCTACCAACTGAGCTACCCAAGCACGACTCACACCCGGCCTCACAGCAAAGGTGGGCTTCTGTAAAGTTTGGAAGGTAGGAGACGAGGTACTGGCAGAAGTAAAGCTGTGAAGACGGGGCGTGAGTCGTGCTTGGGTAGCTCAGTTGGTAGAGCACTTGCCCGCGAAAGTGGCGCAGTGGTTAACACACTGGACTCGCATTCGGGAGGACGACGGTTCAATCCCCTCTCCAGCCATCCTGATTTAGGTTTTCCGTGATTTCCCTAAATCGTTTCAGGCAAATGCCGGGATGGTTCCTTTGAAAGGGCACGGCCGATCCGTCCCAATCCTTCCCTAACCCGAGCTTGCGCTCCGTCTCTAATGACCTCGTTGTCGACGGGACGTTAAACACTAACCACCACCACCATCGTATTATGACAGACAACGCCGCTAGTTTCTCACGGCATTGATCAGAGCAGGAATTCCCAAGCATACGTATGTGGCGGACATGTTTCGGCAGCTGTCCACGACGGACTGCATCAGTGTTAAATTTGAATTGATATATATCAACTGGGACAAGTGAAAATGTGTGTCCCTACCGGGACTCGAACGTGACATCTCCTGCTTACATTGCAGACGCTGTATCCATCTGAGCCACCAAGGGCACAGAGGATAGGGCGACTGCAGGGACTATCTCGCGCACGCCTCCAGCGAGACCCACATTCTCACCTTATACGTCCACAAACTACACTCGTAGTGTCCGTACCCAACACACTCATTACTCGTGGAAGACATTCTTACCAAGTCCTGTAAGAGTTCGGGTAATATATGTGCATCCGCACAGAAGAGGAAGGTTATGGCCGGTATTGCCAGAACTATATACTTATATGGATCAGTATTGCTCTGTTTCTGCGAGAAGCGGATATCTAGTTAAGTCAGACACGGATTCAGCGTGAGAATTTGTGATACATGGACTGTGTTCAGTGTGTGAATGTGCAACGTGTATCATGAAGTTCAACTGGTATTAATGCAATTTGCAGTGCCTATGCTGTATGATACTGTATATCATATTCTTAATTACCACTTCTTTGGCTAAATGATAAATAAACAGATTTCTTTAAAAAACACACTAGGTTTAAAAATTGTGGAGACAACGGAAAGTTGCACATAGATTAAATAATGGTAAGGCAGAGATTTCTAAACCAGATTTTTCAGTTGCAAAACATTTTTAGGAGCGGATGTGGACTCTGACTCTGGTAGTTTTGGGAGGTGGAAAATTGATGGCTGCAAGACAGGGCTTGTAGAAATCATTGGATTGCATTCGAGTTATTGCATTTACTTGACGGAAGAAGAAAATATGAAAATACTGCAAATGAAACATGAAAAGGAAAATGCAGACGTCTAAAAATGAGGTGACAAAGTACAAAACAGGGAAACATAAATGGCTAAACTGGCTAGCAACTCGCGTGACGAGATAAAGATACGTGCCACCTGCAGGAATATTAGAAACAGCTTTGGAGGAAGGAGAAGGACCTATATGAATATCGAAAGCTCATATAGGAACTCGTTACTGTAACCAGAGAAGCAAAGGCCGAAATGTGAAAGGAATGTGTAGAAGGCCTACACAAAGGGAGCGAACTAGGAGACGGTATTACGAGAAGGGACGGGGCCTTTGATGAATATGAGATACGATACTGCGAAAAAATTTGACAGCGTACTCAAACATCTACATCGACATAAGGCCCCAGGAGTAAATGACATTCCCTTAGAATTACTGATACCCTTTTGAGAACAAACTGTGACAAAACTATTCCGCCTAGTATGAAGATATATGTCACAGGCCAAGTACTGTCAGACTTCAAAAAGAATAAAATTATTACAGTCCCAAAGAAAACATGTGCTACCAGGTGTGAATGTTACTGAATCAGAACCTCAGTTAAACGGATACAACACATCTCCGGGAGTGTCGTCATTTACGGACGTCCCACTGCATTATGAGGTAAAAGAAGATTGCGTTGTAACTTGTAATTTTTTTTAAAAAAACTAATTTAGAGATTAGTTGTTAAAGTTATTCTAACTATAGGTTAAAGAAGTAGTAATTACTACCTTCAGAGATTTTGTTTATGTACGGTACATGGTCAAAAATAAACTTGTCTATGAGTGCAGGTGATCTCAACATTCAGTTGTTCAGTTGAAACTGAAGAGACACTTAAGTCTGAAATCTTTTGCCGTGATCACATGGGATAACCTCGTTTCCCGTCAGGTACACGCTTAACGGGAACAATGCCTTTTTTTCCAGTGCATTACAGCGAAACTTAAAGACTTTTATCTGGATGAGGAAGCCACCGTATCTCGCTGGGTAGTTTCCAGGATTCTTCTGCACATCTCACTAGTTGTGTGAACGATATCCACAGCTGTTGGTAGGTCGGACGACGGCCATTCTTCGTAGCGAACTTAAATGCAAATTCCTTTTGATCTCTTGACTGCGAAAGAAAGCCATTCGAACCTAACCGTTAGTGGTAGCAGACATATCCTCCACCACACACTGGCAAATATCTTGTGGAGTACTGATGTAAATTCAGAGGAGGGCAACCTTATTTTTAATCTTATCAGTGCAGTTAACTTTCAGCATCCTTCCATACTTCCGAAGACCGAGGTAGTAAAAGCCTGAGTGTGTTATGGGGTTTACATTGTGTTTTATAAATGTTTGTATTCATGGGAAGTGGTAAGAAAATGCCAAGTACTACAGGGTGGGGCAAATAAAACAGGTTCGGAGGACAGAGTTCCTGGGTGCAACGAAGCATATAAGAGGGAAGAAAATACAGTACTAACCTGAGTAAGGGAGATGTTGAAAGTGCCCACCATTCTTCTCTTGGCACTTTTAGGTCCTGGTCAGCAAGTTCCTGAAGGCGGATCGAAGCTGGACTGCTGGAATTTCTGCAGACTCTTCTGAAATGTTGTGCTGCAGTTCTTGAAGACTGTGAGGGTTGTTTCGATACGTCTTAAAACTTGAGGTCTTCCCACACAAAGCAACCGCACACTGGCAAATCAGGTGGCCTGAATGGATAGCTAAAGCCGCGACCAGACTGATCTGTGCTAACAAGTCTGTCAAGCGTGAAGACTGGGTAAATGGCGTCTGAGACCAAATGTTTCTAAAACCGAGCTAAGCCGGTTCCACCTCTCTAATCGCCTTTCATCAGCAAAGATCAGTCCACAGTTCGGCCCTCTTGGCCCAGTCAGATACAACGAAAGTCCAAAATACCTGGGAGTCAATCTGGACAGAACTTTAACATACAAAAAACATCACCTTGGCCAAGAAGATACAAACACGAGTGAACCTTGTGAGAAAGCTGGCAGGCAGTACATGGGGAGCAACCACATTAGTCCTCCGAGGAGCATCCCTTGCTCTGGTATACTCTGCAGCAGAATACTGTGCACCAGTTTGGCTCCGAAGCGCCCACGTAGTGAAAGTAGACGTCCAACTGAACTCAGTTGTGAGAATAATTAGTGGTACAGTCCGGTCTACATCTCCCTGCAGGCTACCAGTGCTTTCAAACATCTGTCCACCAGATCTCCGTCGAAAGGATACTCTTTACAACCTATGTCAGCGAGTTTCTGAAAACAACTCGATCCCTCTTCATGACGATTTGCTATTACTGCCTAGGAAACGCCTCAAATCTAGAAGACCAGCATATGAAATGGGAGTCAGAATGGTATCCACAGGATTCGACCAGGACGGAGAGTGGAATCGTGAGTGGCAAGCTACAAGAACCCGAAATCACGAACTTGTAGACAGTCCAACAGGCTTCCACCAACCAAGGGAGGTGTGGGTGCAGTTAAACAGATATCGGACTGAAGAGGGTAGGTGCAAATACAACATACACAAGTGGGGCTTTTCAAGTGACAATGTGTGTGACTGTGGTGACACCCAAACAATGAGCCACATTGTGAATCTGCATCTACATCCATACTCCGCAAGCCACCTGCCGGTGTATGGCGGAGGGTACCTTGAGTACCTCTATCGGTTCTCCCTTCTATTCCAGTCTCCTATTGTTCGTGGAAAGAAGGATTGTCGGCATGCCTCTGTGTGGGCTCTAACCTCTCTGATTTTATCCTCATGGTCTCTTCGCGAGATATACATAGGAGGGAGCAATATACTGCTTGACTTCTCGGTGAAGGTATGTTCTCGAAACTTCAATAAAAGCCCGTACCGAGCTACTGAGCGTCTCTCCTGCAGAGTCTTCCACTGGAGTTTATGTATCATCTCCGTAACGCTTTCGCGATTACTAAATGATCCTGTAACGAAGCGCGCTGCTCTCAGTTGGATCTTCTCTATCTCTTCTAACAACCCTATCTGGTACGGATCCCAAACCGCTGAGAAGTATTCAGGCAGTGGGCGAACAAGCGTACTGTAACCTACTTGCTTTGTTTTCGGATTGCCTTTCCTTAGGATTCTTCCAATGAATCTCAGTCTGGCATCTGCTTTACCGATGATTAATTTTATGTGATCATTCCATTTTAAATCACTCCTAATGCGTACTCCCAGATAATTTATGGAATTAACTGCTTCCAGTTGCTGACCTGCTATTTTGTAGCTAAATGTTAATGGATATATCTTTCTATGTATTCGCAGCACATTACACTTGTCTACATTGAGATTCAATTGCCATTCCCTGCACCATGCGTCAATTCGCTGCAGATCCTCCTGGATATCAGTACAATTTTCCATTGTTACAACCTCTCGATATACCACAGCATCATCCGCAAAAAGCCTCAGTGAACTTCCAATGTCATCCACAAGGTCATTTATGTATATTGTGAATAGCAACGGTCCTACGACACTCCCCTGCGGCACACCTGAGATAAGTCTTACTTCGGAAGACTTCTCTCCATTGAGAATGACATGCTGCGTTCTGTTATATAGAAACTCTTCAATCCAATCACATAATTGGTCTGATAGTCCATACGCTCTTACTTTGTTCATTAAACGACTTTGGGGAACTGTATCGAACGCCTTGTGGAGGTCAAGAAACACGGCATCTACCTGGGAACTCGTGTCTATGGCCCTCTGAGTCTCGTGGACGAATAGCGCGAGCTGGGTTTCACACGATCGTCTTTTTCGAAACCCATGCTGATTCCTACAGAGTAGATGTCTAGTCTCCAGAAAAGTCATTATACTCGAACATAATACGTGTTCCAAAATTCTACAACTGATAGACGTTAGAGATATAGGTCTATAGTTCTGCACATCTGTTCGATGTCCCTTCTTGAAAACGGGGATGACCTGTGCCCTTTTCCAATCCTTTGGAACGCAACGCTCTTCTAGAGACCTACGGTACACCGCTGCAAGAAGGGGGTCAAGTTCCTTCGCGTACTCTGTGTAAAATAGAACTGGTATCCCATCAGGTCTAGCGGCCTTTCCTCTTTTGAGCGATTTTAATTATTTCTCTATCCCCCTGTCGTCTATTTCAATATCTACCATTTTGTCGTCTGTGCGACAATCTAGAGAAGGAACTACAGTGCAGTCTTCCTCTGTGAAACTGCTTTGGAAAAAGACATTTAGTATTTCAGCCTTTAGTCTGTCATCCTCTGTTTCAGTACCATTTTGGTCACAGTGTGTCTGGACATTTTGTTTTGATCGAATTGATATAAAATTCAGCTTTAGTGCTTACCGTTTTCGGGATCCAGTGAATGTCCAATCAGACGCTTCCCTGGTGGCATTGAGAAGCTCCATCAAGCATCCCACGAGGCACTCCGCTGGCTCGAGTCCATCAACATCCGAGTGTAGAGCCGTTTTATAACTTGTGTACTGTATATAATTTCACATGTTCATTTTTGTACATATTTCTTCGTTTTGCTAAATGTGTATTACTGTAATTGATGAATACGATAATAATAATCTCTCTCTCTCTCTCTCTCTCTCTCTCTCTCTCTCTATTCGTTTAGTCGGTTCCGACTCTTCGTGACCCCATGAACCAAATCACGCCACTTTTTCCTGTCTTGCACTTTCTCCCGTAGACCTTCCAGGTTGGAACACATTGCTTCTGTGATGCCATCGATCCATCTCATCCTCTGACGTCCTCTTCTTCTAGTTCCTTCAATCTTCCCCAGCATTAATGTTTTTTTCCAGCGAGGCATGCCTTCGCATTGTGTGTCCAAAGTAGGTCAGCTTTTGTTTTAAGATTAGACCTTCCAGGGAGAAATCTGGTTTAATTTGCTCCAATATTGATCTGTTGGTTCTCTTTGCCGTCCATGGAACTCTAAGAAGTTTCCTCCAACACCACAATTCGAAGGAGTCAATTCTTCGCCGTTCAGCCTTTCTAATGGTCCAGGTCTCACATCCATACATCACAACTGGAAAGACCATAGCCCTCACAATACGGATCTTTGTTGCTAGTGTTATATCTCTGGACCTTATAACCTTGTCGAGGTTTGACATCGCCTGTCTTACCGAGCAACAGGCGTCTCCGGATTTCATGGCTGCAGTCACCGTCAGCAGAGATCTGGGAACCGAGATAACTGAATGTGGTCACTACCTCCATGGTTTCTCCTGCTATATCCCATGAATTGGTAGGTGTAGTTGCCATAATTTTCGTTTTCTTCACATTCAGCATAAGACCGGCCTTTTCACTTTCGTCTTTCACCTTCAGTAAGAGTGTTCTCAATTCTTCTTCACTTTCTGCCAACAGGATCGTATCATCCGCGTACCTGAGGTTGTTTACATTTATTCCAGCTATTTTAATTCCTGTTTCTCCTTCATCTAGCCTCGCATTCCTCATGACATGTTCTGCATACAGATTAAATAAGTACGGTGACAGTATGCAGCCTTGCCGGACCCCTTTCTGAATCTTTATCCATTTCGTTGCTCCATACATAGTTCTCACCGTGGCTTCTTGGTCAAGGTATAAACTCCGTATCAGATGAATGAGGTGATCTGGTACACCCATGTTTTTCAGTACGTTCCATAATTTGTTGTGATCGACGCAGTCAAAGGCTTTGGCGTAGTCAATAAAGCAGAGGTACACATCTTTCTGGAATTCTCTCGCTTTTTCCATAATCCACCGAATGTTAGCAATTTGATCTCTAGTTCCTCTTCCTTTCCTAAATCCAGCTTGTTCTTCTGGCAGCTCTCGATCTAGATATTGGCGAAGTCTATTTTGTAAGATTTTCAACATAACTTTGCTAGCATGTGAAATAAGTGCGATTGTTCGGTAATCTGAGCATTCTTTAGAACTTTTCTTCTTTGGAATGGGTATGAATACTGATATTTTCCAGTCTTCTGGCCACTGCTGCGTGATCCATATTTTTTGACATATTGAGTGCAGCACTTTCACTGCATCCTTTCCAGTGACTTTAAACAATTCTGCTGGTATTTCATCATGTCCACTAGTTTTGGTATCAGCCATATTTTCGAGGGCCCACTGGATTTCGCTCTCCAAAATATCTGGCTCTAGTTCAAAATTAACATTAACATCAGCAGTAGGAGCCCTGTCATGACGCAGTTCTTTCTTGTATAGGTCTTCTACATATTCTGCCCATCTTTCCTTAACATCCTCTGCTTCACTCAGATCTTTCCCGTTTCTATCTTTTATCATTCCAATTTTTGCCTGGAATTTTCCTTTAATTTCTCTAATTTTCTTATAAAGATCTCTTGTCTTCCCCATTACGCTACTATCTTCAACTTCCTTGCACTGTTCATGAAAGAATATACCTCTTCTAGCTAATTTCTGAAAATCTTTATTTAATTCAAACATAGCTGATCTATCTCCCTTGATTTTTGCTTTCCTTCGTTCTTCTGCAACTTGCAGTGCCTCAACTGATAGCCATCTAGCCTTCTTACTGTTCCTTTTCTTGGGAATGTGTTTCTCTGCGGCCTCCTTGACAGTATTAGCTACTTCTGTCCACATCTCTTGCGAGCTTTTGTCCTCCAGCTGTAATACATTAAATCTGTTTTGTACCTCTACAGCATAGTCGGAGGGTATAGAGTTAAGGTCGTATCTGCAAGTTGGGATACTTTTTGCTACATTCTGAAGTTTCAGCTGAAATTTCGCAATCAGGAGCTCATGATCTGATCCGCAGTCAGCCCCAGGTCTTGTTGTAGCTGACTGAACCGCGCTCTTCCACCTCTGATTACAAAGTATGTAATCAATTTGGTTCCGGTGTTGGCCATCTGGCGAGGTCCAGGTATATAGGCGTCGTTTTGGTAGTTGAAACAGTGTACTAGTAATTATCAATGAATTTTCTTGGCAGAATTCTAGGAGTCTCTGTCCAGCTTCATTTGTTGTACCAAGACCATATTTCCCTGTTATACCTTCTACAGCTTCATTTCCCACTTTTGCATTCCAATCTCCAACTATGAAGACGATATCCTTTTTTGGTGTTGACAGTAGTAATTCTTGTAAATCTCCATAGAACTGGTCAATAATTTCCTTTTCAGCATCGGTTGTTGGTGCATAAACTTGAATTACTGTGATGTTGAGGGGCTGACCTTGAAGTCTGATGGACATCATTCTATCATTTTTATATTTGCATCCCATCACAGCTTTTCTCACTTTATCACTAACTATGAATGCTACTCCATTACTTCTGTAGTTATCGTGCCCAGAATAATACACCATATGGCCATCCGAAGCAAATTCTCCCATGCCAGTCCACCTCATTTCACTTATTCCCAATATGTCGATATTAATTTTCTCCAGCCGGCCGAAGTGGCCGTGCGGTTACAGGCGCTGCAGTCTGGAACCGCAAGACCGCTACGGTCGCAGGTTCGAATCCTGCCTCGGGCATGGATGTTTGTGATGTCCTTAGGTTAGTTAGGTTTAACTAGTTCTAAGTTCTAGGGGACTAATGACCTCAGCAGTTGAGTCCCATAGTGCTCAGAGCCATTTGAACCATTTAATTTTCTCCATTTCTCTTTTCACTATGTCTAGTTTTCCTTGATACATGGATCTTACATTCCATGTTTCTATGCAGTGCTTCTCTTTGCACCATTTTACTCTTCGTGAAGCTCCTCTCAACCTGGTTCCCCCCGGAGATCCGATCGGGGAACTTGAAACTCCGGAACATTTTGAGCTGAGCGAAGCCATGGGGTTTTCTTGGGATAGTTCAGTGGTGGTTTCCCGTTGCCTTCCACTGTCCTCCAACTCCTATCTGCTCACCGACTCAGTTTCCCGCTGGGGTTGGCTACCCAACCTTCCGCTGAGTTGCTCGGCTTAACAGGGGCACCACGTGTTGTTGAAGTTGGAGAATTGAGGTGACAGAGGCTGTGAGAACTCTCTTGCTGAGTTCTTGTAATCGCGTATCACCCCCATTTTATGCCAGTGTCTCATGATGTCTGCAGAGACCCCCCCAGGTCATTTCCTGGGCCCGATAATAATAATAATTATAATAATTGGGTAAATGTGCTCCAGGGTTCGGCCAGCTGTATGGGCAGTTGCTCTATCCTGTTGCAAGTAACCGTACGTCTTTTCCTCCTCCATTAATGCTGCCATAAATTCACGTCCAATCGTACCCACTCGTCCGGGCCACTTTTATTTGCCCCACCCTGTACTTCGGGTTGTTGTTGACAGCTGCGCTTTGTTGCCTATTGTTGATCAATGGGACATTGGCTTCGACGATGGTTTTGTTGACTGAGACAGCGACGGTAACGCTTGCCGCAGGTGACGATAACGGGCTTCGACCTGACGAGCTACCGGCAGTGCCTGGGCAAGTGGAACTCGGCGGTACACGTGATGCACGGCCAGTGCCGAGAGGTGGGGCCGTCGCGCTGCCTCATGGTGCCGTACGAGCAGCTGGTGCTGCACCCTCGCCAGTGGATGGCGCGCGTCCTCAAGTTCCTCGACGTGCCCTGGAACGAGTCTGTGCTGCATCACGAGGAGCTCATCAACAAGCCGGGCGGCGTCTCCCTCTCCAAGTGAGTACCGCGTGGCTACGCCGAGGTCTTTCTCACCATTATCAGCCATTTTCGGTGCCATTCTGTTCGCGTATTGAGTGAGGGCCTGTCTCTTTACTTCTGCACGAATCCTAATCTCTGTCTCATCTCGTTCTCGTGGTCCTAGGCGAGACTGCAACGGTGGCAGCCTAATAGTCGTACAGTCTTTCCTTGAGTACAGGTTCTCTAAATTTTTCCAATAAAATTTCGAGAGAATGACGCCCTCTTCCTTTCAAGAATTACATTTTGTTTCCCGAACATCTCTGCTACACTTTCATATGGACAGTGCCGGACTAGCTGTGAGTCTCTGAATTTGTACCGTGGCTTTTGTTGTGGGTACTCGATGAGTAGTCCAATCTCAGGAACACTGTAATCTACACTCATGCTCATAAATTAATTGCAGAATGTGTGCCACACAGCGTGGCACTACACCTCTTCCTCTTTCTGAGTTCAACATCTCATTCATTATGGAGGGATGCTGACTCAGTTTTTCTGGATAGCAACAAATGGGAAGTTGCGGTACAGAAAATGGCCCAGAGATCACCTGTGTGTGTGTGTATGTGTGTGTAGTGTGTGTGTAGTGTGTGAACAGATAGTGAGATATGAGTGAACAATGTGGCAGTACATTATTTAATAAGTTATTTGTAAAAAAAAAGTATTGTATACCAGGAGTAAATCTGATGATTGTCTCTAACTAGAAGTCTGTAAATATATGTGTATACGAATTAGTTTATTTTAAATTGATCTAAATTTGTAAATTCTTTAACATGTTCTATAGCCTTGTAAAAAGAGATCTACGGATGAATGAAGCTGCTACTACTACTACTACTACTAAAACTGGCGCTAACAGCATAGGCACATAGGCAACAAACACGACACAGATCTGTAAGACCACGGTATTGGTGATAAATTGAGAAAACTGTCCCGAAACACATGTGCTACAAAACGCCACTGTTTCCTGCGCAAGTACCACGACATCAGTATGGGATATGATCACCATGCCAGGCCGCACCAGCTGCTGGGATATAGCCTCCCATCCTTGCACCAGTTCCTGTCAGAGCTCCTGAAGTATCGTAGTGGTTTGAAGACGTGCAGCGATACGTCGACCGAGAGCATTCCTGACGTGCTCGATGGGGTTTAGGTCCGGAGAACAGGCAGGCCATTCCATTCGCCTGATACCTTCTGTTTCAAGGCAGCTCGTCAGGGTCGTGCGTTATCACCCATCAGGAGGAAGGTGGGATCCACTGCACTCCTGAAAAGGCTGACATACTGGTGCAAAATGACGTCCCGATGCACGTGACCTGTTACAGTTCCTCCGTGAAATACATACAGGAGTGTACGTGCACCAGTCATAATCCCACCTCACACCACCAAACCACCACCTCCATACAGGTCCCTTTCAAGGACATTAAGGGGTTGGCATCTGGTTCCTGGTTCAGGCCAGATGAAAACCCGGCGAGAACCACTGTTTAGAGTATACCTGGAGTCGTCCGTGAACATAACCTGGGACGACTGTTCCAATGACTATGTACTGTGTTCTTGACACCAGGGTTTAAGGGCTCTCTTGTGACCATTGGTCAGTGGAACGCATCTTGCAGGCCTCCGGACGAATAAACCATGTCTGTTCAGTCGTCTGTAGACTGTGTGTCTGGAGACAACTGTTCCAGTGGCTGCAGTAAGGTCCCGAGCAAGGCTACCTGCAGTACTCCGTGGCAGTCTGCGGGCACTGATGGTGAGGTATCGGTCTTCTTGTGGTGTTGTACACTGTGGACGTCCCGTACTGTAGCGCCTTGACACGTTTCCTGTCTGCTAGAATCGTTGCCATAATCTTGAGATCACACTTTGTGGCACACAGAGGGCCCGTGCTACGACCTGCTGTGTTTGAGCAGCCTACAATCGCCTTGGTATCCTACCCCTCATAACGTCATCAGTATGTGTTCTTTGAGCCATTTTCAACACAGTCACTGTCATACCCCGAGGTGATTCAAACCCGCAAACCGCCCACCAGGGCGTTGTTTCACCATGTATCAGCATTATCCTTAATTTATGAGCATGAGGTCGTACTAGCGTCTCCTACAGACAAACGCACTGCATTGTCCCAGAATCCTTCCAAAAATCCAAGTTGTCTGTTTTCCGTTTCTTAACAATAAATCCACGTGATCGCTCCCTTTCCTATCTCCTCCTAATGGTACTTCTAAATACCTATCCGATGTGACGCCCGAAAAAGGTTCACCGCCAATCTCTTAATATCGGGTTCTATCTTTTGGCTATATGCACTATCTTACATTTATCAGCATCTAAACTGACACGCCCATTCTCAAACCACACAGCCGGCCGAAGTGGCCGTGCGGTTAAAGGCGCTGCAGTCTGGAACCGCAAGACCGCTACGGTCGCAGGTTCGAATCCTGCCTCGGGCATGGATGTTTGTGATGTCCTTAGGTTAGTTAGGTTTAACTAGTTCTAAGTTCTAGGGGACTAATGACCTCAGCAGTTGAGTCCCATAGTGCTCAGAGCCATTTGAACCATTTGAACCATCAAACCACACACCTTGCTATTAGCCGTAATTATTCACACAATATGGTGCCAAAAGACATCAGCAGCTTCTGTACAGCGAGGTATACAGTGGGCAGAAAGTACCCTCATTGATCTTTGCCTATGTGTCCGTTGGAACAAACTGAGCTTGGTTGTGTCAGTCAGCTGCAATGGACAGAGAGGCAAAGATCATTGAGGGTACTTGTTGCCCACTGTACACTCTGCTGTACAGAAGCTGTTGTTGCCTTTTGGCACTATACTGTGTGAATAATTACGGTTAACAGTAAGGTGTGTGGTTTGAGGATGGGCGTGTCAGCCCGAAAACGGTAACCACTACAGCTGAATTTTATATCAGCTCAACTGAGACGGAGGAACTAAACTATTATCCAATTTTCTCATATAAAGCAAGTTCCCATTCGTTACCCCAAGCATAAATGTTGTCAAAGTTTTCATGCAATTCGTTACCGTCGTCCAACGTCCATACTTTTCAGTAGACAACAACATCGTCAGCGAACAATATCGCAGTGCTGCTGATTCTTTTATGATAAATCGTTTGTTTATACTGAGACTGCATTTGTGGTTTCCTGTCAGAGAGGTCACAGTTCGTAGTAATTGACGGAAAGTCATCGAGTAAAACAGAAGTGATTTCCGGCGTTCCCCAAGATAGTGTTATAGGCTCTTTGCTGTTCCTTATCTATATAAACCATTTGCGAGACAATCTGAGCATCCGTCTTAGGTTGTATGCAGATGACGACGTCGTTTATCGACTAATAAAGTCGTCAGAAGATCAAAACAAACTTCAAAACGATTTAGAAAAGATATCTTAGTGGTGTGAAAACTGGCAGTTGACCCTAAACAACGAAAAGTGTGAGGTCATCCACATGAGTGCTAAAAGGAACGCGTTAAACTTCGGTTACACGATAAATCAGTCAAATCCTAAAGCCGTAAATTCAACTAAATACCCAGGTATTACAATAACGAACTACTTAAGTTGGAAGGAACACGTATAAAATGTTATGGGGAAGGCTAACCAAAGACTGCGTTTTATTGGCAGGACACACAGAAAATGTAACAGACCTACTAAGGAGACTGCCTACACTACGCTTGTCCGTCCTCTTTTAGAATACTGCTGCGCTGTGTGCGATCCTTACCAGATAGGACTGACGGAGTACATCGAAAAAGTTCAAAGAAAGGCAGCACGTTTTGTATTATCGCGAAATATGGGAGAGAGTTTCACAGAAATGATACAGAATCTGGGCTGGACATCATTAAAACAAAGGCGTTTTTCATTGCGACGGAATCTTCTCACGAAATTCAAATCACCAACTTTCACCTCCGAATGCGAAAAATTTTGTTGACACCGACCTACGTAGGGAAAACGATCACCACGATAAAATATGGGAAATCAGAACTCGAACAGAAAGATGTAGGTGTTCATTATTTCCGCGCGCAATACGAATTGGAATAATGAGAATTGTGAAGGTGGCTCGATGTACCCTCTGCCAGGCATTTAAATGTGATCTGCAGAGTATCCATGTAGATGTAAATTTAGAGAAGATTAGAAACTCTTTTACGCTTCCGCCGGCCGAAGTGGCCGTGCGGTTAAAGGCGCTGCAGTCTGGAACCGCAAGACCGCTACGGTCGCAGGTTCGAATCCTGCCTCGGGCATGGATGTGTGTGATGTCCTTAGGTTAGTTAGGTTTAAGTAGTTCTAAGTTCTAGGGGACTGTTGACCACAGCAGTTAAGTCCCATAGTGCTCAGAGCCATTTGAGCCATTTACGCTTCCGTGGGGCGTACCCGATGTTAGTCTCATTCCTTCTGAACCTTCACCGTTCAGTATAAGCACTTGGTTCTCCCAGACTAATTTCCGTCGAGCCGATCACAAATTCAAATGGCTCTACGCACCTAACTAACCTAAGGACATCACACACATCCATGCCCGAGGCAGCATTCGAACCTGCGACCGTAGCAGTCGCGCGGTTCCAGACTATAGCGCCTAGAACCGCTCGGCCGCTTCGGCCGGCGGAAGCGTAAAAGAGCTTCTAATCTTCTCTAAATCTACATCTACATGGATACTCTGCAAATCACATTTAAGTACCTGGCAGAGGGTTCATCGAACTACCTTCAGAATTCTCCATTATTCCAATCTCGTATAGCGCGCGGAAAGAATGAACACATATATCTTTCAGTACTATCTCTGATTTCCCTCATTTATCGTGGTGATCGTTCCTCCCTACGTAGGTCGGTGTCAACAAAATATTTTCGCATTCGGAGGTGCAAGTTGGTGATTGGAACATAGTGAGAAGATTCTGTCGCAACGAGAAACGCCCATCTTTTAATGTTGTCCAGCCCAAATCCTGTATCATTTCTGTGAAACTCTCTCCCATATTTCGCGATAATACAAAGCGTGCTGCCTTTCTTTGAACTTTTTCGATGTACTCCGTCAGTCCTATCTGGTAAGGATCCCAAACCGCGCAACAGTATTCTAAAAGAGGACGGACAAGCGTTGAGTAGGCTGTCTCCTTAGTCGGTCTGTTACATTTTCTAAGTGTCGTGCCAATAAAACGCAGTGTTTGGTTAGCCTTCCCTACAACATTTTCTGTGTGTTCCTTCCAATTTAAGTTGTTCGATCACATATGTACGAAAATACTCCGTATGACAACATTATAGTTAGCAGCCGAGATGTGCCACAGTGTGGAACGCGTTTCGGAAAACTAGGGAGACGGAATCTGGCTGTTTCCTTGCATCTATTGTTTCAAAGATGTCGTGTATCGATATACCATTATATTACAAAAATGGCTTTTTGTGGATGGATACCGATTTGTTTCTTCAGAAACTTAATGTTTGACCTTGTGCCAATACGATTCTGCAACAGACTGTGTGTGTGTGTGTGTGTGTGTGTGTGTGTGTGTGTGTGTGTGTGTGTGTCACTGATCATGAGCGTTTGTTGCAGGGTATGAAGTATTGCAAGAAAATAGTTGTATCCAATGAGGGTAGCAACAAGAAAGAAAAGGTAGCGTCGTACCCACAGGTACCGAATGATGAAGTGCAGCTGTTACACTCGACATTTATCCGAGGGAATATGGACACAAATCACCATTTGGCTCCCCTGGTTTAAGTTTGACACCAAGCGAAGTTGTTTAGTTCTAAACACAGTGGACTGGAATTTGTAACGAGCAGGTTTGAAGTACTCGTCTTAAGATGAGGTTTCCGGTGATTTACGTTAATGACGTACATGGACACGACACGGCTATCGGTTTTTTTGTAATTTTTTTATATTTATGACACGTGAAGTTCAGAACTCAAATAGCACTCTCACAAAGCAGTTCCATGCAAATTTGAAAGTTTTCCGACCCTGTTTAATACACTAAAATAAGGCAGATTTTTCGACATAAGAGTTTGGAGCTGTGTGAGAGTGGTCGGTTGCCACATGGAAGCGTGACTTCGTTTTTCTACGAGCACTTTCTTCAAGCGTAGAATTCATAGAGATCAGAAGAAATCGGTAGCGCTCGAGATTGGTAATCGCTGGATCGACTCTCGTTTTGGTCATTATTGCTTTCGTTTTTTTTCGTTCATTTCGCATATCTACGTCATTTAAATATAAAATTCATCAGATATATGCTAATTAATACATCGAACTGAATTTTTTGCATAATCTTCTTCTTATTATATCTAATTTCCATTCTTGATTACCGATCTGGTTATCAAAGGTACTTAAATTTTGCACTTCATTGAAATGTTCATCGAAAATAGAGGTTTGTTTAAAAATTTGATTCCATCAGCAACTGAACTGTATTCTCCACGTGTCAGGCGAGCTCACTACCCCAACGCCACACTGCTTGTTCAAAAGAAAGAGAGCGTACTTAATCTTATTAAATGTGGTCGGCGAAGTTCAAAGTCAATTTACTCGACAATTTTTGAGAGTTTAATCGGATTGCTTTGAGAATGTGGTATTTGAGTTGTCAATTCCACGTACCATAAATACAAGCCGGCCGCTGTGGTCGAGCGGTCCTAGGCGCTTCAGTCCGCAACCACGCGGCTGCTACGGTCGCAGGTTCCAATCCTGCCTCTGGCATGGATGTGTGTGATGTCCTTAGGTTAGTTAGGTTTAAGTAGTTCTAAGTCTAGGGGACTGATGACCTCAGATGTTAAGTCCTATATTGCTTAGAGCCATTTGAAACATAAATAAAAAAATTACAAAAATCTGATTCTCGTGTGACCTCCTTGTCAGTGCCAATGGCGGGATGATTCGTTCGCAGTAGGACGCGGCCGATTTCGTGCCCCGTGCTTTTCCAGACGTATTTTGTGCTCCGCATCTAATGGCCTCTTAGGGGAGCCGGATTTACGTATCGGCCACGCAGGTCCGCGCGCCTAGGGCGCCGGGAGGAAACGGCCCTGCCGAGTTGCGCCTTGGTGTCACCGCTCGTAATTTCCGGACAACTGGAGGAAAAAAAATTCGCATACAAGTTGATATTGCTTTGACTGTCAGTTATCACGGAATGTGTTAGCTGTTATTCTTTGTTTAAAAAAACGTAGTCTGTGTAAGACGAAGAGTGGCACGAAGAAGCCAAATGGCTCACAAAACTGGAACAGAAACGAACTATTCAACTAAAAAAGCAAGATACCGTCCATGCTTATACAGTCGGCTAACCAGAATGGAAAATGTTCGAATAGTACACAAAAAAGGCGAATATATCCTATGCGGAATAGGGATGTAAAAGAAGGGAACCCACATTTCAACTTATCTGGCAGTCTCAAAAACATTTAAATCAAAACATCTTGACATATTTGTAAACGTAGGCTTCCGCGGCCGTTGTCACAGTCAATAAAATTCTTCTGGGTTTGAGGCCGCATTCTTATCTGTAAAATTCCGACAGGTACCTGCATGCATCCTCCCGCCACCATCCTACGCAAAAGAATCCGGCCCTGCAAACTTTAACTAAGAGAGCCTACAGGATCAGAGATGAACACAACTTGCAAGATGAACTACAGAACGTCAGGTCCATTCTTGGAGCTAATGGCTACGACATGAGGATGATACACAAAACCATGGCACCGAAGGAAGAAGACAATAGGGAAATGCAGAACGAAACACAGAACACCGTCGTGCTACCATATGTACAAAGGGTTACTGAACGTCTGGGCAAAATTCTCTGTCGGGCAGGCATTAAGCCAGGGCTTAACAACTGGCCGGTTTTGAGCGCGAGTACTCGCGTCTGCTCAGGCACGTGCTCGCGAGCAGCTGCAAGGTCGCGGAGTACGGAGGGAGGGGAGGGAGGGGAAATGCGCGCGCACGTATGAATTATGAATAGGACCGCAGCGAGCCTATTGAATACGCGCCGACTGTGTAACGTTTAAAGTACTACGATCAGCTCTAACAGTCACTTCGCTGGTTAAGAATCATGTCAAGTCGCCATTGTGTAACTCCAACCATGCTTTCGCAGTTCAACCCCCATTGGGAGGAATTGTATCTGTTTACTGAAAAAGATGGTGTTGCAAAATGTTTAGTATGTCACAAAACGCTGAATTCTTTTACGAAATTTAATTTGCAGTGACATTATATGTCGTACCACGCGAAAGACTACGGACGTGGAAAATGTTTTTGACCAGATCGTGCACAGGAAGTTATTAAACATAAAAGGAAGCTATCCGAAGAAGATCTGGAGGACGAAGAAAAATCAATTGAGGCAGCTCTCAGAGTGGGTTACAAAATTGCTTTGCTTTTAGCAAAATCCCTGCGCCCCTTAACTGATAGCGATTTAATAAAAGAATGTTTGGTAGTTGCAGCGGAACATTTGTGTCCATCTCAAGTTGAACAGTTTCGGGTTGTGCCATTATCTAACATGACCATTATGCGTCGCATACAGGACATGGCAGACGACGTCCAGAGCCAGCTTGCAAATATCTGTTAAGATTTTATGGCGTATTCTCTAGCTCTGGACGAAAGTGTTGATATCACTGGAACAGCGCAGCTTGCCATATTTATTAGAGGTGTTAACAGAGATCTTCAGGTGAGGGAGGAGCTCCTCGATGTAGTAGCCATGAAGAATACTACAATCGGAGGTGATATTTTAAGTAGTGTTGAAGAAAGTGTTGAAAATATAGGATTGTCGTCGAATTCTTTAGTTTCAGTGTCTACAGATGGTAGAGGCATGCACTAAGCTAATAAAATTATGTGGCACCTGTACATTCTCCTTTATTTGTTTCATTTGTCGCAGTAATAATTCATGAGTGATATCCCTGCAGGTGGCCGCGGATTTACATTGACTGGCGGCAGCTGTTGTGTACCCCACTTGACTCTCCCCACTCTCCGCTCTCGTCCGGTAGTGGGGGTAGCGTGCTCGCACTGCTCCGTGCTCGCGCCTTGCTGCTCACAGCTTGCTCCGCGAGCACGTATGTTGTGAAGCCCTGCATTAAGCTGATGTTTCGTAGCAACAACAAAATAAAAGACGTTCTGGGCTCGACGAAAGATTCTATTGACAAGTTTCATCCCGCCGGAGTTTACGAAAAAGGGTGCTAATGTGGACTGGTGTATGTAGGTGAGACTGGGCGTCCAATAAGCACGAGGTTAACAGAACATGAGAGATATATCCACCTCAAACAATGCAACAAATCAGCGGTGGCAGAACATCAGGAACAGTGCAGGATGAAGATCGAATTTCGAGAGGCCTGCGTACTGGCGAAACAGCCGTTTAGTTTGAGGAGTGAGATTAGAGAGGCTGTAGAAATAGCCAAGCAGCACGACAGTATGAATAGAGAAGACGGGTACCGACTCCCAGCGTCTTGGCTGCCAGCTGTGACAGCTTTGCGGATGGACAACATACTCTCGCCGAGCAACAGGCGCGCGGTGGGCCACAGCGGCGGAGGGTACACAGAGCGCTGACGTGGCCTAGTCGATACTAGGCGGTTAGTAAGCAACGCTACGCTGTAGTCGCCGCTCAGTCTCCTATCCGCCGATTTCCACCAATGGCAAACAGTAAAGGAAACTCCAATGGAAAACGCCCATTTCCGCCAATGACAACACGCAATGCAAAGACCAATAAAGTGAACTCCTAATACCCTTCCTCCTCACCCTCACATCCAATGACAGCACTCCTCTATAGTATATAAGTATCCAAACTAGTGCTCATTCAGCAGTTAGCAATACACCCTGAGGAAGACGCCTTGCAACAGTCGCCGAAACGTCGGAATGCTACAGATGACAATGCGGCCTCAAACCCAGAAGAATTTTATTGACTATCTTGACACATTCGCCCTGTTTTACTTGTTAGTGTTAGTACCGATGTCACGTAATATATTCCAAAGTATCAAGTAAAGTACACGATACGTGATGTCATGTCGTATAACATGACACAAGCCATCATGTCATCCTACATGGCATTTGTAATGTCATGCAAAATGACACAACGTGTCATTAAAGGTTGGCATGTATTCATTCCACTTAGGGATACTTCGTATTGTACATGCACGTCCGCTCTCGCATACTTCCTATTGTAGATGCATCCCACTTTCGAGAAGCACATAAATTTGTGTGTATTCTTACAGCCCTCGCCATACATGTGACAGGGGGTGGGTCTAAGAGGGCTCACTGCGCTGGGAAAGGAGGGTTAACTCTTAAAAAAAAACGCGTATATGTGAAGATATTTTGATTTAAATGCATTTGAAGCTGCCAGATAAGTCGGAAAGTTAGCTGCTTTTTTTTACATCCCTAACTCTGCCCAGGACATAATCACCTACTTTTGTCCTACGATAGGAGCATTTTTCGTTGTGGTTCTCAGCTTTTACCCTACTATAGGTTTGACGTTAGACCGCCATAGCTTGGCAACCGATATAGATCTTTGGTGACTCACGCGGCGGTTGATCCGGCATAGGATTTTTTATTGTCTTCGAAACATGTTCCTTATATCGTGGCAATGGATAAAGCTTTCACGAAACAACAGGATCACCATTACTTACTAATGTTTGTGGAAATTTCTTACAAAATTTCAACCTACTCTGACGACTTTGAAACATGTAAGAGGAGCGCGTGAAAAACTCACGACCGTAGGATTTTTTTTTTCCAAGCGATTAAAACTTAACTTAGACGAAAGGGCGATGTATCGGTAAACCAAATTTGAGCCATCAGTCTCGCTCCAGTCCGGAGTTATTTAAACGTCTCTGTATTTGTACGTAAAATATGAACGATGCACATACGAATGGTGCCGTTATATGAGCATTAATTTCAGCACAATTAAAATCTTTTGCAAACGAATTCAAATCTTGTTCAACATACTGTAACATAGCTACAGTAAGACAGATGTTCGTATGGCTGTACAAACGACCGCTGGTCCGGGCTAAACCAAGAACTTTTTACGCTATCTTCATAGCTCAAATAGAAACCGATCACCAATATACCTACTTTTGCCCAACAGCTATTTTGCGCGCGACCTTTCCAGGCATATATATCCAGGCATCGCCTTCACTGTAACGATAGGCGTCATATGTTTTTTTTCAAGTACTCGCGTTATTGCTTACATTGCTTGTAATATGAGATCTTAATTTTGTGCAACAAGATAAGTCTATGACAACTGGAAACATCTCAAACAAACGGGTGGTGGTGTGATGTGTGATGTCGGGTGGGGGAGGAGGATCTGCGATGCCTAAAAAGCATCTGGCCAAAAGCGCCGCCGGTTTCCTTCCTGTTTATTTTTTTTCCGGCACAGTTGTCCAGTTTTTTTTTTTCTTTCTCGGCCGACAACAACGCTGCTAATGCGAAACGAAACGTTAGGTGTAAATTTTTTTAAATTTCTTGAGTGAAAACACGAAATTTCCCTTTCCTCAAGCCAGACAACGTAGTCGGAGCAGTGTTTCAAAACGGCGTCTGCATGTGAAGTAATTTACAAACAGTGTGTCGTCATTGAGTTTCTCACTACGGAGAAATAAACTGTGGTAAACATTCACGAACGTTTGTGAGAAATATATGGAACATCAGCAGTCGGCAGCTGGCGAAGTTATCGGAAGGCAGTTCGGCGGAGCTCCACGATTTGCAGTGAGCTGGGAGACTATCCACGACACTCACACCTGACATTTTGCAGCGTGCGTATGTTCTCATTTGCGATGATCGACGAGTTACGATTCGACAGGTGCCGCTACTGTCAAGCAGCGAAGGTAGCGCCGATGCAGTTATTTGCGCTCTTGGATACTCAAAATTTTGTGCTAGACGGGATCCACGTGGTCTGACAGTGGAACACAAATCTAACAGAAAAAAAAAATTGTTCTGCGTTGTCGACACGTTCTGATGCTGAGTGGGAAGCCATATCTGGCCCGTACTGTGACACGTGATGAAAAAATGCAGATCTAACATAAAATCATTTGACCTTAGTGTTTTTGCAACGACCATGCCCATTTTTTACCTTCTCATCTCGGATAGTGACAGGTGATGAAACACACATTGAGCGGGGAAACAAATGGCTTCGGGATCACAGCAAGGACTGCTACCAAAATGATAAAGAACTGGAAGGAGATAACGTGGAAAGCTAGGGTCGTACATAAAACATGATTATTGAAGGAAAAAAGATGTAGTGCGTTACTTCCTGGGCCATCTTCGTAAATGTACATCAGCACAATATAGCTCATGTATACATTTGTTTGTGTTTCATCAGTGTGGTTCCGTGTTATCTCATGGTCTTATAGTCATTCCTTATTAGAGAAAAAAAGAAAATTAGTTACTCATGCTCATAAATTAACGATAATTGCAGTTTGTGGTGCCACACAACGTGGCACTACACAAAACTGGCGCTAATAGCATAGGCACATAGGGAAATCTGTAAGTCCATGGTATTGGTGATAAGTTGAGAAAACCGTCCCGAAACATATGTGCTACAAAACGCCACTGTTTCCTGCGTGTGTATCCCGACATCAATATGGGATATAAACGCCATGCACACGTACACGGGCCGCACAACGGCTTGGCATACTCTGGATCAAATGGTCGAGCAGCTGCTGGGGTATAGCCTCCCATTCTCGCACCAGTGCCTGTCGAAGCTCCTGAAGTGTCCTAGGGGTTAGAAGACGTGCAGCGATACGTCGACAGAGAGCATCCCAGACGTGGGTTTAAACTAGGTGGGGCAGTGCGTCATCACCCATCAGGAGGAAGGTGGGAACCAATGCACCTCTGAAAAGGCGGACATACTGGTGCAAAATGACGTTCCGATACACCTGACCTGTTATAGTTCCTCTGTCAAAGACATGCAGGGGTGTATGTGCACCAATCATAATCCCATGCCACACCATCAAACTACAACCTCCATATAGGTCCCTTTCAACGACATTAAGGGATTGGTATCCGGTTCCTGGTTCACGCCAGATGAAAACCCGGCGAGAATCACTGTTCAGACTATACCTGGACTCGTCCGTGAACATAACCTGGGACCACTGTTCCAATGACCATCTACTGTGTTCTTGAGACCAGGCTTTATGGTCTCTACTGTGACCAGGGGTCAGTGGAATGCACCTTGCAGGTCTCCGTGCGAATAAACCATGTCTGTTCAGTCGTCTGTAGACTGTGAGTGCCGGCCGTGGTGGCCAAGCGGTTAAAGGCGCTACAGTCTGGAACCGCGCGACCGCTACGGTCGCAGGTTCGAATCCTGCCTCGGGCATGGATGTGTGTGATGTCCTTAGGTTAGTTAGGTTTAAGTAGTTCTAAGTTCTACGGGACTGATGACCTTAGAAGTTAAGTCCCATAGTGCTCAGAGCCATTTGAACCAAGACTGGAGACAACTGTTCCAGTGGCTGCTGTTAGGTCCCGAGCAAGGCGACCTGCAGTACTCCGTGGCCGTCTGTGGGCATTGATGGTGAGATTCGGTCTTCTTGTGGTGTTGTACACTGTGGAAGTCCCTTACTGTAGCGCCTGGACCTGTTTCCTCTCTGCTGGAATCGTTACCATAATCTTGAGACCTCACTTTGTGGCACACAGAGGGCCCGTGCTACGACCTGCTGTATTTGACCAGCCTCCAGACGCCCTAGTATTCCGCCCCTCATAACGTCATGTTTGAGCCATTTTCAACACACAGTCGCCATTAGCTCGTCTGAAACCGTCTGCACACTTACTCGTTCCACCGTACTCTGTCATGCACCAACACACCTCTGCGTATACATGCACCAATACACCTCTGCGTATGTGTACTGCTGCCAGCGCCACCGTGCGACGACCGCAGGTCAAATGCACCGCATGGTCATACCCCGAGGTGATTTAAACCCGCAAACCGCCCACCAGAGCGTTGTTTCACCATGTGTCCGCATTATCTTTAATTTTTGAGCATGAGTGTAGTCCACTCGAACTTCGGAAACAGTGCAGTACGAGGCTCTCGAGGTTGGTAAATTGAAGGGCGGCTGTCGAAATCCACAAGGGCTGTTGTATACCGCCGGCGCCTGCTGGTCTCGGAAGTTTCAAGCAGACAACTGTCAGAGCGTAGGATTGCGAGATAGAACCATATTTTGCCTCGTCGGATGTAACATCAGAATTTAGTAATGACAGAATATCTGCTCTATGTCCATGTCCATATTACATTGTAAATAGCAGACTACCGTAAGGTGTGTGGCGGACCGTACTTGTGATACTTTTATTACTTCACCATTTCCTGTTCTGTTCGGGAATTGTGCAAGAGGAGAAAGTCTATCTGCAAGGCTCTGTGAGAACTTCCCTCTGGTTTTCCCACCGTGGTCTAATCGCGAGATGTACGTGGGAGAAAGTAATACGTTGCCTCGCTCGTCTTGCTAGTTCACGACCTCGCAATGTTAACTGTGATCCTCTCACAGATGCTCAACGCCTCTCTTGTAACGTCTGCCTCTGCAGTTTGATGATCACTTCCGTGACCTCTCGCGATCATTGTACGAATCTGTGATGCAAAGTCCTGTTCTCTTTGGGATCTTGTCTGTCTCTCCTATTAAAACTGACAGATTTGCACGCTGAAAATGCGTCCTTCCAAATTTGTAAGCTACCTTTTTCTTGGGTGGATTATTATTACTTGAGATTTGTTTTAATGTAGTATGGTGATGGTATGACATGAATTCTACGTAGGCGCTGAATTTCGGTGCAGCAATGTTCGTTACGAAGTGCGTCTTGTTGCTTTTTCCGGCGGAATTACGTTTCATATGCCACTTCTCGATGTAACCTTACGTTTTTTCTGCTATTACCATAATTTCCGCGTGCTTTTTTCTTTGAGATGTGGCAATGGATCACTGTGATTTCTACGCACATTTTGTGTGTATTGGCGGAAGACGAGTCCAGTAATATCGTAGAACGTATTACGAGAAGAATTCAGACTTACGTGATTTCCACAGTCACGAAATCGATTGAAGACGGACGGAAATGAGAAGTGTTACCCTATGAGGTCCTTGACGAATGCTATCAGACTGGTACTACACTGCTTCCATGCCTATGCAATATCTGGATTATAATTTCATCCTTATGCGAGCTTAGTTTCATTATTTTCAATACAGAAAACAGCCATTCTTACAGACGACAAATGATGTGAATATGTTGTATATCTAACGTTACTGCGATTGCTCAGGTAGAAGTCACTACACAGCATGGCCAGAGCTTGTGCACGTGTACCTTATTGATGTCTTTCCGACTTTGAGAGGAAGACCTAATCATTGGCGTAAGCATGACACTGATTTGTCTCGCAGACAGTTGCGTGTAGTGCAGTGTTTGCAGAGCGAATGGAGACGGGATGGACTCAGAACGGGTCCTTCCAGAAGGAGTGTACAGCCAGAACGTTGCAGGATTGTTAGACTCGCTCTGGCGAACTCAGCAATGACAACAGCTAAAATCTGCGCGCAGATCACAGGCAGAGTGACGTCACAAACTACCGGGAATATGTTACTGGGATCTGGATTGAGGTGTAGACTTGTTATGCATCGCTTATGGCTGAAACCATACTACAGACAACAGAGACATGAATGGTCTAGCGCCAGACTCGGAGATTGAGTCATATTTTGTGGTGTTCAGCAGCGAGTCTCAGATGTGTTTATAGCTGTGAAATCGACGCCAATGTATCCATATACGACCAGCTGAAAGGACGCGGAAAGCAGCGAATCTCGAGACGCATACCGGTCTAACTCCTCGGGCCATAATTTGGGGAGCTGTTGATTGTCACAACTGGATTGATATGGTAATTGTGGACGGGAGGAGCTCGACAGTCCAGGCAGAAATCTTCATGAAACGACGCTGCATGTGTTTCAGGCATGGAAGAAATTTCTTAAGATGAAATTTTTTGCATACCACAACAAATACCGGTTGGTTATAATTTAGTTGCAGGTACTCACGGAGGTCTAGTGTGGTCTGTAGCCGGCCGGTGTGGCAGAGCGATTCTAGGCGCTTCCGTCTGGAACCGCGCGACCGCTACGGTCGCAGGTTCAAATCCTGCCTCGGGCATGGATGTGTGTGATGTCCTTAGGTTAGTTAGGTTTAAGTAGTTCTAAGTTCTAGGGAACTGATGACCTTAGATGTTAAGTCCCATAGTGCTCAGAGCCATTTGAACCATTTTTTGTGGTCTGTAATTATAGGATGGTAGCGAAACTTGCTGAGATTCGCTAAAGCGTGAATGCGGAACCGATTTATGCTGGAAAACAAATTAGTTCCCGTTCTAGCGACCAGGTGCACATCTGGCGCTGTATACTATTTGTGTGACGGTATAACATACAGGCTGTCATTTGACAAGCCATAACCATAACGTGAGCGAACAGTATGACTATCGAGAAGAGAGAGAGTGCGCTGTTAGTGAAACTATTTTATGGGAACTGCAGCAATTATAACGCTGCACTGAAAGAGTGTGAGGAGAGGCCGGATGTCATTAAATGGTTTCAAGAAGATGATAATGAAATTCGAAAAGATGGATGAGCTTGGTGTGGCAACTGGAAGAGGAAAGAGCGTTCTATCCAGGTGGAAGTTATTGACGAGAATACTATCGCTGTAACTGATCATGCAACACTGCCACAGGTAGTGGTGGCGCTCGTGCATTGTCATGGTCAACTGTACTGTAAGTTTTGCATTCTCAAAAAATGGTTCAAATGGCTCTGAGCACTATGGGACTCAACTGCTGAGGTCATAAGTCCCCTAGAACTTAGAACTACCTAAACCTAACTAACCTAAGGACAACACACACATCCATGCCCGAGGCAGGATTCGAACGTGCGACCGTAGCGGTCGCGCGGTTCCAGACTGTAGCGCCAGAACCGCTCGGTCACCAGCGGCCGGCTTTTGCATTCTATTTTACATTAGTACTCGTACGAGATCCAGACGGTGCAGCAACGGGAACCTCATGATCTGTAGCAACGTTCTGAATTGGCTCTTTGGCTTTGGTATTGCCAAGTACCGACGTTCGTGAAATATGCTGGGCATTATTCTGTGGAGTGTGAGGCACATTTTACACTACAGCGTGCAGTGAATACACAGAACTGCCGAATTTGGCATACTGCTGAGCCGCGTGTTTTACGCTTTATTCTCTGTCCGTTCTTCTTTGAAGAGAATACACTCAGGGGACTGTCAGATGTACCGTGATGTGTGCACGTTATCGAGACCTCCTTTTACTGCATGTGATTCCGGCTTTAGCAGAGCGCATCTGTGTGAAAACAATTGTTTTCATGCAAATGGGGCAACACGCCATGTCGCTCGCCCAGTGAAAGATTTGCTTAAAGCAACTCTGCACGAACGTGTTGTCTCCAGAGATTTTTCAAGTCTATGGACTGCAAGATCAGCTGATCTGAATCCATGTGACATTTGGCTCTGCGGATATCTAAAAGAACGCGTTAACCAGGGACACGTTAGGTCTCGACCTCGTGTGATGGCCTGTATACAGAAACTAGACTGCAGTTCAACTAGAACTGCTGCGCGCAACTGTTGATCACGTCGTTTTACGGAAGCTGCATTTCGTCGGTGTCTTCGGTGCTCATACTGAACAAATTGTGCAAGCGGTGGTTAATAATGAAATAAATATTATGCCTGTCTCACTTGTTTCACCTTTTCTACCCACGCTCCATTGCTAATCCATTACATATGCAATCATTTCTATACGTCTTTCTTGCATTCACAGCGCCAGATTTGCACCTGGTGGCCAAACTTTTTTTTCGCATCGTAAATGGATATTGCCATGCGATAATTACAGCTCACACTGCACATCACCGTATAAGGAGATTCAGTTTAATTATAACCAACCGGTATAGGGGTGCACTCTTGTCCGTGGGGGTCACACATCACACTAATCTTCATCTACATCCATACTCCGCAAGCCACCTGACGGTGTGTGGCGGAGGGTACCTTGATTACCTCTATCGGTTCTCCCTTCTATTCCAGTCTCGTATTTTTCGTGGAAAGAAGGATTGTCGGTATGCCTCTGTGTGGGTTCTAATCTCTCTGATTTTATCCTCCTGGTCTCTTCGCGAGATATACGTAGGAGGGAGCAATATACTGCTTGACTCCTCCGTGAAGGTATGTTCTCGAAACTTCAACAAAAGCCCCTACCGAGCTACTGAGCGTCTCTCCTGCAGAGTCTTCCACTGGAGTTTATCTATCATCTCCGTAACGCTTTCGCGATTACTAAATGATCCTGTAACGAAGCGCGCTGCTCTCCGTTGGATCTTCTCTATCTCTTCTATCAACCCTATCTGGTACGGATCCCACACCGGTGAGCAGTATTCAAGCAATGGACGAACAAGTGTACTGTAACCTACTTCCTTTGTTTTCGGATTGCATTTCCCTTAGCATTCTTCCAATGAATCTCAGTCTGGCATCTGCTTTACCGACGATCAACTTTTTATGGTCATTCCATTTTAAATCACTCCTAATGCCTACTCCCAGATAATTTATGGAATTAACTGCTTCCAGTTGCTGACCTGCTATTTTGTAGCTAAATGATAAAGGACCTTTCTTTCTATGTATTCGCAGCACATTACACTTGTCTACATTGAGATTCAATTGTCATTCCCTGCACCATGCGTCAATTCGCTGCAGATCCTCCTGCATATCAGTACAATTTTCCATTGTTACAACCTCTCGATATACTACAGCATCATCCGCAAAAAGCCTCAGTGAACTTCCGATGTCATCCACAAGGTCATTTATGTATATTGTGAATAGCAAATGTTAAAGATAAACGTCAACCCTTGTTGTATGGTGAACATCTCCACAAATTTTGATAAATATCGGACTGGCGCTGCATGGTGTATCACAAGTGTATTTTGAGGGTACAAATAGTCACAATGCTGCTTAGGTTGCCTCAAAAGTATCATAACGGACTCGCGAGTAATTACTTCCTTCACCCCCGTCCGCGACCCCTCTCCCTGGCCCCGCTGGTGATTGACGTGTGACTGAAAACTCGGTGCGCTGTGCGGGCAGAATTTTTTTCCCTCCGCGGCCGCCGGCTGCCGGCTGCATTCCACCTGTTGCAGGGCTGCCCCGTTGCACGGCCGGAATGCTCCCGCGATGGCCAGCGGGCTCTGGCGCAGCCGCGCGCCTTTTGTTTCTTCTTTTCTCTCGGCTGACAGCTCCCCGCAGTGACAGACGTCGCGGCGCAGGCATCGCGTTTCGCGCAACCTGATTCTGCCAACCCCCCCCCCTTCCCCCCCCCCCATCCATGTACTTCGCAACGTGCCAGCGAACATTGTCCAGGTGGAACCATCTCTTAAAATATTCATTTCCTTCTCGTAATAGCAGCCTTAGGTTCACAGCTGTTTCTCATTTGTGTACTCGTAAATAACTTTTCATGTAATACACATGTAGCGGAATTACTAATTATTGCGTGAGGCACAGCTATTACAGTCAACAGACATATAACGATAGGTAAAACAGCAAATAATTACTTAAAGTAGAGTGGTTTTCTGCACGTCATACACCCTTCATAGTGACAAAAACTGTTGTGTCTTCAATTCTGCGCACCGATATATCCAGGTGTCGTAAATATAACGCATAGGCAGGAATTAATTAGTAAGACAGAACCTTAAGAATTATATTTGTCGATTTTAATGAGAATTTAAAAAAAAATTAAATGTGTGTGAAATCTTATGGGACTTAACTGCTCAGGTCATCAGTCCCTAGGCTTACACACTACTTAACCTAAATTATCCCAAGGACAAACACACACACCCATGCCCGAGGGAGGACTCGAACTTCCGCCGGGACCAGCCGCACAGTCCATGACTGCAGCGCCCTGGACCGCTCGGCTAATACCGTGCGGCGAGAATTTAAAGTGTAAAAACATTTAGAGCTTCGTAAACAATTAAAATGTACGGTTGTTGCACTACATATCGCGGCAAGTCATGAGAAACAAAACAGCAAGTTAAGCCTTTTCTATTTTCATTGAATAATATTATAGGAAATAAAATTCAGAATACAACAAAGCAGAAAAGTATAAGGGTGTATGAATTTTTTCTGGTGGGACAAAAACATCTGTAACAACAGAAAGAAAAGAGTGGGTAGGCTGATGGTTGAATATGTTCTATGCCGTGGATCAGAAACATGGATTTTAAATGCTGATCTGAAAAGAAGAATAACAACTGTGGAAATGCATTATTTACGAAGGAGTGCAGAATATCAAGACTCGAAAAGAAAATTAATGATGAAGTGAGAGCGCGAATGAAGAAACACTGATAGAATGAAACAAAATCTCTAAACTGATATGGACATTTGTTGAGAATGCCAGATGACCAAAGAAATTTTTTTTTAATGGAAACCACCTGGCAGACGTAAACGAGGGAGACCACAGCGTTCTTGGAATGACCACATCAGAGGAATAATGGAGCATCCCGGGACACGCAAAGAGGAGACACCGAATAGAGATGCTTGGCAGAAGATAACAGGAATGCAACAAAATGTTGCTCTGGGTTAATTAATCCTGTAATAATAATGAAATTATATTCTGCATATAATTTTACACGAACGTGTATGTGGTGTTCATCCATGTTCCTCTTTTAGATAAAAACTGGTGTTGTGTTTTTACAACAGCATCACAGTGCATGTATTCTCACGTACATGTTGGTGCACACAATCTACCAGAGTTCAGAAGTACGTAGCAATAACTACCATTAATCAATACTGGAAGAAAACCTGATCTTCATTACGATTTATTAAAAATAACTCAAAACATAGTGAATAATGCTGCTGCCAAAATCTAGTGATAGGAAGAAACGGACAGATAGCGAGGTTAAATTACGAAATAATTTTATTTAGAAACTTGCTGAGTATTTAATTCAAAAGTATTTTACTCCTACTTTGATTACCGAACTAAATATTCATTTCCTATATGTAAACGCATCTCCGAAAGGTCGCAATGCAATCATATTTGAATAAAAATAAAATTAAGACCTTTAAATCCACTCGTTCCATGTTATTACGATACATTGTGACTGACACACGCGTCATGTGACTGACTATCTGACAAACTCGTCACACGTCGTCATCATCGAGTCAAATTCTTAACGAATTTGTAGCAAGAGAAGATGATAGTGTTGTATACAGTTTCCAAAAGACAGATTAAGAAAAAAATTGATATTTCGAATAGTTACGCCTCGAATGTAACAAAAGTGTAGCAAACATGTCAGTGTGTAAGTAATAAATAGCCACATACAATGAATTGACATTCCAAGTTAAAGCTCATCTGAAATGAATCGAATTGATATACCTGGTGGTGAGGTGGAAGTAGTGTCCACGCGAAAAAGTATTTCTCTGGGACGTTATACAACATGTAAACTGAAGTTTGATTTTGTTAGTAATAGTGATTATGACTACCATACGACGCGATAACCATTCCTATTGCTAAGCTGCTGGTAGCGCGGCAATGATTTTCGAAAGGTTGGCTGTCGAAAGCGATGGGGCATTCTGTGTAGGTTCCATTTTGAAGACTATCGTGGCTGCCACAGGATCAAAAGATATTCAATCGCGCGACGAACCAGTTCATTAGTATTTCGAGAAGGTTCTTAAATCAGTTATCCTAGAGACCGATTCAGTCGCAGTTGCAGTTAGAATCTACGCCACCCCGTCCATATACATTGCCTCATCCGAAGGTATCCCGGGCAGACCTGTTTGGTGGGAGAAAACCGGTTGTGACTCCTCGGCAAATCAAAACACGTCTGCTGTCACTTAGCAGACTACACCAGCGCTATTCCGCGAAGAGTGTGCTCTTCCATTGATCGCCAGTCGTGTGTGGCTGCTGGTGGATCCGCTGCTGTGCACAGGTGGTTGGTTGCCGAGTATATACGGGATGAATAACCTAAAACTTAAACCGCAAATAATGCGGAAATGGAAAGTACTGTTGATGTACGATTTCACAGATTGGACTTATAGTCAGAGGCTCGTATTATTAGCCAATTAATAGATTGTAATAATACTTAGAAAGTGTAATTTTTTGTGCAAACATACACTTTTTTTAAATCGAACAATCCCTATTGACATTAACAAACTAAAGATAGGGTAAATTAGAATGTCAGTGGTGTTTGCTGCAGGGCTATAGTGCGACTCGTTTACGAGGCATTGTGTTCTGTGAAGTTTCCACACCTACACGTGTTTGTTCCATTCGATCTACGTAGTTCCTAGGTACGATGTTGTTATGCTTGCGTACAGTGTGTTTGTGTATTTTTTGAGTGCAATGCGACTTGCTAGTCAGTGTGTGACAAACCGAGCAGTACGTCGTGAGTGGACGATGGGATTTAGAAATTCAGAAACAGCCGACAAGTTCAAGGTGTATGGATAGTGTAGGAAGAATGCAGTTGGTTCTTGTACGGTCTATGCGGCAAGATATCCCACATCAAAACCTGGGCAGTTGTTTATCAGTCTCTACAACCAGTTACATGAAAGTGGTAGTGTAATACCTGGAGAACGTAACAGAAGGAAACAAGTGACGACAGAAGAGGGGGAAATTAATGTTATTGCTGCTGTTGCAGTTGATTCGCACGTTTGTTCCCACACAATCGGACGAGGAGGCGGCATGAGGCGGGCAAGTGCTCTACCCATTCTCCATCGACATAAGTTCCATCCTTATCTCATCTCTCTCCATCAAGAGTTGCATGGAAACGATTATGAGAAGCCTGGTAATTTCTGTACATGGGCACAGATATGTCTTGTTTAGTGTTGAAGCCACATTTACCAATCATGGCCAGGTAAAGCGCTTGTCCTGTTGACATTCCCTGTTGGTTTCATCAGGTGGAACGACAGTGTCCATGCAGTGTGATGTGTCGGCAGAAGTGCCAACACCGTGTTGTTTGAGGAAGCCGAAATGCACGCTATAAACTCACGCAGGCTGGCGTGAGGTCTGAAACAGGATACTTAATGAATGCTATAAAGAAAAGTACGTAGCTGCTGGAATACTTATCTTTAATCCACAACTGGTGAACATTGGTCTTGTTACTGTACATGCTTCATTAGGTACATAGCAAAGGATAAATGGCGCCTTGCTAGGTCGTAGCAATTGACTAAGCTGAAGGCTATGCTAACTATCGTCTCGGCTAATGAGAGCGTATGTACAGTAACAAGACCAATGCTCACCAATTGTGGATTAAAGTTAAGTATTCCAGCAGCTACGTACTTTTCTTTATAGCATTCATTAAGTATCCTGTTTCAGACCTCACGCCAGCCTGCGTGAGCTTATAGCGTGCATTTCGGCTTCCTCAAACAACACGGTGTTGGCACTTCTGCCGACACTTCACAGTGTAAACGGGTGGTGTTGGATTGTGAACCACCAGCTCGTCGATCCATTTTTCATAGTACACTAAACACGTTCAAGTATCGCAGCCTCCTAAGAGACCATCTTCCACGGACGCTAGAAGGAACCTCTGGTACCACCGTGATGGCTGTCCAGTCCGTAGTGCACCAAGTACTGCAGTAGATCTTCACGAATTCTTCCAAATCGTTGGATTCGACGCAGAGGACCTGTACAGTGGCCACGGATATGACGCCTGTAGCCTTTTTTGTGTTTGGAAAGCTGAAAGACATTGTCTAGAAGAACATTCCAACTACAGCCGAGATGACGTGCCAGCTCGGACATGTCCGCTCAAATGCTAGGACGTGTGTTGCAGTCGTTCCATACTAGACAGGAAGCGTGTATTGCCGCTGCCGGTGATCATTTTGAACACATCCTGTGACGGTCAACTATCTCGTTACTTCGATAACGTTGGATGCCGAAGAAGTGTATTAAAATTTGTGCTGCGGCGAGGACTTGAACCCGGTTCTTCTTGCTTACTAGACAGATATGCTGGCCATTACACTACCGCAGCATTATGGTCAATACAGCTGCCCGAATTACCCAAGTCAAGTGGCCTCCCCAACACAAACTCCAATTTCACATCTCCCCTTATATTTTCCCTATTACCAGGGCTCTCCGACATTGGAATAGCACCCCAGCATTGGACGCCGTGGGGAAGTACTGTACTACATGTGATCGTATGGATCTAAAATTAAAATTTCCCTGTGACATTTAAGTCTCTAATTTATCTACGATAACGTTGGAAGCTGAAGATGTGAATTAATATTTATGCTGCGGCCGGAACTCGAACTGGGTCTTCTTGCTTACTTGGCAGATATGCCGACCATTACACTGCCGCAACATTACTGGCCAGAATCAGCGTAACTAATGTATGCAGGTAACTAGTGTATGTTGTTCTTTAGTGGGTACTACCAGAGATATTGTACAAGTGTCTGTGTGGCAACGTTTCAAAATACGATATCTCGTAAATGAGTCGCACTGTCATCCTCCAACAAACACCACTGACATTCTAATTTACACTACTTCTAGTCTGATAATGCCTATAGGCATTATTCCATTTAAAAAAATGTATATATGCACAAAAAATACTTTCTAAGTGGTGTTACAATCTGGTGATAGGCTAACTATGAGTGGCGCTGACTACTACCAATGCATTCTGTGAAACTGCCCATCAATAGCACTTCCCATTTCCTGAATATTTGCAAGGCACGTTTTAGGTGGTTCACCCTGTACTGCACCTCCGTGAGTCCATCTGCCTACAGTTCACTGTGATACCGTAGTAAATTTCATAGTGCGCGTAACAACAAAGAGCGTTCTGTGATGCGCAACGTAGTCCGTGGCCGATTTTGCGTGAATTGCGCGGTTATCGAACTCGTTGTTCCACAGTCTACGAATGTTTTAAAAACTGGTTACTCATGTACCATTACCCTGTCCCATCACCCTCTCCCTTCTTCTAGTCAGTGCTTTCCACGTATTCCTTTTGACGCCGATTCCCCTTAGAGCCTCCTCATTCCTTGCCAATCGACCCGCCGGCACGTGGGTGAGGTTACGATGATGACAGACCCCTCGGCCAACGACTCACCAAGGTTTTTTCACTGCTAGATCTCCGTAAGACATCCTGTGAATACGTGCTATGCTCTGGTTTTGGGCCAAGCGAAGCTTAGTGAGAGCTCTCTGCTCGGAACGTACCTCCGTTACAGACGCCATTTTGAAGGCTACGTTTAGCGCCGCCGTTTATCGGACCTTCATGAAACTATGGGGCCTGGAGCGGGAATGTTGCACGATTTCCCACAGCAAATTCCGCATTTTTTTCAATCGCAATTGTCTGAAAAAAAGATGTGTTGCTTTACTTAACGCCCGTCGTACATTGATTACCTTTCTTGCCTTTAGCTCAAGCCCATTTTCTCGAGAACTTTTTTTTTGCGTTGAGAAATTATCTGAAAGTATCTTGATTTATCTAAAGTCTTGCTTCCATTATAAAGTGCAACGTCAGAATGCCTGTCTGATGCCTTTACCTCTTCGAAGACAAATTGATAGTTACACTAGTGGCCATTAAAATTGCTTCACCACGAAGATGACGTGCTACAGACACAAAATTTAACCGACAGGAAGAATATGCTGTGATATGCAAATGATTAGCTCTTCAGAGCATTCACACAAGGTTGGCGCCGGTGGCGACATCTACAACGTGCTGACACGAGGAAAGTTTCCAACCGATTTCTCATTCACAAACAACAGTTGACTGGCGTTGCCTTTCTCATTCACAAACAACAGTTGACTGGCGTTGCCTGGTGAAACGTTGTTGTGATGCCTCGTGTAAGGAGGAGAAATGCGTACGATCACGTTTCCGACTTTGGTAAAGGTCGGATTGTAGCCTATCGCGATTGCGGTTTGTCGTTTCGCGACATTGCTGCTAGCGTTGGTCGAGATCCAGTGACTGTTAGCAGAATATGGAATCGGTGGGTTCAGGAGGGTAATACGGAACGCCGTGCTGGATCCCAAAGGCCTCGTATCACTAGCAGCCGAGATGACAGGTATCTTATCCGCATGGCTGTAACGGATCTTGCAGCCACGTCTCGATCCGTGAGTCAACAGATGGGGACGTTTGCAAGACAACAACCATCTACACGAACAGTTCGACTAAGTTTGCAGCAGCATGGACTCTCAGCTTGGAGACGATGGCTGCGGTTACCCTTGATGCTGCATCACAGACAGGAGCGCCTGCGATGGTGTACTCAACGACGAACCTGGGTGCCAAGGCCGTTATTACAGCCAGAGGTGGTTGTTCTGGGTACTGATTTCTCAGGATCTATGCACCCAAATTGCGTGAAGATGTAATCACATGTCAGTTCTGGTATAATATATTTGTGCAATGAATACCCGTTTATTATCTGCATTTCTTCTTGGTGTAGCAGTTTTAATGGCCAGTAGTGTACTTAAGAGATACTCAGTTTTAGTTTCGATACATGCCAGAATTTGAACTTAACGTACGTGTTCCTTATAAGTTCTTCAGCGGCTGCATCTGCTGACATGTCCCGCCAATGTTTTTCACGTGTCTGTGTGTGCAGGGTGGAGCGGTCATCTGACCAGGTGATCAAGCCGGTGAACCTGGAGGCGCTGACCAAGTGGGTGGGCCAGATCCCGGAGGACGTGGTGCGCGACATGGCGGAGATCGCGCCCATGCTGTCGGTGCTGGGCTACGACCCGTACGCCAACCCGCCCGCCTACGGCAGCCCCGACGCCGCCGTCGCCGACAACACGAACCGCATCCGCGCCGACGGCCGGCTCTGGGAGGACCGAGCGCGCTCGCTGCTCAGCCCGCAGCGCTCGTTCCACGCCCCCGCAGACGTGGACGACGCGGGGCCCGCCGCCGCCGCCTCCGAGCCGCCCCCGGCGCCCGCCGCCCCCGCGCCGGCGCCCGCACGCGCTTCGTGATGAACCCCGGTCGCTCGGCACCGGACAGCCCGGCCTACCTGTCACAGATCTCTCAACTCGTGTGCGTTAGTGGAAAGCTCTTCCAGAAGACCGTAATGAAGTTGTGTCGCCCCAGTTGTTGCCGTGTTCTATACGCCACCCATCACATGCCTTCGGAAGTTCCCTTGAATGTGGACGAAAGGCGGGACTGTGCTCTGTGAATGAGACGAAGCTATCTGCTATTTTTCTGCACGTGCCAAGAGGTGTCTTGGAGACTTCTCGTACCCGTGACACTTTGACAGTCGACATCTTTTCGTTTATTTGGATTTAGTTTCGAACGTTTCGTTATAGTTGCAAGCATTAACTGGTTTGTTTCGTTTTGTTCATGACTAGAAATACTAGAAATAGTCTCTGTATAACATATATGTCACAATTTGTTTGTTTGACTGATTTAGTTGGTATCTGTGTAAGCTCGTTGAAGAAAGAAAGAAAGACTTTCTTTTGTGTTGCGCCAGGCGAAGAATAAATTTAGCTTTAACTGTGTTGAATACCGCATTTTTTTTATTTGTAATGGACACGAAACTTCGTGTTCGATATGAGCAGAATCAAATGACAGTCTAGAGTTGTCTTTGTAAATAAAATAAAAATTGTGTGTCTATGAAGACCTGTACACTGTTTCTACTCGTTTTCCAACAGAAGATATGCCCGTCTCAGAACAGAAAAATATGATGTCAAAAATTTTATGTGTTCTCGGCAGTAACAAAGCAACTAAATATGGCCGCGCGGGATTAGCCGAGCGGTCTAGGGGCTGCAGTCATGGACTGTGCGGCTGATCCCGGCGGAAGTTCGAGTCCTCCCTCGGACATGGGTGTGTGTGTTTGTCCTTAGGATAATTTAGGTTACGTAGTGTGTAAGCTTAGGGACTGATGACCTTAGCAGTTATAAGATTTCACACACAGTTGAAAATTTTTTTGAACTAAATATGATTTTTTTCCTTCAATTTTATTCGAAGACAAAACCGACTCGAGTCTCAACGTTTCTTGGAGATTTAGCTCAACATAAGATTCGTAAATGCTCACGTACTGGTAAAGGGTTGCAATACCTATTTTCGTTTCAAGAAATCGATACCTTTATTCACGTTGCCATCAAAGAGACAGTGACATTCTGAGGATACACACTGAATGACGTTAGGACACTATCTCCCGAGGAATCGTATATGGTTCTTTCTAAATGTTTTCACATTCACCCACAAATTTCACTGGAGTCAGAAATCAGAGAGATGCTACATGTAGCGTGCGTCGTGGAGAACCGCCCCGACAGTAAAACTGTGTCTCTGTCGGTCCATTATTGACAGGGGACATTGGGGGGTACGTACTTTTCAGTTCAATAAACTTTACAGCCGTATGCTTAAGGTTATTTTTATTTTATTTCGAACGCAACCAGTTTCAGCAATTCATTTTGCCATCTTCACGCCCCATACGCTTTTTTCGAAACTACGAGATTATCCAGTTTTATGGCGCTGTACGATAAACTCGTTGATTCGAAAAAAGCGAATGGGGCCTGAAGATGGCAATTTGAGTCGCCGAAACTGATTGCGTTCGAAATAAAATAACTTGAGGTATACGGCTGTTGGTAAAGTTTACTGAATCGAAACTGATAAAACTGAGTGTTTTCTCTTAATGTGCCTATGATAATTTGAAAACACCAAACCGTTTGAACAGTGTTTGCGATTTATAACGTTGTGAATGTCTATAAAGGGTCCTTTTCCAGCACATTGTAACGGCATTCAGTGAGAAAACTGGCGTACACTCATTACTTATAGAAATGGACAGTTCAATCCAGTAGTCGTCAAACATTTTTGGTCACGGGTGAATACTGACATGGTGGGGTGGCACTTGGGGTCGCATATCTACCGATCTTACTATTAGCTGGGTAACATGCATAAATTAATGAGCGCGCAGTAGACTAGCTGTAATAAGGGCGCCATAAAGTGGCCGCCAATCACCAGGTACAATCGGTTCAAAGTCGACATCATTCGGAACACTTCGTGTCGACTGATCTGTGTTTCAGATTGCTGCCACCCTCATCGACCCCAAAGTTGTGAGGGTGTGATTGCCTGCCGAAGCGTTATTACACGGAAGAGCAAAAGAAACACGTACACCTGCCTAATGTCGTGTAGGGTCCCAGCGAGCATGTGGAAGGGCCGCAACATGACTTTGCATGGGCTCGGCTAATGTCCGAAGTAGTGGTGGAGGGAACTGACACCATGAACCCTGCAGGATCGTCCATGAATCCCCAAGTACGAGGGAGTGGAAATCTCTTCTGGACAGCACGTTGCATGACATCCCAGATATGCTCAATAATGTTCATGTCCGGGGAGTTTGGTGGCCAGCAGAAGTGTTTAAACTCACAAAAGAGTGTTCCTGGAGCCACTCTGTAGCAAATCTGGAAGTGTGGTGTGTCGCATTGTCCTGCTGGAATAGCCAAATTCCGTCGGAATGCACAATGGACATGAATGCACGGAGGTGATCAGACAGGATGCTTAAGTACCTGTCACCTGTCAGAGTCGTATTTAGGCGTATCAGGGGTGTCATATCCCTAGCAACTGCACACGCGCCACACCATTACAGAGCCTCCATCAGATTGAACAGTCCCCTGCTGACATACAGGGTCCATCGATTCGTGAGGTTGTCTCCATACCCATACTCCTCCATCCGATCGATACAATTTGAAACGAGACACGTCCGACAAGGCAATATGTTTCCAGTCATCAAAAGTCCACTGTCCATGTTGACGGGTCCAGGCAAGGCTTAAAAGCTTTGTGTAGTGCAGTGGTCGTGGTTAGTGTTTAACGTCCCGTCGACAACGAGGTCATTAGAGACGGAGCGCAAGCTCGGGTTAGGGAAGGATTGGGAAGGAAATCGGCCGTGCCCTTTCAAAGGAACCATCCCGGCATTTGCCTGAAACGATTTAGGGAAATCACGGAAAACCTAAATCAGGATGGCCGGAGACGGGATTGAACCGTCGTCCTCCCGAATGCGAGTCCAGTGTGCTAACCACTGCGCCACCTCGCTCGGTGTAGTGCAGTCATCAAGGGTATGCGAGTGGGCCTTCGGCTCCGAAAGTCCATATTTATGAGGTTTCGTTGAATGGTTCGCACGGTGACACTTGTTGATGACCCAGAATTGCAATCTGCAGCAGTTTGCGGAAGGGTTGCACTTCCGTCACCCTGAACGATTCTATTCAGTCGTCGTTGGTCCCGTTCCGGCGGAGGTTCGAGTCCTCCCTCGGGCATGGGTGTGTGTGTTTGTTCAAAAATGGTTCAAATGGCTCTGAGCACTATCGGACTTAACTGCTGAGGTCATCAGTCCCCTAGAACTTACAACTACTTAAACCTAACTAAGGACATCACACACATCCATGCCCGAGGCAGGATTCGAACGTGCGACCGCTACGGACGCACGGTTCCAGACTGTAGCGCCTAGAACCGCTTGGCCACTCCGGCCGGCTGTGTGTTTGTACTTAGGGTAAATTAGGTTAAGTAGTATGTAAGCTTAGGGACTGATGACCTTAGGAGTTGTCCCATAAGACTTCACACACATTTGAACATTTTTGGTCCCGTTCCTGCAGGATCATTTTCCGGCAGCATCGATGTCTGAGATTTGATGTTTTACCGGATTCCTGATATTCACGGTACACTCGTGAAATGGTCATACGGGAAAATCCCCAATACATCGCCACCTCGCAGATGCTGTGAACCATCGTTCGTGCACCGACTATAACACCAGATTCCAACTCACTTTAATCTTGATAACGTGCCATTGTAGCAGCATAAGCCAATATAACAACTGCGCCGGACACTTGTTGTCTTACATATCTGTTGCCGACCGCAGAGCCGTATTCTGCGTCTTTACATATCTCTGTATTTGAATAGGCATGCGTATACCGATTTATTTGGCTCTTTAGTGTATTTGACGGAATCGAACCGGAGGGTCAAGAGGGAGCAACGCTAACAACTAATACGAAACAAGTGTTTCGGTGTTCGGAAGGCTGTGGATGTGTAATGACATATCCAGAAAACACAGGGACTTTGAAAGAGCCGTACTCGATGGCAAGAATTAGTTTGCAGAATCCCGCTTTATAATATTGAAGGGAGTACATTTACAAAAACTAGAAGTAAAAATAGTTTATTACAGAACGTACATTTACTACGGTGGAAGCAAGATTCTGCTGCTTTTTGCGATTTCGGTATTGCAACTGAATTTGCGTTGTGAACAGTTTTTATTGGCTGTCGTGTGTAACAGTTGCAGTAACTTTGAATCCTATGAAGGCCTATTACTCTTTCTGAGTTTTCTAATTGACCATTTTTATCTAGACAGAATGTAAATGAAAGCTCTTAGCATTCTTATGTAGCACTAAATTTCAGAAGCCAGTATTGTCTTCTTGTCTGAATTTTTCGTCCACTTTCCACTAACGTACAAGCATAAAATAATGGAACTTTATGGAAGTAGTGTTTGACGAGAGAGCGGAATGGTGGAGGGAAAAAAAAAGAGTTTTTAACTCTGCTTATAAGACAACCGCCTCTGTTTGCGAGATGTTATCTTAACGACGCATTCCTGTTCAGCATACTAGTGGTATTCCTCCTTGTTGTCAGATAGAATGACAGTAACACACGCTGCAAGCAGGAGAGAAACGTGAAAAATAAGATGGGGGTGCAGATGATTGGGTGTTGACACATGTGGCTCAATATGGGAGTGCAACCACTGAACTTTTTACGGGTAACAAGCCTAGGTTGTACCGTTGGAGAGTGCCTCACTAGGATGCTCTAAACATGCGTTTTAGGTACAGCTCTCAATAGTCCCCACAAGTTTTGAATTACATCTGTAACACGAATCTGCTGGAACTCTAACTCGAAGTTATTGCTTGTGATCGTGGATGACTGGAAAAAGACGAAAGAGGTTTCCTGTGAACAGTCTTTGATAATTCCACTCAGCACGCCAAAGATTTTCTAAATGACGTGAATTAATTTGAATTTACGTTTTTGGCAGCAGTATTTCATGGCATATTTTGTTTGACGCGCATACTGTTCCGTGTCATGGAGATCACTGGACGTTAACTACTGCATATCTGAGGTAAAGACTGTGGTATGCTAAGAAACAAGAGGTACGAACAGTATTTTTCAGTTGCCTTTCAAAAGACTAGAAAAATGGGAGATATGCGCCAAGATGTGTTCAAATGTAATGAGCATAGTATTACGAAATATTGGATCACATTTTGAAGAAAATGGATGAAAAATTTTGGGAATGTGAAAAAAATTCAGTTTGTTTGCCTTACCTATACCACAAAATTTGAAGAATATCATACGTGTTTGCCTTATAATGCACTTGAAAAGTTGCAAAATTCTTGTGGACCTGTATTCCCCAATAAACAACGCTTTAAGAAACGAACTCTGTATTTTGTATGCCCATGAAAAGTACAGAAAGATTTCCACCGGATAAATGTTAGAAAGGCCATTTTTGCGGATATCATATATACGAGTTAATTTTTGGCCTGCGGAGCTGTTTCATATGAACGAAAAATTCAAATTCTTATTTCACGTAAAACCCCTAACAGAGTATTCCAAAAGCCTCTTTCGAATCACGTCCAATTACAACTGGAATAACTCACTGATTCAACCATCGTTAGATTTTAGCCTATTCCTGATTGAAAAAAGAATCACTATGTTGGATTTATTTTGAAAAGACCGCGCACCATCTTGAAGAAAATATAGTTCGCCTTGGCGATGTGCAACCAACTATTAGCAGTAGTACGGACTGCGCAAACGGATTTCTTTGTTGCGATGTGTGAGTGAAACGAGTGCCAGACGTAGCCAATACATTCCGTATTTAATTTTATTGCAAACTCACAACTCTATCGGGCGTAAAGTGATGGCCCTTCAAGTGCGTACGTGGTGCACATTCGCTCGCCATAGACCTATCATCACTTCAGGTAAGTAAAGCCAGATTTTATCTTTTTGCAATTAATCCGTGATGCTTGTCTTCAAATTTAGAGCATTTATTTTATGTATTCAATTATCGTGACCGGATACACCAATAGACATTAGCAACAGCTTCTGCCTCAGTACCACCCATGTGGCAGTTGGTCATCCTACCACAGAACCTCACAGCCCATCAAAATACAGTCAGCTTGCTTTACTGTGTTAAACAACTTCAGGCAACTAAAAAGTATGTTTTATAGGGAATTGTTGAGAGTTACATTGAACTACATTAGGTAACTGATATTTGATTCTGAACATCACGTACCATATGTACAAAAAATTACAAAACTCCGATTACTGTGTGGTCTCTTTGTCAGTTTGCAACTTGTGATAAAAAATGTCTCAGTTCAAGGCAAAATCTTAGTATGGCGTCAGTTAGTAAACAAAAATGACTTAAGAAGAGGAAAGTTACAGAGGAATTGAGAACTTTTCAAGATAAGTGGACTGTAAACCATTTTTTGTGGAACATAAAACAAACCTCGTATGTCTGATATGCAATGAATCTATCTCTGTTCCAAAAGAATATAACAATAACAGCAAACGGCATTACGAAACTAAAAACGCACAGTTATGTTTGATAAGTACAAGGAACAGTTTTGACAAGACCCAGTAAACGACTTAAAAGGAAATTTTCTGCTCAACAGCAGAGAGTTACAAGGACGAATTCAGAGTCAACATGCTATGTGAAAGCGAGTTATGTAGCAGCTCTGATTCCGGGAAAAAGGTCAAAGCCACATTCAGATGAAACGGTTAAAGAATGCTTAGACACCGTCGTTTAAACTGTGTGTCCAGAAAGGAAAAAGGTGTTGTCAAAAATAAGCCTGCCTCGTCAGACATACTACACGTATGGATGAAATTGGAAGACAAATTGAAGATTATTTTATAAATCGTGCATCTGAGTTTATATTTTACTCTCTAACTTTGGATGAATGCACAAATATGGCGGATACCGCAAAAGTGGCGTTTTATGACAGAGGTATTGGTACACATTTTAATAAAACAGAAGAATTAGCTGCATTGCACCCACTTCGGGATAACAAGAAGTCACGAGATCTGTTGGAAGCGGTTATATCGACATTAAGTCGCCTCTCGTTAAAATTTAACTACCTAACGCGGCTAACAACGAATGGTGCTCCAGGAATGGCTGGAGAACACGATGGTTTACTTCAGTTAATAAAAAACGAGGCCCGCGAAATTGGCAATATGTCGATCTAAACTTTCATTGCATTAGCCATCAAGAGAATTTATGTGCCAAGTCCCTCAAAATGGACCATGTCAAAACAGTGAACTTTATTAAGTCGAAGGGACTGATCACCGTCAGTTCCAAGTATTTCTTAAATCTTTGGATTCAGAGCATGATAACATTTCGTGTTATACAGAAGTGAAGTGGCTAACCCGTATGAAAATGTTGAAAAGAGTGTTTGATTGCAAGAAATGCAGTCAGTCTTTGAATGTAAGTAAAAGAAACTCCCAGAGTTCGAGGATAAAGAATGGCTTTCTGACTTCCAAATGAATCTTGGGCTTTGGGAACAACAGTTACGAACAAAATACTTCACACATTTTCCTACACTGTCAAAGCAAATAGACACCACAAAGGCGGCAGTGATTAAATACGCTTTTTGATATCTGACTTGAAATTCGAGTTAGAAAACCGAATCCATGATTTTAAGAAACATCGTACGCTTTTTTCTTTATTTGCTGTGCCATTCTCCGCAGACATATGTTCACTACCGAGATATTTACGAATGGTACGCTGCGAAATGCAATGTGATGCACAGTTAAAAGATAAATTTAATCAGGTTGGTTTGGAAGAGTTCTGCAAAACATATTTGGCCAAGAAGAAATATCCAGCGTATTATAAACATGCTTTAAGAATTATTTCGTTATTTGGAAATACTTGTGTGTGTGAACTGATGAATTCACAAATGAGATCATGAATTACTGCTATTCATCCAGAAAACTCTTTGCATGTAACAACAACTTCAGTTGACATCAACATTGATACAAGACCAACTTTGCTAACGCCCTCTCAATAGTCGCCTCTTGCACAACTACAGAAAAACCTTGAAAAGTGCACATTAAGAAAAACAGCTATCTCGTGATGACTGGGTGTTGTGTGATGTTCTTAGGTTAGTTAGGTTTAAGTAGTTCTAAGTTCTAGGGGACTGATGACCATAGATGTTAAGTCCCATAGTGCTCAGAGCCATTTGAACCATTTTTTTTAAAAAACAGCTATGCTAAACACCCATATTTTATTTTGAGTAACAGCGTTCCGTTAAATGCAATGCAGCATCATATAATTACAAAACAAAAGTATTCATAACTTTACAGGGTGAAAAGTATTTAAACCGACAAACTCTGGGAGGTTGTAGGGGACATAAAAAAATATTTTTCCCTAATCTTATTTTTTTCTTTGAGGAGTATTTAAACCGGTAGAGGAAGATTTCTCTGGCGGCAAATTAATTAAACCAACAAATACTTTTCCATTTTTTGTGACCAAGAGACAACACATGAACACAACCCAATTTCAATTACAGTAGATTTTCAAAAATGCCTCCATTGACACGTACACAAAGGTTACACCGTCGGATCATGTTCTGTCTGACACGGGAAAAAACCCCAGGAGTATCCCGAATTGTTCCTGCTGCTGCTGCTGCTACTATCCGGGCAACCAGATTCTCTTCTGATGCAATAGGAGTTGCGTAAACAAGGTTGTGCATCTCTCCCCACACGAAAAACTCCACAGGGAACATATCTGGGGATTGAGCAGGCCATGGTACAGGACCACCTCTGCCAATCCACGTTTCTGGGAACCGTCGGTCCAGGAGTCGACGCACACGACGACTGAAATGTGCCGGCGCCCCGTCATGTTGGAACCACATGTGTTGTCTTGTAGGGAGCGGGACGTCTTCCAGCAATTCTGGCAATGCTCTGGCGAGAAAATTGTAATAGTGCCTGCCATTTAATGGCCTAGGTAGCAGATACGGCCCAATTAAACAGTCCCCAACAACACCGACCCACACATTAACGAAGAACTGCACTTGATGAGCGCTAGTAACTGTGGCATGCGGGTTATCCTCACTCCAAACATGCGAATCGTGCATGTTGAAAACTTCATCACGCCCGAACGTTGATTCATCGGTAAACAACACAGAGGATGGAAATGTAGGATGCATTTCACACTGTTCAAGGTACCACTGCGAAAACTGTGCTCTGGATGGATAATCAACTGATTTCAGGTTGTGGACACGCTGTAAGTGAAATGGACGTTACAATTGCTCTCGAAGAACTGTTCTTACAGTCGTCTGATTCGTCCCCATGTTACGTGCAATTGCACGAGTGCTGATTGAAGGATAGCGCTCAACATGCTGCAAGACAGCTTCCTCAAATTGCAGCGTTCTTAAAGTGCGACCACATCCCTGTTTAGGTAATCTGCTAAATGACCCGGTCTCACGCAGGCGCTGGTACACAGCAGCAAAGGTTGTATGATGCGGGATACGGCGATTACAATATTGTTGTTGATACACCCGCTGTGCAGCTCGTCCGTTGTGGTGCGGTACGTAGTACGCACCAACCATATCAGTGAACTCACTCCAGGTATATCGCTCCATAGTAAAAAAGACACAATGCACTACTACACTGGTGGACAGCAGTTGCCTACAACTGAAGAGCGTAATACGACCCCTATTAACTAAAGATCGTAATACGGCCTCTAACAACTGAAGAGCGTAATACGGCCTCCACTGGTTTAAATAATCCCCATAGGAAAAAATGACATTAGGGAAAAATATTTGTTTCGATGTCCCCTACAATCTCCCAGAGTTTGTCGGTTTAAATACTTTTCACCCTGTATTACGAACTTTATTCCTTAACAATTACAACCATCTTTACAAAAATTACTTCTAAAAATATGACTCTGCCATGAAATCAGGTAACAAAGTGGTGAAGGAGTCTGAGGTAAGGCCATGTGAGCAGATAACTTTGCTTAATACAAGTGACCCAAACCAATAAAGGAAAAACCGTGCTAAATGTCTGCCTTTATCACAATCATGATAAATTAACCCATCCCCTGGCCCTCCGACCCCCCCCCCTTCCACCCTGAAACCCCAACACCCTTCGACCCCCCCTGATCCTTCAAAACCCGACTGTGCCTACAACACGACGCCCCAGCCCCCTGTCACCCTGACCGTGCCAATCCTTCTGAACCCCCTTGCCCCCCCCCCCACCCCCTGATGCCCCGGAGCCCCTGATCCCCCTGACACTGCAGACCCCCCCCCCCCCGACTCCCCCCAAACCCACCAACCACCAAACCCTAACCTAATGATAAAACAGATCTCGCACTAGGCTAATCTAGAGCCTCTCCATTGAACGGAAACGTAAAATTTTGTCTTAAAAACAATTTTGTTTGAAACAGAAAACAAACCAGCCGTTTCCACTGACATTGGGCGATGCACTAAAGACATCATGAGCAGCATTTTTTGCCTTGTTCCATGTGACAAAAACCAAATAACCTAACCCAACCTACCCTAACTACCTGCGAACAGCCAATGCAGTGACAACATTAACTGAACATCTTATCACTTCTCAAATCAGTCTTTACAAAATCATGTTTCCAAAAAGCAACATCCTCTGCATGTGCACTTGCACCTTTCTGTTCTACTAATTATTTCCAGACTGCTAATTAGTGTGATGAACCCCCAGATCTCTCACTTACTTCTCAGTGAATGTTACACTGGCAACGACAATGCTACTGACAATGACAGGTCACTGATATAAGAACGTAGGCTTCCGCGGCAGGTGTCATAGTGATTAAAATTCTTCTGGGTATTATGCTGCGTCATTGCTAAAAACTAACAACAAATTAAACTAAAAACCGACGTTTCGGCTGAATTGCAACGGCATTCCTCAGGGCACGACTGGTTTTGCATAGGGATAGGTAATTCTATTTACGACAGACTATCGATGTCTGACGTCACTGTTGTAAAACTGTTAATTGGTCCTCTAATATGATTGGCTAGTCATGACGTATAGGAAGATGGAAAGAAAGAGGCTATTCGTGGATGTCCATGTCGTCAACGATTGGTAGCTGTCCGCCAATCAGCGTACGGCTTCTGGTCGGCAAGTTTTCCTCCTGGTGTGCGCGGAAGTCGACTGACAGTTGCCCTACAGCTGTTTGTGCAGATACGTCCATGTCCCGTGTAGCTTCTGCCCCGCGACCGCTCGCGGCCCGTTGGACTGGGATGGCCGGCAGCCAGGACGCCGGGAGTTTGTAGCCATCTTCTCTGTGATGTTGTCAGGCTGCTTAATAATTTCGATCGCCTCCCGTATTTTGCGTTCTCCCATCCACGGTTCTTTCGCCCGTACTCGGGCTTCCTGGAACCTGATAGGTTGTCCATAGTCACGGTGGTGTTCCGCTATCGCCGATTTATTATGTTGTTGTAGTCGTACATAGCGTTCGTGTTCTGATACTCGTAGGCTGACAGGTCTCTCTGTTTCTCCTATGTAGGCAGCTCCGCATACACCGTAGTTCGTAAACACCTGCAGTGTTAAGAACGTTGACTACATCTTTGTCTCGCGGTTCTAGGCGCGCAGTCCGGAACCGTGCGACTGCTACGGTCGCAGGTTCGAATCCTGCCTCGGGCATGGATGTGTGTGATGTCCTTAGGTTAGTTAGGTTTAAGTAGTTCTAAGTGACTGATGACCACAGCAGTTGAGTCCCATGGTGCTCAGAGCCATTTGAACTACGAGGGCAGTTCAATAAGTAATGCAACACATTTTTTTCTGAAACAGGGGTTGTTTTATTCAGCATTGAAATACACCAGGTTATTCCCCAATCTTTTAGCTACACAACACTATTTTTCAACGTAATCTCCATTCAATGCTACGGCCTTACGCCACCTAGAAATGGGGGCCTGTATGCCTGCGCGGTACCATTCCACTGGTCGATGTTGGAGCCAACGTCGTACTGCATCAATAACTTCTTCATCATCCGCGTAGTGCGTCCCACGGATTGCGTCCTTCATTGGGCCAAACATATGGAAATCCGACGGTGCGAGATCGGGGCTGTAGGGTGCATGAGGAAGAACAGTCCACTGAAGTTTTGTGAGCTCCTCTCGGGTGCGAAGACTTGTGTGAGGTCTTGCGTTGTCATGAAGAAGGAGAAGTTCGTTCTGATTTTTGTGCCTACGAACACGCTGAAGTCGTTTCTTCAATTTCTGAAGAGTAGCACAATACACTTCAGAGTTGATCGTTTGATCATGGGGAAGGACATCGAACAGAATAACCCCTTCAGCGTCCCAGAAGACTGTAACCATGACTTTACCGGCTGAGGGTATGGCTTTAAACTTTTTCTTGGTAGGGGAGTGGGTGTGGCGCCACTCCATTGATTGCCGTTTTGTTTCAGGTTCGAAGTGATGAACCCATGTTTCATCGCCTGTAACAATCTTTGACAAGAAATTGTCACCCTCAGCCACATGACGAGCAAGCAATTCCGCACAGATGGTTTTCCTTTGCTCTTTATGCTGTTCGGTTAGACAACGAGGGACCCAGCGGGAACAAACCTTTGAATATCCCAACTGGTGAACAATTGTGACAGCACTACCAACAGAGATGTCAAGTTGAGCACTGAGTTGTTTGATGGTGATCCGTCGATCATCTCGAACGAGTGTGTTCGCACGCTCCGTCATTGCAGGAGTCACAGCTGTGCACGGCCGGCCCGCACGCGGGAGATCAGACAGTCTTGCTTGACCTTGCGGCGATGATGACACACGCTTTTCCCAACGACTCACCGTGCTTTTGTCCACTGCCAGATCTCCGTAGACATTCTGCAAGCGCCTATGAATATCTGAGATGCCCTGGTTTTCCGCCAAAAGAAACTCGATCACTGCCCGTTGTTTGCAACGCACATCCGTTACAGACGCCATTTTAACAGCTCCGTACAGCGCTGCCACCTGTCGGAAGTCAATGAAACTATACGAGACGAAGCGGGAATGTTTGAAAATATTCCACAAGAAATTTCCGGTTTTTTCAATCAAAATTGGCCGAGAAAAAAAATGTGTTGCATTACTTATTGAACTGCCCTCGTACATCCTTGGTAGAACCTATCATTTCGTGGATCCTGTGATTGCTTCGAAAAATCGGTTTGAAACCTCGTCGGCGGAGAATGTTGCCTAGCCGTTCAGTGACGCCTTTTACATATGGTAAGTGTACCAGTGGAAGCTTTTCTTCTTTACCTTCTTCTATAGTTCAATTCTTTTATCTTGGCGGCTCGCGCATGCCTGCCTAGACGCGGGAGATTGCTGCGTTGCCAGTTGCACACAACGCACGCGCCAAGAGAAGCAGCGCCATAGTATAGCATAGTTCGCAAGCTTACGTTTAGGGGGGAGCGCGCAGTTCATGAAGTAAAGCCACCACGGCCGCATTAACCCTTTCGCTGCTACAAAGACGTGCTCCCTGCATTCCGCGCTGTGGGCGATTTTGTCACTGCACTGCTCGCCTGTGCAGACACATTGTGTTCCGACTGCTTTGACACTCTTTATCGTTCGATTCCACAAAAACTATTTGGCTCAAAAATCAGATTTTTACCTGTCTTCTTGACTGATACCTACCCCCCACAAATGACTTAATTTTGTTTCGATGTTCAACGCAGTTATTATGCAGCATTAAATATAGTAAACCATTGCACGAAATTGTGAAGAGTTTGCAAAGGTAAAGTCCATAGAGTATACTTTCCGGATGGTCGATTTTAGTTGCCACAATGTTGATAATGAAATGAGGACAAGATACCTATATATTTCATTTAATTTAAGTACCACATAAGTGTCGTATGTAATATTGAGAAATATTCCACCTTTCGCGACTGTAACAAAAGTTTTACTTACACTGAGCACGTTTGGCTTTATTTTAAAACACTTCAATCAATCAAAAGGAAGTAGACAAAATACATTACACAAAACTGTGGACTTACAAAAACATTAGGACTTGAATATACCGTCTGTCAGTGAAGTGCTCAGAGCTATGTCAAATATAATTTTGTGTGTGGCTCACACAAACAGCATTTATTTGCTAAAACACTGCTGAGCCAACACGAACGGTGAATATTGTGCTACCGCAGCACAAAACTACGAAAGGTGACTTGGCAATGGAGGACACAAAATACAGTCCTCTTATGATGCTTCAAAGAGAGAAACGCGTCTGGTCTAAATAAGTCGCTTATTACAGTTGAAGAAGAGGGATATATTTCAATACCATTGGTAAAACTGTGACTGTGGAACAAAAACAAGAAATAGAACATGAATACCATTGTGTATGTGCCATACCTTTCACCGATGGAAGTGCTTTAAAATAAAGCCAAACGCGCCCTGTGTAAATAAAACTTTTATTACAGTCGCGAAAGACGGAATATTTCTCAATATTACATACGACACCTATGTGGTACTTAAATTAAATGAGATATTGTTATACAGTAAATATTATATGAAATTTAGGTATCTTGTCCACATTTCATTCTCAACATTGTGGCAACTAAAATCGACCATACGGAAAGTATACGCTATGGACTTTTACCTCAGCAAACTCTTCAAAATTTCGTGCAATGGTTTACTACATTTAATGCTGCAAATCAAAACAAAATTAAGTCATTTATGGGGGGAAGGTATCAGTCAAGAATACGTGTAAAAATCAAATTTTTTGGCCAAATAGTTTTTGTGAAATCGAATGATAAGTGTGTCAAAGCAGTGGGAACACCATGTGTCTGCACAGGCGAGAAGTGCAGTGATGACAAAATCGCGCACAGCGCGGAATGCGGGGAGCACGTGTCTGCAGCAGCGAAAAAGTTAATGAAGAGGCAAAGCACTAGAAATTTCATTCAAACGAATAAAATTCGTGAAGTAAGGCACTCCAATATTGTTTTTAAATAAAGAAAATGTGAAGCACCACACAAGGTTTGAACTCATAACCTTTCTCTTGGCAGCCCAACACCTTAACCGTTCCGCTACCCCAGCTCATCGAACAGTACGCCTCCATAAGGACTCTAACACCTCACGCAACTACTTATAAACACTGTTGGTATGACTATGAATTACTCATTCTTCGTCGAAGTACAATAGGAAATAAACAATTACCGCTGTTCTTTATTGCGAAAAAGCAGTTCGTGAGATTGAAACAAACACCTTTCCTTGCTATCGCCTGAATTAGGAGTCTTATTGCTTGTTTGGTTTAATTAATTAATAGAATATGAAGCAACTGGTATAAAGAATGCTTTTTCCAAACTTTCTATAAAAGAAAGTCTGCTATCAAGACATTGCTTTTGTTCTATTACTTTATTTATGACTGAACGTTTCTAAAACTGAAGACACTCGTCCGTGCTCTGCACTGCAGTCGAGATCTGGCAACGTCGTTCTCTGTTCATTGGCTGACTGTGTTTTGTGACGTCAGATGCGCAGAACGAACCTAAACTCGGCCGCCAAGATATATAACGCGCACTTTAGTGTTCTGCTCCGTTTGGTTTTAGCTTCCTTGCTTATGATTTTGTCATCATAGCCGTTGGCACGAAACGTGTGTTGTAGCTCCTTTAATTCTTCTTTGATGTTATTTTCAGCGCTTATCCGGTAGGCTCGAGCAGTTAACGTATGCAGGACAGTATACTTTTGAGCTGGGTGGTGGTGGCTCTCCGCGTACAGGTAGCGATTAGTGTGCGTTGGTTTCCGGTACACTTTGTGTCCCAGTTTACCTTCGGCAGCTCTGTATAATTCCACATCCAGAAATGGCAAGGAACGATTGTTTTCGGTCTCATGTTTGAACTTTATATTTTTGTGCAGGCTATTTAAGTGCTGGAGGAAGTTTCCCAATTCCGTTTCACCGTGAGGCCAGGTAACGAATGTGTCGTCCACATATCGTAGCTAACAACTGGGACGTAACGGAGCAGAAGCTAGGGCCGTTTGCTCAAAGGCTTCCATGAAGATGTCCGCAGCTACAGCGTAGAGCGGAGACCCCATTGCCAGTCCATCTAACTGTTCGTAATATGTTCCCCACCAGGTGAAGTACGTAGATAGCAGGCATAAGCGCACCAGATCGTAGATATCTGGTGGGATCCGATCCTGTCGAATGCGCATAGTCTCCTCAATAGGAACGTTAGTGAAGAGAGACTTGATGTCAAAACTGACCATAATGTCTGATGGCTTTATTCGCTGTTCCCTAATCAGTTGTGGGAAGAGTCTTTCACGTGGGAGTCTGTTTGTCCCACAAGACGGCGTAACTTACGTGCCAGATGTTTCGCAACATAATACGTAGGTGGATCTATTCCGTTCACTATGGGCCTCAGCGGCTAACCCTCCTTATGGAGCTTAGGTACTCCGTAGATTCTAGGAGGAACAGGCACCTTGGTGATTAGTCTCTTGGATGTGTCAGGATCAATTCTCGAGTCCTTTACGAGGGCCTTCGTATTTCTGCCTATCCTCGCCGTCGGGTCACTCCTTAGTACTCTGTAAATGGGGTTGCTTAGCAGTTCGTCCATCTTCGTTTCATATTCAGAAGTGTCCATCAGAACCGTAGCGTTTCCTTTGTCCGCATGTAGGACCACAATATCCTTGTTGTTCCTGAGCTACTTTATGGCCTGTCTTTCTTCACGTGTGATATTGGCTCTGGGTGGTTTTGCTGTTTGTGAAATTCTCACAGTTTCCTGCCTTATCTTTTCTGCTTCTGCTTCTGCATTCATATTAGAGGGCCAATTAAAAGTTTTACAACAGTGACGTCAGACATCGATAGACTGTAATAAATAGAAGCACCTACCCCATGCAAAACCAGTCGTGCCCTGAGGAAGGCCTTTGCAATTCGGCCAAAATGTCGGTTTTAGTTTATTATTGTTGTTAGTTTTGAGCAATGACGCGACATAATACCCAGAAGAATTTTAATCACAATGACAAGTCACTTTGCTAGTCCTCAGAACCTCTTTGGTGTAACACATCGACTCAAAACTTCTTTTTCAAAAATATTTAGTGCACAGTAATGAAGTATAAAAAGAGAGCCCACATCACTTCGTTGCATATCAAAAGCTAGAAACCTTACAAAAATAGTACATATAGCTTATGGGTGGTAAGGCCACGTCTTACACAGACCACGTGACGGGCCCATGATGATAAGCCGTTCTACGAGGTGTGTTCAATAAGTAATGCAGCATTTTTTTTCTCGGCCAATTTTGGTTGAAAAATGCGGAATTCGTTGCGGGAGGTCGTGGAATATTCTCTCTTCAGTGCCTATAGTTCGTTAAAGTTCCGATAGGTGATTGCGCCATACGTCGCCTTCAAAATAGCGTTTGTTCCGAGGAAAGAGCTGTCTCTGAATTTATTTTTGCGGAAAACCAGAACATCGCAGATATTTATAGGCGCTTGTTGCATATCTATGGAGACCTGGTAGTGACAAAAGCACAGTGAGTCGTTGAGCGAGATGTCTGTCATGGCTGCAATAAGGTCGCACAAACTTGTCTGATCACCGCGTGCCGGCCGGTCGCACACATCTGTGACTTCTGCAATGTTGGAACGTGCGGACACTCTCAATCGAGGTGATCGACGGATCAGAGTCAAACAATGAAGGATGCACCCCAAGGGAAGCAGTACATAGATGACGGGGAGGTTATTGATGCAGCAAGACACTGGCTCCGATGCCGACCATTCGGGTGGTACCATACAGGCATACATCTGCATCTACATTTATACTCCGCAAGCCACCCAATGCTGTGTAGTGGAGGGTACTTTACGTGCCACTGTCATTGCCTCCCTTTCCTGTTGCAGTCGCGTATGGTTCGCGGGAAGGACGACTGCCAGAAAGTCTCCGTACGCGCTCGAAACTCTCTAATTTTACATTCGTATCCCCCATGAACCATGGACCTTGCCGTTGGTGGGGAGGCTTGCGTGCCTCAGCGATACAGATGGCCGTACCGTAGGTGCAACCACAACGGAGGGGTGTCTGTTGAGAGGCCAGACAAACATGTGGTTCCTGAAGAGGGGCAGCAGCCTTTTCAGTAGTTGCAGGGGCAACAGTCTGGATGATTGACTGATCTGGCCTTGTAACATTAACCAAAACGGCCTTGCTGTGCTGGTACTGCGAACGGCTGAAAGCAAGGGGAAACTACAGCCGTAATTTTTCCCGAAGGCATGCAGCTTTACTGTATGATTAAATGATGATGGCGTCCTCTTGGGTAAAATATTCCGGAGGTAAAATAGTCCCCCATTCGGATCTCCGGGCGGGGACTACTCAAGAGGACGTCCTTATCAGGAGAAAGAAAACTGGCACTCTACGGATCGGAGCGTGGAATGTCAGATCCCTTAATCGGGCAGGAAGGTTAGAAAATTTAAAAAGGGAAATGGATAGGTTAAAGTTAGATATAGTGGGAATTAGTGAAGTTCGGTGGCAGGAGGAACAAGACTTTTGGTCAGGTGATTACAGGGTTATAAATACAAAATCAAATAGGGGTAATGCAGGAGTAGGTTTAATAATGAATAAAAAAATAGGAGTGCGGGTTAGCTACTACAAACAGCATAGTGAACGCATTATTGTGGCCAAGATAGACACAAAGCCCATGCCTACTACAGTAGTACAAGTTTATATGCCAACTAGCTCTGCAGATGATGAAGAAATTGATGAAATGTATGACGAGATAACAGAAATTATTCAGGTAGTGAAGGGAGACGAAAATTTAATAGTCATGGGTGACTGGAATTCGTCAGTAGGAAAAGGGAGAGAAGGAAACATAGTAGGTGAATATGGATTGGGGGGAAGAAATGAAACAGGAAGCCGCCTAGTAGAATTTTGCACAGAGCATAACTTAATCATAGCTAACACTTGGTTCAAGAATCATAAAAGAAGGTTGTATACCTGGAAGAATCCTGGAGATACTAATAGGTATCAGATAGATTATATAATGGTAAGACAGAGATTTAGGAACCAGGTTTTAAATTGTAAGACATTTCCAGGGGCAGATGTGGATTCTGACCACAATCTATTGGTTATGAACTGCAGATTGAAACTGAAGAAACTGCAAAAAGGTGGGAATTTAAGGAGATGGGACTTGGATAAACTGAAAGAACCAGAGGTTGTAGAGAGTTTCAGGGAGAGCATAACAATTGACAGGAATGGGGGAAAGAAATACAGTAGAAGAAGAATGGGTAGCTCTAAGGGATGAAGTAGTGAAGGCAGCAGAGGATCAAGTAGGTAAAAAGACGAGGGCTAATAGAAATCCTTGGGTAACAGAAGAAATATTGAATTTAATTGATGAAAGGAGAAAATATAAAAATGCAGTAAATGAAGCAGGCAAAAGGGAATACAAACGTCTTAAAAATGAGATCGACAGAAAGTGCAAAATGGCTAAGCAGGGATGGCTAGAGGACAAATGTAAGGATGTAGAGGCTTGTCTCACTAGGGGTAGGATAGATACTGCCTACAGGAAAATTAAAGAGACCTTTGGAGAGAAGAGAACCACTTCTATGAATATCAAGAGCGCAGATGGCAACCCAGTTCTAAGCAAAGAAGGGAAGGCAGAAAGGTGGAAGGAGTATATAGAGGGTTTATACAAGGGCGATGTACTTGAGGACAATATTATGGAAATGGAAGAGGATGTAGATGAAGATGAAATGGGAGATACGATACTGCGTGAAGAGTTTGACAGAGCACTGAAAGACCTGAGTCGAAACAAGGCCCCGGGAGTAGACAACATTCCATTAGAACTACTGATGGCCCTGGGAGAGCCAGTCATGACAAAACTCTACCATCTGGTGAGCAAGATGTATGAGACAGGCGAAATACCCACAGACTTCAAGAAGAATATAATAATTCCAATACCAAAGAAAGCAGGTGCTGACAGATGTAAAAATTACCGAACTATCAGTTTAATAAGTCACAGCTGCAAAATACTAACGCGAATTCTTTACATACGAATGGAAAAACTGGTAGAAGCGGACCTCGGGGAAGATCAGTTTGGATTCCGTAGAAATGTTGGAACACGTGAGGCAATACTAACCTTACGACTTATCTTAGAAGAAAGATTAAGAAAAGGCAAACCTACGTTTCTAGCATTTGTAGACTTAGAGAAAGCTTTTGACAACGTTAACTGGAATACTCTCTTTCAAATTCTGAAGGTGGCAGGGGTAAAATACAGGGAGCGAAAGGCTATTTACAATTTGTACAGAAACCAGATGGCAGTTATAAGAGTCGAGGGGCATGAAAGGGAAGCAGTGGTTGGGAAATGAGTGAGACAGGGTTGTAGCCTCTCCCCGATGTTATTCAATCTGTATATTGAGCAAGCAGTAAAGGAAACAAAAGAAAAATTCGGAGTAGGTATTAAAATTCATGGAGAAGAAGTAAAAACTTTGAGGTTCGCCGATGACATTGTAATTCTGTCAGAGACAGCAAAGGACTTGGAAGAGCAGTTGAACGGAATGGACAGTGTCTTGAAAGGGGGATATAAGATGAACATCAACAAAAGCAAAACGAGGATAATGGAATGTAGTCAAATTAAATCGGGTGATGCTGAGGGGATTAAACTAGGAAATGAGACACTTAAAGTAGTAAAGGAGTTTTGCTATTTAGGGAGTAAAATAACTAATGATGGTCGAAGTAGAGAGGATATAAAATGTAGACTGGCAATGGCAAGGAAAGCGTTTCTCAAGAAGAGAAATTTGTTAACATCAAGTATAGATTTAAGTGTCAGGAAGTCATTTCTGAAAGTATTTGTATGGAGTGTAGCCATGTATGGAAGTGAAACATGGACGATAACTAGTTTGGACAAGAAGAGAATAGAAGCTTTCGAAATGTGGTGCTACAGAAGAATGCTGAAGATAAGATGGGTAGATCACGTAACTAATGAGGCGGTATTGAATAGGATTGGGGAGAAGAGAAGTTTGTGGCACAACTTGACTAGAAGAAGGGATCGGTTGGTAGGACATGTTTTGAGGCATCAAGGGATCACAAATTTAGCATTGGAGGGCAGCGTGGAGGGTAAAAATCGTAGAGGGAGACCAAGAGATGAATACACTAAGCAGATTCAGAAGGATTTTGGTTGCAGTAGGTACTGGGAGATGAAGAAGCTTGCACAGGATAGAGTAGCATGGAGAGCTGCATCAAACCAGTCTCAGGACTGAAGACCACAACAACAACAACAACAACATCTCCTCTGGAGGTACAAGTAGGGGGAAGCAATACAGGGTGATTCAAAAAGAATACCACAACTTTAAAAATGTGTATTTAATGAAAGAAACATAATATAACCTTCTGTAATACATCATTACAAAGAGTATTTAAAAAGGTTTTTTTTTTACTCAAAAACAAGTTCAGAGATGTTCAATATGGCCCCCTCCAGACACACGAGCAATATCAACCCGATACTCCAAGTCGTTCCACACTCTCTGTAGCATATCAGGCGTAACAGTTTGGATAGCTGCTGTTATTTCTCGTTTCAAATCATCAATGGTGGCTGGGAGAGGTGGCCGAAACACCATATCCTTAACATACCCCCATAAGAAAAAATCTCAGGGGGAAGATCAGGGCTTCTTGGAGGCCAGTGATGAAGTGCTCTGTCACGGGCTGCCTGGCGGCCGATCCATCGCCTCGGGTAGTTGACGTTCAGGTAGTTATGGACAGATAAGTGCGCCGGCCGAAGTGGCCGTGCAGTTAAAGGCGCTGCAGTCTGGAACCGCAAGACCGCTACGGTCGCAGGTTCGAATCCTGCCTCGGGCATGGATGTTTGTGATGTCCTTAGGTTAGTTAGGTTTAACTAGTTCTAAGTTCTAGGGGACTAATAACCTCAGCAGTTCAGTCCCATAGTGCTCAGAACCATTTGAACCATTTTTGACAGATAAGTGCCAATGTGGTGGCGCTCCATCCTGCTGAAATATGAATTGTTGTGCTTCTTGTTCGAGCTGAGGGAACAGCCAATTCTCTAACATCTCCAGATACTGTAGTCCAGTTACAGTAGCACCTTCGAAGAAAACGGGACCAAACACTTTATTGGCTGAAATGGCACAGAAAACGTTCACCTAGGCGAGTCACGTTCATACTGAGTTGGTATCCGCGGATTCTCAGTGCCCACAATACTTCGTTCGAAATGCACGCTGAACAACTGTCGTCGATTCACTTCTGCCGTACTCAATAACACAAAAAGCTTTCTGTTGAGCGGTCGCCATCTTAGCATCAACTGACGCTGACGCCTAGTCAACAGCGCCTCAAGCGAACAAATGTACAATTAAATGAAACTTTATAGCTCCCTTAATTCGCCGACAGATAGTGCTTAGCTCTGCCTTTTGTCTTTGCAGAGTTTTAAATTCCTGTATATTCGATACCTCATCCAGAAACGCACCCTCTCGAAACCTAGACAGCAAGCTACACCGCGATGCTGAGCGCCTTTCTTGCCGAGTCTGCCACTTGAGTTTGCTAAACATCTCCGTAATGCTATCACGCTTACCAAATAACCCTGTGACGAAACGCGCCGCTCTTCTTTGGATCTTCTCTATATCGACCCGACCTGGTACGGATCCCACACTGATGAGCAATACTCAGTAAGGAGAGTATGGTTGTCGCATTGAACGGAAATTATGCGGGAAAATTGGGTTTTGTGGCCAAAAGATTTTGCGAATAATATGGTATTAGAATCTTAAATAAAAAGAAACTGCTTGCAGAAAAAAAGAAATGTGTTGCGTTACTTCTTGAATGTCCCTCGTATTTCGACAGGCAGGCTTCTGGTCACCTGGCTGAAAGCTGTCCAAAAGGATACAAACAAAAGGCGACTGTCGAAACAAGATTCCATGCCTGTGTCACATGATTAGGAAAGCTGATAGTAGCGTCTGGCAGTGCGAGAGGAAGAAGGAAAGCAAGAAGAATAAGCAGATGAGAGAGGGCGCGCTGGTACCCATAACTTGCCTGGCTTTGCGACGCAGCTAAGTATCTTTCCGCAGAAAGGTACAGCAGATTAGTCCCGCTGCTCGGTCGCAGTCCAGGGCGTGGAAAAAAAAAAAAAAAAAAACGTCTAAAAGGAGAGCAAATTTTCTTGTGTAATGACTGGGGGAAGACACGGACTGCGGCAAGCACGTAATCTCGGTGCAGCGTTGCCCCGAATAATTGAACCGCTTTCGCCAGGGTGGTGGACCTCTTCCTCGAACAAGTGGGAGAGGTAGGCGGACACTTGCGGCGAGGGTTCAGCGACCGCCCGCCGACGGAGGCTGCAGCCCGGCCTGGAACGCATCAATCAAGGGGTCTGGACGCGGTTGCTGGACGTGGACGTCTACTGGACGGGGGACGGGGGGGGGGGGGGGGGGGTTGTCCACAAATTACCGGCCGGCGTGGTATGCGTTCGGAGCGCTCGCGGCCGCTCGGCGGCGCTCGCCCGGTCCCGAACGGATGGCCGACAGAGTTCCCTTGCCCCGTCTCGTGCTGGGTTCATCTGGTTGTTGTTTATCGATTCATGGTTGTATTGCAGCGCTGTTTCTTCAGTTCTGGTGCAACTCCCCGTTCTTAAAAACTTCGTGAGATTAAATTAACTGTATCCAAAGTTTTCAGTTTATCCGATGTGTTTGCTTCGAGCTGTGAACAAGGCATATTTGCAACAAACGCAAAAATGCTTCTGTCGGAACACAAAAAGGCAAATACGTTCCTCTCCAAAAGACCGACACGAATGTGGGGAACCAGTTGCCTCAGTGTTCATTCCGCATACCTCACCAAAACGTTTGACATGCGAAGGTATTCGCTCACTTTTAACACAGAACATTCTAAATACGAGTACTTTCACACGGTCTCTTTTCTAGCCTTCATACTCAAGCACCTCCCTCGCACTCCCGCTGCCTATGTTATTCTACATGTAAAACTAAAGAAAAAAGTTCGCTTAAACATAGGTCCGCAAATGTTTAGTCACGGAGTTGCGGCTAATAAAAGATTTTTCCTGAAATTTAGCAACTTTGCTACGATGAAGCCGTTGCAAAACTGTACGAGGTTAAAGTAAAGCACGATTTCCATTTATTTTGTTGTTATTGATCTGATGCATCTAATAATACATGTCTCAGACGTGTATCTGCAGTAGTTTTCCAGAACATCCACAGAAGCAAAGAAGTAATTTCGTAAAATTTTTAATTTATTAACAACTTGGCCCAATTTGTTTTTTAAATTGCAGACAATTGCACAAAGTTTCCAACAGACGTTGTAGAGAATTTAATTTTGGAAAACTGGTGGTAATAACGTTAACTGAAACTATATGAATGTGTCAGATAAGCTACTTTTATTAATACCATATCACACGTGAATTCGTCTTAAACTGGAAAATAACAAAGCTCAGTGTTAAGGAAGTTGTACAGTGTACATACAATTTCACAATACATGCACAATAAATGTTCAAAAAGTCTGCAGCGATTTCAATGCATTTAGCAGATAAGAACAACCCTGTGAAACTGAAACGAGCAACAAAATCTGTTCATACATGTGCTGCAGCTAAATGCATTGAACTCGGTGGAGACATTTTGGAACATTTATTGTGCATGTATTGTAAAATTGTATGCACACAGTGCAGCTTCCTTCTGGTTTAACACGAAATCACGTGTGCTACGGTATTCATAAAAGTAGATTATCTGACAAATTCATACAGGTTCACTTAAAGTTATTACCACCAGTTTTCCAAAATTAAATTCTCTACAACTTCTGTTGGAAACTTTGTGCAATTGTCTGGAATTTAAAAAACAAATTGGCCGAAGTAGTTACTAAATTAAAAATTTTACGAAACTACTTCTTTGCTTCTTTGGATGTTCTGCAAAATTACTGCAGATACACGTCTGGGCCACGTATTATTAGATTCACCATAACAACAACAACAACAGAAATGGAAATCGTGCTTTACTTTAACCTCTCACAGTTTTGCGATGCCTTCATTTTAGCAAAGTTCCGAAATTTCAGGCAAAATCTTTTATTAGCCGTAACTCCGTGACTACAAATTTGGGGACCTATGTCTATATGAACTTCTTTCTTTACTTTTACTTGTAGGATGTTGTTGTTGTTGTGGTCTTCAGTCCTGACACTGGTTTGATGCATCTCTCCATGCTACTCTATCCAAGCTGCTTCATCTCCCAGTACGTACTGCAGCCTACATCCTTCTGAATCTGTTTAGTGTATTCATCTCTTGGTCTCCCTCTACGATTTTTACCCTCCACGCTGCCCTCCAATACTAAATTGGTGATCCCTTGATGCCTCGGAGCATGTCCTACCAACTTATCCCTTTTCAAGTCAAGTTGTGCCACAAACTCCTCCCTCAATTCTATTGAATACCTCCTCATTACCTATGTGATCTACCCATCTAATCTTCAGCATTCTTCTGTAGCACTACATTTCGAAAGCTTCTATTCTCTTCTTGTCCGAACTATTTATCGTCCATGTTTCACTTCCATACATGGCTACACTCCATACAAATACTTTCAGAAACCACTTCCTGACACGTGAATCTATACTCGATGTTAACGGATTTCTCTTCTTCAGAAACGCTTTCCTTGCCATTGCCAGTCTACATTTTGTATCCTCTCTACCTTGACCATCATCAATTATTTTGCTCCCCAAATAGCAAAACTCCTTTACTTCTTTAAGTGTCTCATTTCCTAATCTAATTCCCTCAGCATCACCCGGGTTATCTCGACTACATTCTATTATCCTCATTTTGCTTTTGTTGATGTTCATCTTATACCCTCCTCTCAAGACACTGTCCATTCCGTTCAACTGCTCTTCCAAGTCCTTTGCTGTCTCTGACAGAATTACAGTCATCGGCGTACCTTAAGGTTTTTATTTCTTTTCCATGGATTTTAATACCTACTCCGAATTTTTCTTTTGTTTCCTTTATTGATTGCTCAATATACAGACTGAATAACGTCGGGGAGAGGTTACAACCCTGTCTCACTCCCTTCCCAACCACTGCTTCCCTTTCATGTCCCTCGACTCTTATAACTGCCATCTGGTTTCTGTACAAATTGTACATAGCCTTTCACTCCCTGTATTTTACCCCTGCCACCTTCAGAATTTGAAAGAGAGTATTCCAGTCAACATTGTCAAAAGCTTTCTCTAAGTCTACAAATGCTAGAAACGTAGGTTTGCCTTTTCTTAATCTAGCTTCTAAGATAAGTCGTAGGGTCAGTATTGCCTCACGTGTTCCAATATTTCTACGGAATCCAAACTGAACTTCCCCGAGGTCGGCTTCTACCAGTTTTTCCATTCGTCTGCAAAGAATTCGCGTTAGTATTTTGCAGACGTGACTTATTAAACTCCTAGTTCGGTAATTTTCACATCTGTCAACACCTGATTTCTTTGGGACTGGAATTATTATATTCTTTTTGAAGTCTGAGGATATTTCGCCTGTCTCATACAGTTTGCTCACCGGATGGTAAAGTTTTGTCAGGACTGGCTCTACCCTGGTTGTCAGTAGTTCTAATGGAATGTTGTCTACTCCCGGGGCCTTGTTTTGACATAGGTCTTTCAGTGCTCTGTCACACTCTTCACGCAGTATCGTATCTCCCATTTCATCTTCATCTACATCCTCTTCCATTTCAATAATATTGCCCTCAAGTACCTCGCCGTTGTATAGACCCTCTATATGCTCCTTCCACCTTTCTGAATTCCCTTCTTTGCTTAGAACTGGGTTTCCATCTGAGCCCTTGATATTCATACAAGTGGTTCTCTTTTCTCCAAAGGTCTCATTAATTTTCCTGTAGGCAGTATCTATCTTACCCGTAGTGAGATAAGCCTCTACATCCTTACATTTGTCCTCTAGCCATGTCTGCTCAGCCATTTTGCACTTCTTATCGATCTCATTTTTGAGACGTTTGTATTCCTTTTTTGCCTGCTTCATTTGAATGTAGAATAACATATTAAACATATTAAAATATTTGCATGTCTTCGTGAATCACCCTGCATGCCTCTCCTCCATTGCCTCCTTTTTCTCCCATTGCTTTACAGTTTTTCCCTCTGTAACTGTCACCTCTCTCAGTTACTCAGTTTCCTTTTGCCTTTCTTTTCCACTGCCTCTTTCTCCAACATAGCATGTCAGCTCAGAAGTCCTGGCCATTGATATCCAACTTGTTTTTAGGGCTCCGTTCAAATGGCTCTAAGCACTATGGGACAACATCTGAGGTCATCAGTACCCTAGACTTAGAACTACTTAAACGTAACTAACCTAAGGACATCACACACATCCATGCCTGAGGCAGGATTCGAACCTGCGACCGCAGCAGCAGCGCGGTTCCAGACTGAAGCGCCTAGAACCTCTCGACCACAGCGGCCGGCCTAGGGCTCCGTCCCTCAGTCTTTAGAAACGGTATCCTTATATGATCATTTCTGTTTTCCGTCTGTCTGTCGGACTATTAAGAACCCTTTATCTCAGGAACGAGTAGACGTATCAGGCTCAAATTGATGTCACATACTCAGGTCTATGGTCCCTGAGGCGGTATAAAAATTTTAACCGTCTAATCAATGCAGTCAAAAGATACGGCCATTTATGTCACATATCTTGATACTCGAAAACTCAATCATCAAGACCTACAGGGCAGTTTCCGTTGACCTAGCATCATGAAATTTGGCTCGATTATATTTTTGCTGTCGTTTGTTATACAACTTCAAACTTCATATTAAAACGTGAAATCAAAACACCTTCATCCGCCTATATTCCCAATTTTGGTATACAGGGAATAGGCAAAATAATGTCAACACCTGTACTTACTTGGGAATGGTTTATTAATTAGGGGTTATACCCCCCACTTGCCCGTAATACAGTTGCGATTCCTCTTCTTCGAATACTGATATATAATGATTGTATAGTCTCCAGTGGAATGTTATGCCACTCTTCGATCAGAACCTCTTCTAACTGCTGTAGTGACGAGGGAGGCGGAAATTTGCTCCGAAGTCTGCTCTCCAATACCGCCCAGAAGGGTTCGATAATATTCAAGGGGACTGTGCTGGCCAGGGAAGACGCTGCAGTTCAGTTGCATGCTCCTCATATCAAGATTGTACTGTCCTGACTGTGTGAATGGGTGCATTATCGTCTTGAAATATGGCATCATTATTGGGGAACAACATTTGAATCACTGAGTGCACCTGATCACCTAAAATGTGCACATAGTCGTTGGATGTAACAGGGCGTCTGGGAGTAATGATGGGACCAGCAGAATACCACGATATGGCTGCCCACAGCATCACACTTCCACCTCCATGGTTATACTTTGGTATCAAGCAATCAGGATTGTAGGCTTCTTTCGGTGTTCTCCAGACGAAAACCCGGCCCGGTGTTGGTAATAACGAAATCGTTGACTCGTCGGACCGTATGACGTGTTTCCATTGATCAGCGTTCCAGGATTTATGCTCCTGACACCATGTTTTATGCTTCTTTGAATGGTTGTCGTCACTAATGGTTTCGGTATAGCAGCTTGTCCACGAATATTCATATTATGGAGTTCTCGGCCTGCAGTGTCGATAGATACGGGGTCTCGAAGATGGCTGTTGAGGTCTGCAGTCACTTTAGCCGCCGTACTTTTGTGTTTTCTTGACACAAATCGTGTTAGCGTATGACAATCTCTGTCATTTAGTTCTGATCTGCTCCTACTATTACGTTTACACGATAATGTCTTTCCGCATTTTGTGTAGGCTGTGATGACTGTTGAAACAGTTGCTCTTGAAATTTTAAAAAGCGGGATTGTCTTGGTGATAGATGCTCCAGTTAATCGGGCCCTCTGTGGAACTGTTAGGTCTTTCATTGTACGCCGATCTCGGCCTCTGACCTCAGATACGCAGTGTGGACTACTCATGAACAACCTGCACTGATGCCTAGTCCGTGTTGAACACACACAGTCCAGCGCGACACGTGCCTTACCTGCGTTGTTGCCCGACAAACACAACCATCCCATTACTACCACTGTTCACATTATTTTGCCTATCCCCTGTATTTTTGCTGCCAGTTTCGGCGTTACAGTATCCCATCTTCAGAAACCCTGACTGGCGTATGGGGAGAATCACACCTCTTGTCTGAAAATGATGAAAGAAGGGCTCTCGCTGTTAAAAAGAAGACTACTGACACTAGTGACTGGCCCATATTTAGATTGCACGGGAGGTGGTGTTTCTGCTACACGTCGGTCAGTGGCGTAGTGTAGCACTGAAATTGGTGAGAAAAATAAAGCAAAATTGGATATAAGACAGCTGAAGGTGTTTTTGATTTATTTTATATGGAAGAGGGAGGTCGCGCAGCCATTCTGTATAAAGATGAGACTTACAGAGACTTGATATTAAAAGATCCTCGAAAGTATTGTAATCCCTGGGACCGATATCTTGCCAGTATCACAGTCGATAACCAGCAAAATCCGTCAATTACCCAGATTCCCGGAATGCGTAAGCCGTTTGCATACATAGTTAAGTCTGTACGGAACCTTCAGTGCGCGGATCCTTCTCACACCTGGCCAGATTTTTTCCCTATACCGATATCTTTAAAATTTCGGCCGAAAATGCGCCCTCCTCTATACCTATATAGGGTGTGGTAGATAAGTAATGAGACTCAGTCTAGAAAAACAAATTTATTGATCCAATTTGTACAAAACGTTAATATTCTTCAAAGTACTCGCCTTGGGCGTCGACACAACGTTGCCAGCGCGTTTTCCAAGCTTCATAGGCCCCACTGTAGTCCGTTTGAGTTATCCCAGTTAGTGCCTTCGTGATAGCACGTTGGATGTTCGGAATATCGTCGAAACGATGACCCTTCAGGCATCTTTTGACCTTCGGAAATAGGAAGAAATCAGGAGGACTCAAGTCAGGGCTGTATGGTGGCTGTGGCAAAACTTCAATTCGGGTCAAGTAGGAGGTCACGAGGAACGCTGTGTGCGCCGGAGCGTTGTCGTGGTGGAGACACCAGCGTTGAGCAAGGTCCTGTCGCTTCCGTTTGACGGCTCTGTGCAATCGCTGAAGGACTTCTTTGTAGAATTCGGCATTGACAGTCTTCCCCTGAGGGACAAACTCTTTGTGAATTAACCCCCGCTTGTCGAAAAACACAATCAGCATTGTCTTGATGCGGAATTTTGACATTCTTGCTTTCTTCGGGCGCGGGGATGCCGGTGTGTGCCACTCCGAGCTCTGGGCTTTCGTCTCCGGGTCGTACTGGAATGTCCACGATTCGTCGCCTGTTACTACGTTGTCTAAAAAGTGTGGATTATTTTCCAAATCATTCAACATCTCACGGCAAACGTCCACTCGTCGTTGCTTTTGTACGGCGGTGAGCGCTAGGGGAACCAATTTTGCGCAAACTTTCCTCATCATCAAATCTTGCGTAACAATTTGGTGAACAGTAAATTTATTCACGGAGACCTCATCGGCGATCATTTTGAGACATAAACGACGGTCGGAGTCCAGGAGTTCTTTCACTTTGGCCACCGTTTCATCCACACGACTCGTTGAAGGGCGTCCAGATCGTTCCATGTCTTCAACGGATTCCCTCCCGTTTTTAAATTCATTAAACCACCGGAACACTTGAGCTCTTGATAGGGAGTCTTCTTTGTAGGCCTCCGTAATCATAGCAAAAGTTTCCGAAGCAGTTTTGCCCAAGCGAAAGCAAAATTTGATTGCATACCGCTGTTCTATCGAGCGATCCATCTTCAGCGTTTTCACAAGTGTCACGGGCACACAAACAACGTAATACGCGAAGCTCGACCCTCACTGCACCAGAGCACCGACGCGACTGTGAACCGGTTCTATTGTTAGCTCAGATCCCCCACCACGTGACGTACAGGTGGAGACCGCCCTGCGAGCGACTGGGGCGCCGCGCGGCGGCCAGTCTCATTACTTATCTACCACACCTTGTATGTTGAAGTTCTCTGGTCTTGGAGGATCCAGACCACCCAAGCCTATGTATGGTCTCATTTCCATAGTCTCCCCTCTATCTTGCTCCCACTGTTTCTACCTCCGCCCATCTCCCTCCCTCAGTCTCTCGCTGACCATCAGTATCTCCTCTCTTGTTCGATACCACTGCTACTGTCTTCATCCATCTCTCACTTTCTTTCACTGCCACTTTCTCTCTCCCACCAACACTGTTTCCTCTCTCTTTCTCTTCCACTGGAACTCTTTCTTCTCTCTCACACCGTCACTGTCTCTCTCTTTTAGTGCAAACAAGCGCGGAAATGTTCGCATGTCAAAATTTTTGGTGAGGAAGGCGGAATGAGGATTCCTCATTTTTCTGTCAGAATCTTTTAAAGGAGAACATATTCGCCTTTTTTGTGCTCTGATAAGAGCATCTTTCAGCTGGTTCCCATCTCTTCCCGCCTGCAGCAGGATTTGCTGTTTATACAGGATGTTCAGAAACACTCACAAGGGAACCTCCCCATCGCACCCCCCTCAGATTTAGTTATAAGTTGGCACAGTGGATAGGCCTTGAAAAACTGAACACAGATCAATCAAGAAAACAGGAAGAAGTTGTGTGGAACTGTGAAAAAATAAGTAAAATATACAAATTGAGTAGTCCATATGAAAGATAAGCAACATCAAGGAGAATGTGAACTCAGGAGCGCTGTGATCCCGTGGTTAGCGTGAGCAGCTGCGGAACGAGAGGTCCTTGGTTCAAGTCCTCCCTCCAGTGAAAAGTTTAATTTTTTATTTTCAGTTTATGTGACAAACTCTTATGCTTCCATCACTTTTTTGGGAGTAATTATCACATCCATAAGAAAACCTAAGTCGGGCAAGGTAGAAGAATCTTTTTACCCATTCGCCAGGTGTACAAGTTAGGTGGGTCGACAACATATTCCTGTCATGTGACGCACATGCCGTCACCAGTGTCGTATAGAATATATCAGACGTGTTTTCCTGTGGAGAAATCGGTTGACCTATGACCTTGCGATCTAATGTTTTCGGTTCCCATTGGAGAGGCACATCCTTTCGTCTACTAATCGCACGGTTTTGCGGTGCGGTCGCAAAACACAGACACTAAACTTATTACAGTGAACAGAGACGTCAATGAACGAACTGACAGATCATAACTTTGCGAAAATAAGAAATTAAACTTCTAACTCGAGGGCAGACTTGAACCATAGACCTCTCGTTCCACAGCTGCCAACAGGACTACGGCGCTCTTGACCTGACACTCTCCTTGATGTTGCCTATGTTGCGCACGGACTACTCAGTTTGTATATTTTTCTTATTTCTTTTCATAGTTCCACACAACTTCTTCCTGTTTTCTCGATTGATCTGTGTTCAGTTTTTCAAGGCCTATCCGCTGTGCCAACTTATAACTAAATCTGAGGGGGGTGCGATGGGGAGGTTCCCTTGTCAGAAGGTTGTTAACATCAAATTCGACAGGCCGTGCATTTAGTCATTTCTGAGTTAATTAGCACTGCACTCGAAAATCCAAGCGGCTCGCCTGGCACAATTGGTGTCAGTTGTTCTCATAGCGTAGATGACAGCCTGTGTCTATGCTTCGATCGTTACTGCCGTCCTATGTTCAAGTTTTGTATCTCTCTCTTGTTCGCTTTTAGGAAACCAAACGAATAACACATTTTGCGACACCGTCTCTAGCAGACCGCTTCAATTTGCGCTCGTAGCAGCCTGATTGGCTGACATCAGTGCTAATTACCTGGGAAACAGCGCAACTTATCGATTTCTTTTTAACATTTCTCAGCACAACTTGCAACACACATACAAGCTTTTCAGTCTGTTTCCGACCACCCTGTATAAAACGAATTCTATAGGTCAGTAAAGTTTTGTCATTTTATTTATATACTTCGGCACATGTCTGTACTATGACGCACATAAACTTTAAATAATTACGCAAAATGAAGGTTGACACAAAATCGTTTCCTCTACATTTTTGCTGGATTCTTGGCTTCTGGATTCGTGGCCTCGCAGTTCATCGAAAACGCCCAGATTATGATTTGTATCTTAAAAGCGTAAAAATATTGTCAGAAATATTTTAGTGAATTTACAATCTCTACACATTTACAAAATTTTTGGTAGTCATTCCATTTTAAGTTCCTTTGAGCTTTGTTAATACCCGTTTTAGCCTATTTTTTGTCACTGCCGTACCACTTTGTGTATATTCGTGAAGTGCCCGTTTTACAGAAACAGCGAATCATGAACTTTTATTAGTGAAAATATGCTGCGTAAGAACATAGTTTGGTGACCTTGGGACCATTGCGATGACCACAGAACCCTTTCTATGTGTTCACTACGTCAGTTAAAACTGTATTTTCGTCTCATACGGGATATTACGGTAATTTTTAACCTTGCGATCTCGGTAACGGATAATGGTGTCAAAAAACAGTTTCAGTGTTGTCTGAGAATATCAGCTTAAGGACATATGGTAAAAATTTCAAAGATATGCCACGAACAGAAACTATAGAAGTGTCCATCCTTACAACTAATACTTTTGGTACCCAAAAATCGTGGTCTTTCAGAAGCCACCGATGAACAAAGGGTGGTTTTATGAAACTTCCTGGCAGATTACAACTGTGTGCCGGACCGAGACTCGAACTCGGGACCTTTGCCTTTCGCAGGCAAGTGCTCTACCAACTGAGCTACCCAAGCCCCGTCCTCACAGCTTCGCTTCTGCCAGTACCCCGTCTCCTACCTTCCAAACTTTACAGAAGCTCTCCTGCGAACCTTGCAGAACAAGCACTCCTGAAAGAAAGGATATTGCGGAGACATGGCTTAGCCACAGCCTAGGGGATGTTTCCGGAATGAGATTTTCACTCTGCAGCGGAGTGTTCGCTGATATGAAACTTCGTGGCAGATTAAAACTGTGTGCCTGATCGAGACTCGAACTCGGGACCTTTGCCTTTCGCGTTTTATAAGATGTCTAAGTTCCACACTATACCACATCTACTGCAAAAGAACCAACCGGTTTGCCACATTTGCTTGGGCTGGAGGAAGTGTTATGATTAAAATTTGACCCTGCGCTGTAGGATAGCTCCAGTGGCCCCTTCTCCAGAAAGGTATATAAACGGTCACAAGGCGAAGACTGTACAAAACACTTGAAACCTTACCACTGTGATCAACGGAAGCAGAGATATGACCTCATGAAAAATCGTATTATCGTGCGTAGCTTTTTGGAATTCTACATTCATTATATAAAGAGTGGAAATGGAAATCGTTCTGAATGCCAAATCTGACATTTGTCAGGAGAATGAAATACAACATATATCTCTGTTTGTGCAGAACTGAGTTGCATAAAAAAAAAGAAAACTGAGAAGTTGTTCTGATACCATGGAATTATGCTGCTCACCGCATTGCTGCAAAAAATATTTAGACAAATTAGAAAATAAATACTTTATTAACAACGTTCTAAGCGTCATACAAGGAAACTGCCTGCCTGCCAGTTTTTACAAATTGATTCTTGTAAAGAAGAAAACAGTATACTGCTACTTCAAACCGACAGGTTCATTTTCAGACGGCTATTCACTTTTATAAAGTATTTTTTGTTGTCTACATTAGTTATTGGCTGCTTTTCCCAACAACTAAAGTGAACAACACACTAATAGTAACACAAATGTCAATGGTCGACTGAAGATGAACCAGACCGTTCGAAACCGGTAATGGAGCTATTTTATAAACATCATTACTAAAAGTGGCTGGATACTCTTTGATTCTTTGCAAGAATCAATTTTTGTTTTGTTCAGAGCCATGGTCACAGAAATGTCAGTTTTCGACAAAATACAAGGGAGAAAGTCTTTGTACCAAGTATCATTAACCCTATAACGACACATAATGGTTTTCTACTCCTGAGCTGCTCTCCTACACAACATCCGACATGCGCAAACCTGTTGCATCTTCAACTTTAGGTATTTGGACTATGTGCGGCTCTGTTTAAAAATATAAGCTCGATGTAGTCATAGTATCGAGTCCTGTACATCAGGTTTCATGGCCTGCAGCTAAGTCGCTGCAAATAATAACCTGGTAGATGTGTCCTCCAGTAAAATAGTCTAAGCATTGGCTAGAATTGCGAGTTAATGAAATAAAATAAAATAAATAACAAAATAAAACTTGAATAATTTAATAACTAGGGTTCTATTCCAACGTTTGTAATTGATGCAGAGAACAGAGACCTATGTTGAATAATGTTTATTCAAGAAACGACATCACAAATAAACGAGAAGTGGTCGTACGATATTCACTGAAAATACAGACAGAAAATCCCTTATCAAATGGAGCACAGTTACGTTAAAGCTTTAAGAGAATGGTAGCAAAATCCCTAAGCTAAATAGTCATCAGAGATAAGCGGAAACTAAGATCATTTCATGATTACAGTACATGACATATTCATGAGCTCAAAACAGTCGAGAGTTCAGCATTATGACTCAAAATTAACACATTCTATACAAAGAATAGTGTACTCTATCGCTTCCCAGTTTCGTAAAAGAAGCGGAAAAATTAGAGTTGTACTCTGGAGTACATTCAGACCTTTCGAAATATCTGAGGTGAGTCAAATGAAAACCTTAAATTTGTAATAACAAATCGACATTTCACGCCGTTATCCTGCAAGTTGGTAAGCGTGCTACAAACAGCGTGCAGAATGGCCTGTAGGTGGCAGCATAGTGCAGATGCACACATACCATCGCAGTATCGGGATAAAGATGTCCGCCCCACTTGCTACTTGTACCAGGGAAGAGCAGCGTTCTGTTATTCGGTTTTTGCGTAGTGAAGGTGTGAAACCTATTGAAATTCGTCGACGAATGAAGGTTCAGTACGGTGATGCATGTTTGTCACAGCTGCAAGTCTACGAATGGAGTAGGAAGTTCGCAAATGGTGTGACTTCAGTGGAAGATGCTCCTCGTCCAGGTCAGGCACAACGAGTTGTGACTCCACAGAACATTGCAGCAGTTGAAGCCATAGTGAAAGAAAACCACCGAGTGACACTGAATGACATTGCAGTATGTTTACAGATCAGTCATGGGTCAGCACACCACACTGTGCATGATGTGCTCCAGTTTCACAAAGTGTCTGCAAGATGGGTGCCACGGCAGCTGACTCCTGAAATGAGAGAACGACGTTTTGATGCTTGTGAAGAGCTTCTTCGGCGCTTTGAACGAGAATGTGATGGCTTCCTTGCAAGAATCGTTACTAGCGACGAAACCTGGTTTCATTTCCACCAACCGGAAACGAAGAGAGCGAGCAAGGAATAGCGCCATTCCTCATCACCAAGACCACAGAAGTTTCGAGCAGAACCATCAGCAGGGAAGGTTATGCTGACTCTCTTTTGGGACGAAAAAGGCGTCATTTTGGAGCATTACATGCCTGGAGGGACCACTGTCACCAGCGCATCATACATAGATCTCCTAAAAACTCATCTGCGGCCTGAAATCAAATCAAAGCGAAGTGGATTACTGTCAGCAGGTGTCCTTTTGCAACTTGACAATGCAAGACCCCACACTGCCCGTACAACAGTTGCAACAATCACGACCTGCATTTTGAGTGTCTTCCTCATCCACCATACTCACAAGACCTTGCCCCCAAGTGATTTCCATATGTTTAGAGCACTTAAAGATGCAATGGGCGGAAAGAAGTTACCTTCTGATGAAGAGGTACGCCACGCGGTGCATGAGTGGTTGCGCGGACTACCAAAAGAATTTTTTTCTAAAGAAATTTATACACTTTGTAAGCGATGGAGGACTTGCATTGAGCGTGGGGGAGATTATGCTGAAAAGTGATACAGCTTTGTACCACTTCTGCACAATAAATAATATTTAAAAAAGTATTTAATGTTTTCATTTGACTCACCCTCGTAAACCCTTTCAGAAGCTAATTTATGGTAGCGGCTGCTCACCATCTAGAACAATCAACCACATGATCGAATACAGCTCATAGTCATAGGGAGATTTGCCTTCTTGAAGCACAGACGCAAAAGTGTCCAGAATAGCTCACTTGAGCTCTTCACACGAAAAATACCAGTCTTCACTTGACTCCCACAGTGTTCCACTGTTGTCTGCTTTTCCATAGGCTGAAGGCTATCCACAACAAAAATACCAAAAATACATCGTTCTTACGTTATACAGCCGTCATTTGACTCTACTTGACCATTTTTCGGATTAAACTAATATGTTACAAAAATATTTAAATAAAGGATTGTTATAAACATTCGGTCGCACTCAGACCATTCACAATAAACATAAATAAAGGTTTGTCTGTAAATAAATAAGTCGGCAATTTTTGCACAAGTGCACTCAAAACAATTGACAACAGATTGGCGTGAAATATGGTTTAAACAATTATTTAGGTCTGCTTGTTAGAGGCATATTTTGGAACTCTTATACAAAGGTGGTGTCAGCTAACACCTGTGACTGGCCACTACTTAAATTGCCATGATTTTGTATTATCAATTATAATTAATATTTAAATAAAGTTACTGGCAAATGACAAAATGTGAGGTATTCGTGCTGTATTCATTTGCTGTGTAACTGTGTAGGATACAGTGTTCTCACAAACATTTGCCTAATGAGGAGTTATAAAAATACGTAATAAATCAAGAAATTAAATCGTTGTAGGTACATAGCTATCAGAGATGATAGTTATAGTGCAATGGTATCATCTGAGATACTGTATGTCGAAATGGCATGAAGTATTTAAAAGTTGTTAATTGAGAAGTTCGTTGTGCAAATGTTTATTCACTTTGAAACATTAATTTTTGTAGTTTTAAAGATATTGAAAGTATTGTTGTGTAATTGGATATACCTCATTTTTTCTGATATTACAGATGTATTCAGATTTGCTGAAATACTTGACTGTCAATTTTTAAGAACTGTTTTTGTCTGACACTTCACTGTGATTAGCGCACCTGCTGCACAAACGCCATGTGAGCAGCTGCCGTCCAAATTCCCAGCTTCGGGATTAACACATTTCTGGCGACGCCGCTCGTCTTTGTACCTGGAGTTGCCAATCAGTACTGGTCGGCTAGCTGGACCTGCTGTGGCGCTCCCTGGACCCACTAACGGTCGGCCGTGCAACAACTTCACCTCCTGTCATACTACCTCCAGGTAGCCCAGTCGCTCATCTACATACACATAACGTTACATACCTCCACTTAATGTGACACATTAGCTCGCTAACTTGGCACATTAATTGGCACCGAATTTGACGTACTTACAAAACACAGCAAATATGTACAGTAGCGACAATAAATATTTTGACAAACATATTTTCATAAGAAAAACGAAGTATTCAAAGGAAAATCTTTATAATTGTCATAATTGCGCTAATGCAGGGTGTTTATAAACGAATATTGGTGTTTTAACGCTTTATAATATTTATTACATTAAACTTACAGTTATAAATGATATGTCAAATGAAAGAGCAACTTAAACAGTTGTGTTTGGCACCAGTGCGCATGCGCAGTGCGGAATGTTTCCGCTGCAATCCGCTAGACAGCGGTAGTAGTGAAGATAGCGACTAGTGAACAGAAAGCGTTTTATGTTTTGCAGTTCTCAGAGACCGAATCTGTAGTTACTGTGCAGTGTGCATTCGGTTGCGATCCTCTAAGTGATAATAACATTTGTAGGTGGTATCATCAATTTGAAGATACTGGCTGCCTTTGTAAAGGGAAGAGCACAGGACGACCAAGAGTTAGTGAAGACACTGTTGAGCGAGTGAGAGAGTCATTCGCTCGTAGCCCATGAAACATCCCCTTAGAAAAATTGATGAATTATTGTACTGATAAACCCCTTACGTTATTTGATTTTCAAACAGATTAGCAAAACTGAACGTACTCAGACATTTCTCTCTTTACTTATTCTGATCATCACTAAACTGACACACAATATTTTTAGCGCAACGCAGTCTGACTTTCAATAATCCCTACAAAAGAATGGCCCTGAGTAACAATAACCTATACTTTTCATGAATCACTTACCTCACAAAAATCTTCGTTACTCGAACTACTGCAATACAGCGAGCGCCAATACTGCCAGCTAAATCAGCGGACACACGTCCAGATCATTCGCTCTCAAAACTCCGCCATCCCTCCCCACATCCACCACTGTTGGCGGCTCACCTCCACCTGCGCAACGCTACGCGCTGTTCACATCCAACTGCCCAACACTACACTAGAGAATATTACAACAATGCCAACCTGCCACAGACCGCACACAGCACAGTCAGTGATTTTCATACAGAGCGCTACGTGGCGTTACCAACATAAAAACCTAAACAGCCTACTTACACCCAAAGAAATCAGTCCGGAAGGCTAGTCGTGAATTACAAGTTCCCATGTCGACTGTTTGGAAAGTTTGAAGAAAAAGTGTACAACTTCGTCCTTACCGTTTACAGTTATTACAGGCTCTAAAGCCGGCAGACCATGGATTACATGCCAACTTGCAGACGAAATGTTGCTTCATGACGATGAAGATTTTCTGGATCATGTTTCTTCAGTGATGAATCGACCTTTCACCGTAGTGTACATGTTAACAGAATATGCGCATCTGGGGGCTCAGAAAATCCTCACGAGATGGTACAGATGCAACAAGATTTCCCTAAAGTGACTGATTTTTTGTGCCGTTTCCCAGCGTAAAATTTACGGGCCTTTCTTTTTTGGTGAACCTACTGTAGCTGGCACTTCTTACCTTGATACACTAGAGGAATGGCTCTTCCCTCAGTTGGAAGAAGATGAGCCAGAGAACTTCATTTTCCAGGAAGATGGTGCGCCACCTCACTGACGTAGGGAAGTACACGATTGGCTGAACACTGTATGCAAGCGCTGGATAGGCCGCAAGGGGCCCAATGACAGGGCTTGCTTTGCTTGGCCTCCACGTTCACCTGACCTAACACCATGCGATTTTTTACTTTGGAGCTTCATCAAGGATCGTGTGTACATGCCTCCGCTACCTGCAGACCTCTCTCAATTAAGAAATCGGATTGAAGCAGCTGTTGCTACAATCACTGAAGTCAAACTTATCAACGTTTGGGAAGAGCTCGGCTATAGACTTGATGTGTGCCATGTGACTAATGGTGCTCACATTGAACATTTATAAGGTTCTTGGTAAAACTGTTTTGAGTTGCTCTTTCATTTGACATATCATTTATAACTGCAAGTTTAATATAGTAAATATTATAAAGCTTTAAAACACCAATATTCATTTACAAACACCCTGCGTTACAAAACTAGTAACATTCTGTTCAAAACCGGCAATATCACATATAGTTTTACGAAATTACTGAAGTTTGACAAATGTTATGTTACGGTCTGAAAGACTTGTGGGATTCGTATCAGTGTACATAGGCATCAGTACTTGGTTGCATGACCTTTCGCCTGAACTACAACGATGCAACAACGATGCAACGGATTTTCTGGCATTCTTTAACTGAAGACTGCAATAATTGGTTGCGTCTGGAGAACTTTCGTCGCCTTAGTCTTCAATGGAGTTCCTCTCAAAGGAGTTCAATCAGACGGAGGTCTGGGCTTTGGCTAGGCTACGTAAACATTCATACTCACGTTTTTCTCAAAATGTCTGTGACATGAGCAGAGCTGTGCTTAGGATCACTGTCGTGCTGAAATTCCCGCTTTCGTTCAATTTTATCTTTGTCATGTGCGGTTTCAATATGTCCCAATATTTGCAGCGATCCTTAACTCCTTCAGTAGGCACCAGAGGGCCGACACCTGAACAGGAGAAGCATCCCCATATCACGACGTTCCTACCCTCACGCTGAACAGTCGGTACTTGGTAACGGACATCATTTCTCGCCTTGACCGATCTTGAAACATATCGAACCCCACCAGAAGAAAGAAAAAGCTTACTTTCATCGCTACAGAGCACACACGACCACTGTTGAGGTGTCCAGCCCTTAAGGGCTCTGGCAGACTCGAGTTAGGCTTTCCTATACTTTTGCTTTGATACTGGTCATGAAGAGTAGACTCTGCGAAGATCCGTCTTACGTACTGATCGATATTTCCACGTTGTGGAATTCACGCAGCTCATCTGCCAGAGACTTGCCTCGCTGCAGAGCATCGATTACCGCATTTTTGTGGTCTGCTGAGTACTGTTTCACGTTCAGCATGTTGCGAAATGCGTAAAAACAAAACAAAAGTTATTTCGACGTAATACTGGTGGTAGGCATTTGTTTTCAGACAATAACTGAAAGTGTCAAAATACTTTTGGACCGACCACGACAAACTGTCAGTGTTGTGCTTACTGCCACTGCGATGAATCCTGATGCATGTGTTTATTTGGACGCATGCCGCTGCACAGTTCGCCAAGGGGAGCTGGCTAGGCAGGGAAGCACACCGTGCACACCCTAGCAGCGAAAATGTGTTCGTCAAATTACTTATTGTCTCTACTGTACATAACATGATAACACCCTACTTGCATGTCAGAGCAATAGAGTAAGTATCTTTGTGGTGGCGTATGAAACAGCAAGTACCTCCTAGGATATGTCATAACATAATGTACTATATCATCATTAATGTACTATATCTAACACAAATTATAAAAATTATGGTTTGCTAATAAAATGCTCAACTAAGCATAAATTATATAAATTTATGGAAAAGTTCGAGACAACTCGACTTCTGCTCATTTGAAATCACTTTTCTCTTTGAGCCATTTTTCGTAGCAATTCACTAACACAAACACAGCACATCATCGGTTTTGTTACATCGAAGTTCAGATTATTCGTATTCCAACTGGCAACCTACTGCGCCGAACATGGGTCTGTCCGAATAAAACATTTTTCCCCAAAACTATTCTCACCACCTTTATACAAAGTTATCTCAAAAAAACCTTCCCAAAACAACATATAGAGGAAAGGTGCCTAATATGAGACACACTTTTGTAAAGCCATTTGAAAGACCTAAAAGTAAATGCAATTGTATTATTTATGATGGTAATAAGATCTTACATTGTTTAATTTTATCATAAAATTATCGTATTTGCAATAATAAACAATCTTTCAGAATAGTTATTAACTCTTCACAAACAAGGCATTTCATGGAAATGAGATCAAAGTTTCCTAATATGAGACAGTAATAATATTTTGCTTTAATTATTTTATTACATAATTATGACTTATGAATACACAATTTTTACATGTTCATTCATTTCTGTTATCCTTCACTCATTTCACACTACTTAGGTTTATATTTACGACTTCCGGGGCAAACAAAATTGTCTTCTGTGACACTGCAATCTTCATGAGCCCAGCGATAACATTTCGTGCACTGTGCCCATTTCTCCCCGTGTTTGTCTCCAGAAAAGCGCCCACTACAGAACAGACAATCTGCGTCATCGTCATCACTGCTGTCTGAATCCGCACTGTCATCAAGATGGACATCGGATGCCGAGTCACTAGACGATTCTTCTGCTTTAGGTCTACGATTTGAAGATTTTCCACTCTTCTCCGCAAATAACTTTCTCCCTGCTTTCTTAGCTTGAGCCTCTGATTTATTCTGTTTGGATTCTTGCAATTGCTTCACATAAGGAGCTGAAGTTAGTAACGCAGCAGAGCACGAACGCGATGTTTGACCTGTTTGACTAACTCCAGGTGGTTTTGCGATGTGTGGGAGAGGTCTGATGTCTGCCGGGCTGACAGATTGACCATCACCATCAGTAGTTTCATTTTCGTTTTTGGCATCTCTTCCTCGAAGAGCGTTAGCATGGCGATGGATTGAAAATAAAGATGTTTCTGTTGCATGGGATGAGACCTGTTTTTCAGAAGGCATTCACAGATGCTTCCATTTTTGCTGCTGGGCATGTAAGCTGCCCCAAATAACGGGGTGATCGCACGACCTGGGTTACTTGCCAACCACGTTTCTATCTCTTGGGCATAGTAGGTTTTCAAAGGCCCCATAAATCGGACGTCAAGTGGCTGCATTTTATGCGTTGAGTGAGGTGGCAAACATACAATATGAACATTATTTTCACGTGCTTTACCTAACACATCGCGATTCTTTGTGTGGGAATAATGCCCATCAAGAATCAAAATGACAGGGTCATTTGAAGATGGCTTTACATGACTCACAAAATGATCAAACCAATGAGTAAAAATGTGAGTTTGTATCCAGCCACTTGGATGACAATCTGATATTGATCCTGCAGGTGCACCGTCCATCAAGTTCCAATTTCTGATCATAAGACTAGTCAAAGTAATCCCTGTTTATGATAATTTAATCGAATTAAAATAAACGCAGTTGCCAAAATTTTACTACAATAAATGGTGAAATATTGTTATCTCAGTTATCTCATGATAGTATTCGTGAGAAAACGAATTCCCCCAATATGCGATAGGTATCGTAATATGCGACACTGCCGTGTATTTGGATCCCCATACTATCGCATATTAGGAATTTCGCCATCTTACACAAAGAATCACGCACTTGCTAACAACGTTCGTTGGAAATTGAACCTAACTGTCAATAATTATAGGTAATACCGTTACAAATTAACCTTTAAGCTGAAATATTGTCTTAACACCGATGTCGCAAAAACTCCAAACACAAGAAATTTTGTATCAACCTCTACGTACCGTGTCCGGCTCAACTATGGCGTCGTCTGGCACGCAGTAGACGTGTTTAAGAAACTCTCCACCAGAGTGAAACCCCTAACATGAGCACAGTTAGGGTGTCTCATATTAGGGAACCATTGCATAATAGGCACCTTTCCTCTATTACAGAAATAATTCACCCCGAAAACTTTGCCTTTACTTTGCACCTAAATACATATTCTATTCCCACAAGCAATTAGAATTTTAATGAGGTCTGAAGACCTCTGTGCACCAAATTTTGTGCGAACAATAATAATTACAAACAAATCACACATATTACACGAGAAACCGATCCAAAATGCTACAAGTAACACATTAAAAAAACCTTGAAATTTTCTCCAAGATCTTACGTACAGTACGATTTATACTTCTCACTTATGTAAATAATGGGATTAACTACGTTCTGCCGACTTCCGCGCACCAAACGTAGTGCAGTCAATATTTAATCCCCCTTCCAATAAAACTGTGCTTCCATACTTAATCACTCATACCACAACTTCATCAAATTATCACTTACACAAAACACATGTTGTAGTGGTCTTCAGTCCGAAGACTGATTCAATGGAGTTCTCCATGCCTCCCTAACCTGTGTAAACCTCTTCATACCTGAATAACTACTGCAACATCCATCTTTCAGAATCTGCTTACTGTATTCATCTCTTGGTCACCCTCTACGATTCTTACCCCCTCCCCTTCCCCCACACTACTCTCCACTACTAAATTGGTAATCCCTTGATGTCTCAGAATGTATACTATCAACCGATACCTTCTTTTGGTCAAGTTGTGCCACAAATTTCTTGTCTCTCCAATTCTATTCAGTACTTCCTCATTAGTTACGTGATTTATCCATTCAATCTTCAGCATTTTCCTGTAGAACCACATCTCGAAAGCTTCTGTTCTCTTTTTATCTAAACTGTTTATCGTCCATGTTTAAGTTCCATACATGGCTACATCCAGACAAATACCTTTAAAAAAGACTTCGTAACACTTAACACTAAATTTGATGTTAACAAATGTCTCTTCTTCAGAAATGCTTTTCTTGCCGTGGCCAGCCTACATTTTATATCCTTTGGCCGTCATAAGTTATTTTTCTGCCCAAATAGCAAAACTCATCTCCTACTTTGAGGGTCTAGTTTCCTAATCTGATTCCGTTAGCATCACCTCAATTAATTCGAATATATTCCATTATCTTGGTTTTGCTTTTATTGATGTTCCTCTTACATCCTCCTTTCAAGACATTGTCCATTCCGTTCAACTGCTCTTCCAAGTCCTTTGCTGTCTCTCTCAGAATTATAATAGAACTCACAAAATTCTTGAAAAACTACACACGAAAGACAATTAGCCACCCGCTTATTTTAATACAAGCTACGTTTTTAATTCACAATGCGCAAATCTAACACCGTTGCTTGATATAAGGATTTTCTTACCAATGACAGTATCTTTTGAACATTACTTTTTTGCGCTTTTACACCTGCTCAAGTTCAAGACCTCTTCCCTATTTCTCGAACGGACTCTCACGTTTACGGGCAAAATTTGTGACTAACGCTAGAACACCATTTTTTTTTCTCTGAAGAGACACGCACTTTCTATCTTTATCAGCATCGATCACAATCGGAACCGAAAACATTTGATCGCAAGGTCACAGGTCAACCGATTCCTCCACAGGGAAACACGTCTGGTATATTCTATACGACACTGGTGACGTCATGTGCGTCACATGACAGGAATATGTTGTCGACCCACCTAACTTGTACACTTGGCGAATGGGTAAAAAGATTCTTCTACCTTGCCCGATTTAGGTTTTCTTGTGGATGTGATAATCACTCACAAAAAAGTGACGAAAACATAAGAGTTTGTCACATAAACTGAAAATAAAAAATTAAATTTTTCATTCGACGGAAGACTTGAACCAAGGACCTCTCATTCCGTAGCTGCTCCCGCTAACCAGGGGACCACGGCGTTCCTTAACTCCCACTGTCCTTGATGTTGCCTATTTTCGCATGGACTACTCAGTTTGTATATTTTACTTATTTTTTTTCATAGTTCCACACAACTCCTTCCTGTTTTCTCGATTGATCTGTGTTCAGTTTTTCAAGGGATATCCACTGTGCCAACTTATAACAAAATCTGAGGGGGGTGCGATGGGGAGGTTTCCTTGTCAGTCTCATTACCACCATCAAATAATTCATTAAACACTTTCTTCACCCTGTTTCGTCTTTTTTTCCTTCAAGACGTCTTGCTATTTTGTACTTCTCCCATGCCCACCAGTGAGGCAGTAATGACTTCACATTTTTCCATACCGTTTCCAATAATTAGTAAGATATTCACTTTCTTCCTTACCGCACCGGTCTGCAATAACAGCATCTCCTAAACAGATATTTTCCCCATTTCACATTCGTAATTTCTCTTGATGCATTGCAATTTAAATAATCGCCAGCATTTAAATCACACTATAAGTGCGTTAGCATCAAATATACAGTTCCCTTCCTCTGACGTAACGCTACCAGTAGAAGCAACATTCTCAGAATTAACCACACCACTTAAAACATCGTCTCTCTTAAAACAAATACTCACTTATTTTTCCTGAAACACTACAAACTTTGAATGCGTGGTTTCGTGGCGATATGAATTAATAAAATTTTCTCGGGCTTCCAGCCGACGACTTCAGCAGCAGAATTAAACAACTGCGCCTTAGTTCAGGAGATATAATGGTTAGTTTTGGTGTGGTCTCCCTGTTTACACGTGTTCCGGTCAAAGACTGTATAGATCTCCTCTCCCAGTTATTTGATGGCACAATTGTGGGACTGTTTAAGCACACGTTCACATCGCCGTATATCCTACAAGGCGGTCAGTATTTCAACCAGCTGGACGGCGTGGCCATGGGAAGCCCACTAGCTCCATCTATTGCCAACCTTTTTATGGAAAAATTTGAAGATCTCGCCTTGAACACGGCTCCAGCTAAGCCAAGTTGCTTTTATCGTTACGTCGATGACACTTATCATCTGCTCCCATGGTCGTGAAAAACTGGGAGAATTCTTAGAATACCTGAACAGCATTCACGGCCACATCAACTTTACGATGGAAGTCGAGACAGATGGTGCATTGCCCTTGCTTGACGTCCTCGTTCGACAGAAAACCAATGGGCACCTGAACCACAGTGTCTACAGGAATCCGACACAATAGATCGGTGTCTGCAAGCTCTCAGCCACCACCATCCGGTACAAAAACGTGGCGTTCTGAAAGTCTGCCACTAGAACTTAGCCACCTCCGAAAAGTCTTCCGGAAAAACCGGTACAGACACGGACAGGTGTCACAGGCTATATCTGGTGTAATATGCAAGAAACACACCAACAGAGAAGAGAACACCACCGAAGAAGAAAGCACGAAACTTGTGTTTCTGACTTTCTGTGGTACAGTGTCGGGAAAGATTAGCCGGCTCCTGAAGAGATACACTTCTGGAAATGGAAAAAAGAACACATTGACACCGGTGTGTCAGACCCACCATACTTGCTCCGGACACTGCGAGAGGGCTGTACAAGCAATGATCACACGCACGGCACAGCGGACACACCAGGAACCGCGGTGTTGGCCGTCGAATGGCGCTAGCTGCGCAGCATTTGTGCACCGCCGCCGTCAGTGTCAGCCAGTTTGCCGTGGCATACGGAGCTCCATCGCAGTCTTTAACACTGGTAGCATGCCGCGACAGCGTGGACGTGAACCGTATGTGCAGTTGACGGACTTTGAGCGAGGGCGTATAGTGGGCATGCGGGAGGCCGGGTGGACGTACTGCCGAATTGCTCAACACGTGGGGCGTGAGGTCTCCACAGTACATCGATGTTGTCGCCAGTGGTCGGCGGAAGGTGCACGTGCCCGTCGACCTGGGACCGGACCGCAGCGACGCACGGATGCACGCCAAGACCGTAGGATCCTACGCAGTGCCGTAGGGGACCGCACCGCCACTTCCCAGCAAATTAGGGACACTGTTGCTCCTGGGGTATCGGCGAGGACCATTCGCAACCGTCTCCATGAAGCTGGGCTACGGTCCCGCACACCGTTAGGCCGTCTTCCGCTCACGCCCCAACATCGTGCAGCCCGCCTTCAGTGGTGTCGCGACAGGCGTGAATGGAGGGACGAATGGAGTGTCGTCTTCAGCGATGAGAGTCGCTTCTGCCTTGGTGCCAATGATGGTCGTATGCGTGTTTGGCGCCGTGCAGGTGAGCGCCACAATCAGGACTGCATACGACCGAGGCACACAGGGCCAACACCCGGCATCATGGTGTGGGGAGCGATCTCCTACACTGGCCGTACACCACTGGTGATCGTCGAGGGGACACTGAATAGTGCACGGTACATCCAAACCGTCATCGAACCCATCGTTCTACCATTCCTAGACCGGCAAGGGAACTTGCTGTTCCAACAGGACAATGCACGTCCGCATGTATCCCGTGCCACCCAACGTGCTCTAGAAGGTGTAAGTCAACTACCCTGGCCAGCAAGATCTCCGGATCTGTCCCCCATTGAGCATGTTTGGGACTGGATGAAGCGTCGTCTAACGCGGTCTGCACGTCCAGCACGAACGCTGGTCCAACTGAGGCGCCAGGTGGAAATGGCATGGCAAGCCGTTCCACAGGACTACATCCAGCATCTCTACGATCGCCTCCATGGGAGAACAGCAGCCTGCATTGCTACGAAAGGTGGATATACACTGTACTAGTGCCGACATTGTGCATGGTCTGTTGCCTGTGTCTATGTGCCTGTGGTTCTGTCAGTGTGATCATGTGATGTATCTGACCCCAGGAATGTGTCAATAAAGATTCCCCTTCCTGGGACAATGAATTCACGGTGTTCTTATTTCAATTTCCAGGAGTGTATAACATTTCATCGGTGTTCAGGCCCCCAGCAAAAATTCGACAGCTCATGAGGCCTGTGAAGGACGATCTAGGGCTTAGAACGCCTGGAATGTACAAGATACCATGTCAGTGTGGCTGTTACTACGTCGGCCAAACAGTACGCACTGTGGAGCAACGATGGACGGAACACGAGAGGTGCTTACGCCTACGCTATCCAGAAAAATCAGCCGTGGCAGAACACGCCTTAGAAAATGGACACCGAATTCTGTTCGATGAAACATCTGTCGTTATGAGGACGAAGGGATTTTGGGATAGCGTGATAAAAGAAGCTATTGAAATAAAAACCTCCGAAAACACCATCAACAAGGACGGCGGTCTGCAGGTCAGCACAGCCTGGGACCCGGCCATCGCGAGGTTAAAACGGGAGTGGGATGAAAAGATTACCATACATGGCGGGGAAGAGAGCACTAGTGACGTCACAGCCAGCAGTGCGGCTATATAACGACGCGGCCACGGCGACACAGCAGTCATTCTTACTTGACAATGACTGAAGAGAGCTCGGTCGAAAGTTGTGGGATTTAAACCACCTGACGCGACTGGAAGGCCAAGAAAATTTTATTACTACAAACTTTATCACAATTAACTCCTTTAACTTCCACCGGGAACTCATAAGCTTCTTTACTTTAGACATCCATTACATCCGCTGATACGTTACAGAGTTTACCACCAATAACTCCGTCAACCTTCGCCGATATACCATATAAATTTCCGCTACTGCATTATTCCACATTGGAATCCACAGTACACTCCAATTGTGCCACACTTGGATCTACCTTTGTGTCCGTTACATTTTGTCTACTCTCAGACTCTTCCGACACTCTCTATACTGATCTACCACCTTGCACATCTTTCATCAATAGAAAAATGCACCAACTCCTTTCTCCGAGGTATCTAAACCAGTAGCCTCAACTTTTACAACTTCACCTCTAAAACATCACCTTTACTTTCCTTTAACACTAAATCACCCTTTTCTGTTGATATATAATAAAATTCATCTCAAGCTGACGATACTAGAGCTTCGCCGCTTGGGCAGATAGCTTCACCTACACAAAACAGTCTACGTTATTTTCACCTACGTTACTACAATTGTTGCTGCTGACTAGGTCCTCATCTAAATTCGTCACACATTCCACCTGCACCAAATTCAGATCCACCGCAGCCACTGTTCTGATCACCGAATTTTACACGAAACGTACATTCATTCCATCATTCACTTCCCTTTCACAAAATAATTCATTCAGTCCCATCTCGTCCTTTTAAAATTTCTCTACACATTTTACAATATTTCTTGCACTCTTTTTAAGGGTGCACTGCTTAAAATTATTCCCCATCTTATTCTTACTTGCTATAACCTCCATTTCCAACGTTAGTAGCCGATTTGCCGAATTTTCGACAATCACAGACTTTTTAAAATCACTCGTCCTTTTCAACGCAAGTTTATTTCGCCACCTCTGAACCTGAGAATTCGGTGATCTCATATTTCCCGATTCCGTATTCTGGCATTGCATTTCGTGAGACTTCTGCACCTCAAATCTTCATTCTCGATTTTTATTTCCATAGTGGGAATTCCCACATTATTATTATGGTGATAATTAGTTCTGTTATCACCATTATAATTATTGTGGAGATTAATTTTGTTCTCATTTTGGTGCCTATTTGCCATGTCTACTGTTCCAGCGATGTGGCTTGAATTTCAGTGTCAGTTCAAATTCTTCAATAAAATCTAAATTTGTTGCACTGTGGACGAGATGCCATTGTAAAAGTTTCAGTATACATTTCTTGAGCATCGTAATCAACATGCCCAGTGGACGATTAACCTGTTCACGCACTCAAAAATCCCACACCAGCCCGCTTTTATGTCTGAAACTTGGTTCATTTTGGAACTGGTTCTGAAGTCGAGTGTGCTTCCCTCCACTCCAGGGTTTGTTCAGGAAACAAATATCGGTCACTTCATAGGTAGTAAATGACACATTCATTAATTTTGCTCCTGGAGTATGCCCTCAAGATGTCTTTCCGCGAATTTAATTTTTAACCCGACATTACTCTCGCAAAACCATCTCTCCATGCAGCAATAAAATTAACTGGATGTTATTTTCTATCGTCTGCCGAGCACTTTGTCGTTCCTGAATTACCCCTTGGAACACCTGTCACCGTAGAAGCCTGATGTGCTTCTAAAGAATTTAATTATGCCCTCTTGTCTTTAAACTGCTGCCCATGTTGCACATCCTCTTTAATTAATACTGCTTCAAAATGTTCTCTGATCTTAAGCACCTCTATCTGACAAATTGTTAACTGACGTGGTGATCACTTCTTCAAGCGTATTTTGCCTCGGCATACAATTCTTAAAATCGCTACCCAGCTCCTCCCATATCTTTTACAACTTTTCTCCGAAATCTTTTGCTAGTGTATGATCTCTGCTGATCTAGGCCAAACTCCTCAGAAATCTTGCCGACATCTGCCCTTATACCGTCTATTTTTGGACCAATCATCCCTTCTACGTCAGATACAATGTTTTCCACCTCAGCTTTCACATTTTATGCTACACTTGACTCTACATTTTCAGTTTTCGAACATAGTTCTGTTTCACAAAATTTATCTCTGTTTTTACGGACTCTAGCTCAGTACCCAACGCTGTCTAAATTGCGTTGCTTCCTTACTAGATTTCATTTATACAAATATTGCATTAATTTTGACGATATCTGAAAGCTTGCTTCCCATCCCTGATTTTAGAATACCTGCCCCATCAGTAAGTTCCATTTCGGCACACTCACATTCAGGCTTAGGACTACCTGATCCCATAGTATTATCTGAACCACTCAGACTAGGTGGTTGCTCGTTCGCTGTAGGCTCCATCACTGTCGTTGACCCTGCGGGTTCACACATGTTAACGCCGTAGGCGCATGTACTTCACTTATCGGTCATACTGGTTGCTATTGCCGTACAGCTTCTGAATGAGCAGATGCTGCCAATGTTGATACCGATGCTAATGACCCGAAGTCGCCTCCGGTAGCCGCCGTCAGTCTTCACTGCTCCTGACCGCTGCGGACTCGAACTCACCTCTACGTAGCCTTCTTTTTCTTGAAGTTCCGCACCTAACTCCCCCACACATAACTTTTGCTGCGGATCCTCACGGCCACAGCTGCTGCATTATCGTATGCTCAGAGCACCCACTGAAATCGCCCATCATACAGTAGACTTGGGGCCTATATCACAGGATACTGTAGAGTGTTAACATTCCAGGAGTAATACTAAAGAAATTAGATTCGTATCTCGGACGAGAAAACCACTATTGCAATTTTTTTTTTTTTGAGTCGTTGATCTTCTGTCTGGTTTGATGCGGCCCGCCACGAATTCCGCTACTGTGCACACTTCTTCATCTCAGTGTAGCACTTAAAACTTGGACGTATTCCAGTCTCTGTCTTCCTCTACAGTTTTTACCTTCCACAGCTCCCTCTAGTACCATGGACGTTATTCCCCGATGTCTTAACAGATATCGTATCATCCTGTCCGTTCTTCTTGTCAGTGTTTTCCACATATTCCTTTCCTCTCCGATTCTGTGCAGAAACTCCTCATTCCTTACCTTATCAGTCCTACTAAGTTCCAACATTTGTCTGCAGCACCAAGTCTCAAATGCTTCGATTCTCTTCTGTTCTGGTTTTATCACAATCCATGTTTGACTACGATACAATGCTGTGCTCCAAACATACATTATCAGAAATTTCTTCCTCAAATTGAGGTCCGTGTTTGATATTAGTAGACTTCTCTTGGCCAGGAATGTACTTTTTGCCAGTGCTAGTCTGCTTTTCTTGTCCTTTTTATTTTGCTGCCTAGGTAGTACAATTCCTTAACTAAACTTCGTGACCATCAATCTTGATCTTAAGCTTCGCGCTTTCCTTATTTATGCCACGTGCCATTACTTTCGTCTTCCTTCGATTTACACTTAGTCCATGTTCTGTACTCATTAGACTGTTCATTCCATACAGCAGATTCTGTAATTCTTCTTAATTTTCATTGAGGTCAGCAATGTCATTAGCGAATCGTGTTATTGATATCCTTCCACCTTGAATTTAATTCCTTTCCTGAACGTTTATTTTATTTGCATCCGTGCTTTTCTATGTATAGATTGAACAGTAAGAGCGAAAGACTACATCCCTGGCTTACACACAATTTAAATCCAAGCACTTCGTTCTTCATCTTCCACTCTTATTATCCTCTCTTGGCTCTCGTACATGTTTTATATCCCCCCCCCCCTCCCCCAATGATTTTAGATATTCTCATGGACTGTTATCGATCCCTTTTGCATTACTAGATCTTAAGTCTTCCTAAGTTCTTTTAAATTCTGATTCTTTACTGGATCCCCTATCTCTTCTAAATCGACTTCTGTTTCTGTGTCTTCTTGTATCACAATCAACAAGTGTTTCCCCTCTAGAGGCCATCAATGTACTCTTTCCACCAATCCACTCTCTCCTCTGCATTTAACTGTGGAATTCCCATTGCACTCATAATGTTACGACCTTTGCTTTTAATTTGACCAAAGGTTGTTTTGACTTTTCTAATTACTCAATCAGTCCCACCAACAATCATTTCTTTTTCGATTTCTTCACATTTTTTATGCAGCCATTTCGTCTTAGCTTCTTTGCTCTTGCTATTAATCTCATTACTCGGCGACTTGCACTTCTGTATTCCTGAATTCCCTTGGTCATTTTTTGACGTCCTTCTTTCATCGATTAGCTGAAATATTTCTTGTGTTATCCACAGTTTCTTCGCAGTTACTTCCTTTGTACCTATGCTTTTCTTTCCAACTTATGTGATTACCCTTTTCAGAAATGTCCATTCCTCTTCAACTGTACTGCCTACTGAGCTATTCCTTATTAGTGTATCTATACTCTTCAAGCGTATCTGTTTATTCCTTAGTACTTCTATGTCCCACTGCTTTGCTTATTGATTCTTGCTGACTAATCTCTAAAACCTCTGCCTACTCTTCCTTACTACTACATTGTGATCTGAATCTGTATCTTCTCCTGGGCACATGATTTCGGAATCTCTGTCGGTCCAGGATACAATCTAACTGAAATATTCCCATGTCTCTCAGTCCTTTTCCAAGTATAGTTTCTCCTCTTGTGATTCTTGAACAGAGTATTCGCTATTGACAGCTGAAATTTATTACAGAACTCAATTAATCTCTCTCCTCTATCATTCCTAGCACCACACCTATACTCTGCCATAACCTTTCCTTCTACTCATCACAACCGCACTGCACTTCCCCATGGTTATTAGATTTTTATCTCCCTTTACATACTAAATTACCCATTAAATATCCTCACATACTTTCTCTATCTCTTCATCTTAAGCTTGCGACATCGGCTCGACACCTGTGTCATCGTTGTAGGTGTTGATTTTCTGTCGATTCTGATGAGAACAAACGTATCAGTGAAATGTTCAGTGCAACACACTCTCTGCCCTACCTTCCTTCCTACTGATACCTAATTCTACTCCTGCTATATCATTTTCTGCTGCTGTTGATATTAACCTACACTCATCTGACGAGAAATCCTTGTCTTCTTTCCATTTCACTTCACTGACCCCCACTAGATGTAGAATGAGTTTATGCATTTCCCTTTTCAGACTACGTAGGTTTCCTACGACGTTCATGCGTCTGAAATTTCATGCCTCGACTAGTAAATAGTTATCCTTTCGTTGGTTGTTAAGTATTTTTCTCATGATCACCTCCACCTTAGCAGTCCTCTCCTGGAAATCCGAAAGGGGAGCTATTCCAGAATCGTTTGCAGATGGAGAGACCATCATGTCCTATGGATATACATTATGTGCGTTTAATGCAGTTTTTTCCATTGTTTTCTGCATCCTCATTCCGTTGATCATTGCTGATTCTTCTGCCTTTAGGGGCAGTTTCCAACTGCAAGGACAAGAGAGTGTCCTGAACCTCTGTCTGCTCCTTCGCCCCGGTTGAATGAAGATGATTTCTTATGCTGGAAGTCTTCAGCCACCAATATTGATTTTTATTCAGAATTTATGCAGCGGCAGTGTCCGAAACTGGGACTGAGGAAGTTTTGATTGCTGATCAAAATTGATACCGCTAGACCATGGGTTAAACTGTTTCCTCCTGCTGACTCGCTCTTCTAAATAGCATCCCTTACGAGCAAACCAGTTGTGACTCTAACTGTGATTTCTCGCAATTTAGGTACTTATGCAGTGTACAGCTCTGTTTAAAAAGAATAGCCTCACATAGTGATAGGGTCGAGCCGTACACCTTTGCTTTCATGCCCAACAGTTAATTCGTTGCAAATTGCTGTGTTGCTTCTGAATGCCTCCGTTAACCCACATTGTCATAAACGTGCAACCCTGCAGCCAAATAGATTGGGCATTGAGTAGAATTGCCAATTAAATAAAATACACAGAAATACAAAATCAAAGTCAAACGAATAATTTAAGACTGAGGGCTCTAGTCTAACATCTGTAATTGCTTTAGACGGCAGAAAATTATGTTGAATAATATTTTTTCCAGAAACGACGTCTCATATCAATGAGAAGAGGTCCTTTGATATTCAGTTAAAATACAGACAGAAAATACTCTGATCAAATGCAGCACAGTTATATTGAGAGTGTTACAAGAGTGGCAGCAATCTCTCCGCACTAAATAGTCCTCAAAGATACACGAAAACTAAGACCATTCGTGGTCACAGTCTGTGAAATATTCAATAGCTTAAAACAGTTCAGAATTTAACGTGAGGACTCATAAATTAACATGCGTGATACAAAGAGTAGTAACTCATACCCTGTCTTTCCTCAGTTCTGTAATACGAGTGGAGAAAGATAGAGTCCTAGTCTGGAGCACATTGAGTACTCCCAAAATATAAATCCCTTCAGAAGTTAGAGTATGGTAGCGGCCTTTCATCTCCTAGATCGATCAACTACACGATCGAATAACACTCATTACCGCAGGCATGTCTGCCTTCTTGAATCACAAGTGTCAAAGTGTTCAGAATTGACTTCCTCACTCGAAGAGTTTCAGTCTCGACTTGACTCCCACAATGTTCCGTTATTGTCTGCTTTTCCACAGTCTGGAGCCCCTTCCCACCAAAGTACATCGTTCTTACATTCTAGAGCCAACATTTGACTCAACTTGACCATTTTCCAAACCAAACTAATATATTACAACAATATTTAAAGAAAGGAATATTGTAAGAATTTTGTCACACTTTGACCATGCAAAAAACATAAATAAAGGTTTGTCTGTAAATGAATGAACGGTACTGTTGCACAAGTGCATCCACAACAAATGACAACAAATTGGCAAAATATTGTTTGACAACTAATTAGTCCTGCTTATCAGAAGCATCTTTTGGCACTTTTTACAAAGGTGGAGTGAGCTAACACATGGTATTGACTGCTTCTTAAATTGCTATGATTTTGGATTATCAATTTAATTAGTATTTAAATAAAGCTACTGGCAAGATGAGAAACTGTCATTAAAAACATACACAATGGCAAAATGTGAGGTGCTCATGCTGTATCCATTTGCTGTGTAACTGTGGAGGGTACAATGTTCTCACAAATATTTGCATAATGAGCAAATATAAAAAATAATAAATCAAGTAATAAAATAGATGTAGATACCTTTCAGAGGTGATAATTACAGTGCAATAATATCATCTGAGATATCGTATATTGATATCACATGAAGCGTTTAAAAGATATTGATTCAAAGGTTCATTGTGAAAATGTTAGTCAAATAAAAATGAAATGGTGTGGTGGTCCTCAACTACATAACCACAGACTCAGAATTGAAATATTAAAAGTTCAGGTTGTTTTCGTTGCCGCATTACAGGCCAAATACTGCTGAGTCTGCTGAGTCTACAGTATACAGAATCAAAAGGTCGAAGGTTCCTATCACTCGGCAATTGCGAATTTTGAATGATGTATAGAAATTTATAAAAGAAAGGTTGCAATTAAATAAATTCTGCAGGTATTATTTTAACGACTTTAAATGATGGGTTGGATAGCAAAAGTACCTTTAAGAATGCCCTTTATTACTGTAAAACATTTATTCGTTTCGATGGTCCAGCAACTAAATAAAATATAATTTGAAAAACAGGGAAACAATAGATTCCTTCTTCACGTAATTAGTTATGAACAATAACATATCTCGCAAGATATTCACTTCTAAACTTCTAAACGTCTTCTCCGCAGAAGCCATGGAAATCTCGCAAGATCACAAGTCGGCACTCTGATATATTTCTATATCCGGCCACCACACGCAAACTGCTCCAGTCTCCAAGTCTTTCCCGTGACTGTGCATCTGTCGTACCGTACTGTCCAGGACTCTCTCGTGTCCTCTCCCATACTGTCCAGAATTCCCCTGTCCTCTCTCGAAACTGTGCTCCTCCCCCAGTCTTTCCACGTGTCCTCTCTCGAAACGATCGCTGTGATTGGCTAGAGCACTCGCGCCCTGTCTCCAAGCCAACGCACCCACACAAATATAATGAAACACATTCGAAATACTGGATTAACATTTAAATAACTTGCAATTAAATAAATATTCCTACGGCTGGACCATAAACACGTCCTAGCACACGTTATTAAATACTTAAACAAATTACAGGGTGTTTCAAAAATGACCGGTATATTTGAAACGGCAATAAAAACTAAACGAGCAGCGATAGAAATACACCGTTTGTTGCAATATGCTTGGGACAACAGTACATTTTCAGGCGGACAAACTTTCGAAATTACAGTAGTTACACTTTTCAACAACAGATGGCGCTGCAAGTGATGTGAAAGATATAGAAGACAACGCAGTCTGTGGTTGCGCCATTCTGTACGTCGTCTTTCTGCTGTAAGCGTGTGCTGTTCACAACGTGCAAGTGTGCTGTAGACACCATGGTTTATTCCTTAGAACAGAGGATTTTTCTGGTGTTGGAATTCCACCGCCTAGAACACAGTGTTGTTGCAACAAGACGAAGTTTCCAACGGAGGTTTAATGTAACCAAAGGACCGAAAAGCGATACAATAAAGGATCTGTTTGAAAACTTTCAACGGACTGGGAACGTGACGGATGAACGTGCTGGAAAGGTAGGGCGACCGCGTACGGCAACCACAGAGGGCAACGCGCAGCTAGTGCAGCAGGTGATCCAACAGCGGCCTCGGGTTTCCGTTCGCCGTGTTGCAGCTGCGGTCCAAATGACGCCAACGTCCACGTATCGTCTCATGCGCCAGAGTTTACACCTCTATCCATACAAAATTCAAACGCGGCAACCCCTCAGCGCCGCTACCATTGCTGCACGAGAGACATTCGCTAACGATATAGTGCACAGGATTGATGACGGCGATATGCATGTGGGCAGCATTTGGTTTACTGACGAAGCTTATTTTTACCTGGACGGCTTCGTCAATAAACAGAACTGGCGCATATGGGGAACCGAAAAGCCCCATGTTGCAGTCCCATCGTCCCTGCATCCTCAAAAAGTACTGGTCTGGGCCGCCATTTCTTCCAAAGGAATCATTGGCCCATTTTTCAGATCCGAAACGATTACTGCATCACGCTATCTGGACATTCTTCGTGAATTTGTGGCGGTACAAACTGCCTTAGACGACACTGCGGACACCTCGTGGTTTATGCAAGATGGTGCCCGGCCACATCGGACGGCCGACGTCTTTAATTTCCTGAATGAATATTTCGATGATCGTGTGATTGCTTTGGGCTATCCGAAACATACAGGAGGCGGCGTGAATTGGCCTCCCTATTCGCCAGACATGAACCCCTGTGACTTCTTTCTGTGGGGACACTTGAAAGACCAGGTGTACCGCCAGAATCCAGAAACAATTGAACAGCTGAAGCAGTACATCTCATCTGCATGTGAAGCCATTCCGCCAGACACGTTGTCAAAGGTTTCGGGTAATTTCATTCAGAGACTACGCCGTATTATTGCTACGCATGGTGGATATGTGGAAAATATCGTACTATAGAGTTTCCCAGACCGCAGCGCCATCTGTTGTTGAAAATTGTAACTACTGTAATTTCGAAAGTTTGTCTGCCTGAAAATGTACTGTTGTCCCAAGCATATTGCAACAAACGGTGTATTTCTATCGCTGCTCGTTTAGTTTTTATTGCCGTTTCAAATATACCGGTCATTTTTGAAACACCCTGTATATAAGCATATGTCAAAGGAATAGAACAGAAGTAAGCCAGTAGCCTAATGTCTCTGTGCTTTGTAAAACACAGTAAATGATTGACCGATTTCTTCATGAATAGTATATGTCAGATATAAACAAAGACATAGATGAATAAATATATTTATAAGCATGCTGTAACTGTGGAGTACTTACAGCCTAACGCGATTGATAGTAATCGGCCACTTTGACCTCAAATAACTCATGTACTATTCAAGTTACATGCCTGTAATTTATACCAATTTAGGTTTACACTAGTAGCTTTCTAAAGACACGTAGATCGACAAAATCGGATGAACCGTTTAGATTTTGGAATTTCGTTGCTGGGTGTTACTTGAATAATTTACCATTAGATACTAAACATTAAACTAATAAAGATATTGAAGATTTGATTACACCACCAGAATCATTGTGTAAATGATGGTGATGTTTCTTTTTGAAGTATCATGATTCATCTGGCTACTATTAATTTCTATACGAACTGTGAAATGTCTGCCATTAAGGTTTCACAGAGTCTGCCATCTTTGGCACTCCCGGCATGTCTCCTTCATCGACACAGCATAACCATGTAATTCCCAGCCACGCGGTCAGCTGGACGACCTGGTCCGGCCGTTATGCGGCATCATGCGATTTCTAACGAGCTGTGGCTTGCCGAGCGGTCTGTGTGGTGGCCGCCAACTCTGAACTTAATATATTTCCAGGGCGCCACAACTCGCCTGTTACCTTCTGTAGTTTTAAAGATATTGAAAATATTATTATGTCACTGATTGAGTCTCATTTTTCTGAGATCGCAGATGTATTGAGATTTACTTTAATACTTGTCAGTAAATTATTATAGATTATCAAAGAGCTGTAAGAAACCGTGTTTCAACTCGTCTGACACGCCGCCATGACTGGTGCATCTCCTGCACAAAGGCCATGCCAGCAACAGCTGTCCAAACTCCCAGCTTCGAGGTTTACCCATCTCTGGCGACACTGCCTGTCTTTGAGTACCTCGACTCGCCTGCACCGGTCGCCCACCCAGACACACCTGCTGCAGCATGTCATGAGCACTGGGCCCATTGGCGTCCAGTCGTAGAACAATTTCACCTCCCATCATACCATCTCCAGGCAGCCGAATCGCTGACCAACATATGTCTAACGTTACAAGCTCTAAAAGGGGGAAATTTTACATTCTTACTGAACCTTCTTAATTTTTACTTTTCTGTCTTTTATTCAAAGGAAGTCATATTTTGTGGTTTATGTACTATTCGTAGTTAATTATCAATTATAAGGTCTCCAACGGATTGTCACATACAAAATGTTTTGTTTTACACACTATAACCTATAAAGACTTTGAGGTTCGCCGGTGACGTTGTAATTCTGTCAGAGACAGCAAAGGACCTGGAAGAGCAGCTGAACGGAATGGACAGTGTTTTGAAAGGAGGATATAAGATGAACAGCAACAAAAAGCAAAACGAGGATAATGGAATGTAGTAGAATTAAATCGGGTGATGCTGAAGGAATTACGTTAGTACATGAGACGCTTAAAGTAGTAAATGAGTTTTGCTATTTGGGGAGCAAAATAACTGATGATTGTCGAAGTAGAGAGGATATAAAATGTAGACTTGCAATGGCAAGGAAAGCGTTTCTGAAGAGAAATTTGTTAACATCGAGTATAGATTTAAGAGTCAGGAAGTCGTTTCTGAAAGTATTTGTATGGAGTGCAGCCATGTATGGAAGTGAAACGTGGACGATAAATAGTTTAGACAAGAAGGGAATAGAAACTTTCGAAATGTGGTGCTACAGAAGAACGCTGAAGATTAGATAGGTAGGTCACATAACTAATGAGGAGGTATTGAATAGAATTGGGGAGAAGAGCAATTTGTGGCACAACTTGACTAGAACAAGGGATCGTTTGGTAGGACATACTCTGAGGCATCAAGGGATCACCAATTTAGGATTGGAGGGCAGCGTGGAGGGTAAAAATCGTAGAGGGAGACCAAGAGATGAATACACTAAACAGATTCAGAAGGATGTAGGTTGCAGTAGGAACTGGGAGATGAAGAAGCTTGCACAGCATAGAGTAGCATGGAGAGCTGCATCAAACCAGTCTCTGGACTGAAGACCACAACAACATACTATAGCCTATAACTGACAATACCAGATTGGTGGGAACTGGGAATTGGTTCCAACTGCAGTAGCAAATTTTGTGAGCGTTCAGTAATCTAAGGCTAATACCGAGGCACTGCGTGTTATTTGTAATAATACAGGTACATCAATAGAGAACTAGGTTTTTGAATAGTAGATCTGCAGTCAACAAAAGACGCTTCTCATATCTTTTAAATTTTGGAACTCGAGAGAAAATTACAGCTTGGGACAAAGACAATGTGCCATCTACTATTACATGTTTGACAGACTTTCTCCATGTTTTGGCACATGTACCAGGTCTCTGGACATGCAACAGAGTACCGAGGACAAAGCAGCACTGGAAACGTGTTTTGTGAAAAAATGGCACACACAATATTTTCCATTTTGATCTATCATGTGTACTTAACTGGTGTGATTAATTGTCGAAAAAGTGTTGATGTTTCTATCTGATCACTCCAAACCGCCTCAGCATTTGATTTAGGTACATTCCGTCATCTAACTTTTATTACAGGGGTGGTAATTTCTTTGAAGTAGGAAGTCGAGCCCGCTGTATAGCAGACTTACACATTTCATTTATGAAACATCTTAAGCCTACATTTCTTCCAGAAATTCATATTACAACTTCCACTTCCATAATTTAACTGATAATTATACACTGCCGAATTACTACTACAATAGCAACTTTTCCTATGTGACCCTCCAAAAATAACTGCTGGAAGTCTTCACACAGTTGCAGTTACGGAAACATATACATATCGTTATGAAAATGTTAACAACCTAAGGCTTCACTAGAATTTACGTTATTTGTTAAGTCCAGTGAAGAAAACGTTCTGGCGACAGGAAGGACATATGGCACCCCTCTGCTACTAACACTGTCAAATCCATATCAACATGCCTATCTTGTGGAGGTTCGGGATAAGCCATGAAAAAAGGAAGAAAGTATGAAGAAACGTTAGTACATGTAATTTCACATATGACGTCAAGGTTAGCAGAGAACACAGATATATTTTAATCAAGTTTTGAGTGTCATATGCGGTGTTATGAGAACTTTTAATAATTGTTACAATATGCAAATTGATGCCAATGTACTTATTTATTTTAATTACTATCTCATACAATGACTTCAGTGCTAAAGCTACATTATTTGGATCATCCCAATGTTTTGTCAACTTGGTCAAATATTGGTATCTTCGGAACTGTTCACGATTTCAATAAGTAGTCACGAAATTACTCAATGTTTTTGTCCAACATTCTATTCATTAACTTAATAAAACTCCATTACAGAAATAAACTATCGTCTTTCAGGGTTATAAAATATTTCTTTAAAGAAATGGAAACTATCATAATTTTGTAAATGAATTAACATTACTAACTTGTCATTTTAAGGACATTTACTTAGTCCATATACTGTTAGATAAAGAATAATAATTGTGAATGAACAAGCACAATCGTAAATATAAGATAACGGAATAAGAGATACATTGTACCAAGTGATACACTAAATGTAGTGTCTCTTGCTGATTATTGTATCAGATGTATTACTTCAGTACGTCAGTCTCCATCTGTCGCCCCACACTGGTAAGTCTTTAATGTGGCTACACTTTGTCTCCTAGTAAAGAAAATACGGTCTTGCAGAATATCAGTACATTGAAGCGATCAGACGAGTCGTATACAAACCAAGGCCTGCAGGTCGCATGTGGTCCAAAGCAAGTGTCAGTCAGTGCCACACAAGAAATGAGCATCTATCGCACGATCACTAAAAAAATCCATTTATAAACGTTATGATAAAATGAACATTTTTAATTTGAAACTCCCGCCACACGATGGCGCATTGGTCCATCTCGATATTTTTCCCCTCTTTAGTGTTAAGTACAGTGTATCAGAAGACGAAGTAAATATTCCAGAATTCGAATCGAGAACAGCTGCCAACATGAGTAACTTAGAAGTAAATATCCTCAGAGAAGTGAAGCAACTTAAATCACTTAATAAAAGCAACAAGTCTTCTGGTCCACACTGTATACCAATTAGGTTCCTTTCGGAGTATGCTGATGCATTAGTTCTATACTTAACAATCATATGCAACCGTTCGCTCGACGAAAGATCCGTATCCAAAGACTGGAAAATTGCACAGGTCACACCAATATTAACGAAAGGTAGTGGGAGTAATCCACTAAATTACAGGCCCATATCGTTAACATCGATATGCAGCAGGATTTTAGAACATACATTGTGTTCGAATATTATGAATTACCTCGAAGGAAACGGTCTACTGACACACAGTCAACATGGGTTTAGAAAACATCCTTCCTGTGAAACACAACTATCTATTTATTCATATGAAGTGTTGATTGCTATTGACAAGGGATTTCACATCGATTCCGTATTTCTGGATTTCCGGAAGGCTTTTGACACTGTACCACACAAGCGGCTCGTAGTGAAATTGCGTGCTTTTGGAATATCGTCTCAGCTATGTGACTGGATTTGTGATTTCCTGTCAGAGAGGTCACAGTTCGTAGTAATTGACGGAAAGTCATCGAGTAAAACAGAAGTGATTTCTGGCGTTCCCCTTGGTAGTGTTATAGGCTCTTTGCTGTTCCTTATCTATATAAACGATTTGGGAGACACTCTGAGCAGCCGTTTTCTGTTGTTTGCAGGTGACACTGTCGTTTATTGACTAATAAAGTCATCAGAAGACCAAAACAAACTTCAAAACGATTTAGAAAAGATATCTTAGTGGTGTGAAAAGTGGCAGTTGACCCTAAACAACGAAAAGTGTGAGGTCATCCACATGAGTGCTAAAAGGAACGCGTTAAACTTCGGTTACACGATAAATCAGTCAAATCCTAAAGCCGTAAATTGAACTAAATACCCAGGTATTACAATAACGAACAACTTAAGTTGGAAGGAACACGTAGAAAATGTTATTGGGAAGGCTAACCAAAGACTGCGTTTTATTGGCAGGACACATAGAAAATGTAACGGACCTACTAAGGAGACTACCTACACTACGCTTGTCCGTCCTCTTTTAGAATACTGCTGCGCGGTGTGGGATCCTTACGAGACAGGACTGACCGAGTATATCGATAAAGTTCAAAGAAAGGCAACACGTTTTGTATTATCGCGAAATATGGGAGAGAGTGTCACAGAAATGATACAGAATCTGGGCTGGACATCATTAAAAGAAAGGCGTTTTTCATTGCGACGGAATCTTCTCACGAAATTCCAATCACCAACTTTCTCCTGCGAATGCGAAAATATTTTGTTGACACCGACCTACATAGGGGGGAACGATCACCACGATAAAATAAGGGAAATCAGAGCTCGTACGGAAAGATAGAGGTGTTCATTCTTTCCGCGCGCTATACGAGATTGGAATAATAGAGAATTCTGAAGGTAGTTCGATGAACCCTCTGCCAGGCACTTAAATGTGATTTGCAGAGTCTCCGTGTAGACGTGGATGTAGATTGTGTGCGGCACAAAAGTACTTGTTTCCTTCGAATGTGATCCAAGTTGGCTAAAAGGCTGGCCACCCCTGGATTAGTCGGAAACTACGCAACAAATAGAACGCGATATCATCGGCTTATTAAATGAAATAATTTTGCAAAAAACAACATTACAATCGTGCTGAAGACTCTGGTGATTGCTTGCTTGCTTTGAAAATAATTTACTGACCGGCACAATCACAATAATTTAAACAAAATTAGCGACTCCACCTATATATACCATATAAAATGCGACAATAATAAGACAGTACTCTGTAAATCCCTATTTCAAAGTATCTTTCAGGGTACCTAGAGTCGCTTGAAAACAGTTTCAAAGGCGTTGAATGCTGCTGCTCCTACAGTAGACGACAAATCATGGAAAAACAGCAGCAGACCGCATTATTGTCAAGCAAGTCCGAAACGAAATGTTTTGACGACCCTGAACGTATGGTTGCAAAATTATTCACGTCAAAAGTGACCATTTTCTCCATGAAACTAATGCGGTACTCCAGAACTCCAGATGGATCATGAAACTTATCATAATTTCTTTAGGGAGAATAGTCGGTCTTCATTTCGAAACCCAAGAACTGATACCTGTGATTTGTGCCGGGAGTGTGAAGTTATACTGAGTTTCAGTGCAAATGATCTTCGTAAATACGTATATGAAGAACACAAACTAAAGGTTGTGGAGTATAATAATTCAGGGACAAGTGTCTGAGATAGGCCAGACTCGACAACGTAGACACCTTAGTTCTCGAGTTGGATTACGCACAGAACCCGCCTATGCCTAAACTGAGCGTTACTGCGCGATTCTATAAGAGGCTACTGTGGCTCTAGGTATGTAACGCTCACTATCACAATGATCAGCCAAGTACATTTTACTGGTTTCTCGAAGATCCAAAAATAAAGATTCAGATTCTGTATGTTCCTTTTTATGTGACATCATTAGTAAGAAACTCCAAGAAGCAAACAGTGTTAAGACTATTATACTTGTATTGGGTTCTTGTGGATGGCCAAATAAACATACGAGGGTAGTACGATCTTGTACTTGGCTTTCAGAATCAAACAACGTAACCATATAACACGAATTTCCAGTTCGAGGACAGTAACTTTGGCCTATATTGAAAAATGCTAAGGAATATTGAAAACATTGAGAATGCGCGCCAATATATTTCAGTGCTTAGAGCTGCATAAAGAATCCAGCGACCTTTAAGGAGGTGAAAGGAATGGACATTATTGAGATCTGGGCATCAGCTTTATCGCTATACTACGTCACAAGACCCAAAGGAACGACACTATTTGGAATACAAAAATACCTCATTTCATATAACAACGGAAACACGTTTTCCGTCTCGTCTACTTATACAGCAACATTCAGTACTTACAAAATAAAAAAAATACCAATGCGGAAGACTGACATAGAGATGGTGAAGATGTCTCGTCCTGGGATTACGGTTACAGAGATATCTTCGCACTAATCAATTTCCTTCGAGACGGCAATGCAGAAATGCTGAAGACAGACAGTGACTGCTCCGGATGAGAAACAGATACATGATAGGTAGTAACCACCCGTAGACGGTTACAGACATCTTTTGGGGACGGTGTTGTGTCCTGTGTAAGTCTCTGATTGAATAAATGCATTTCTTTCAATTTGTGGATGATTATGTTAATACTAGTCTTTTAAAGAGGATTATTATCTGTTATGGTTGTTAGTATATATAATACCTTCGGGAACAGCATTACAGTGTACTGTTACTTTCGAGACTAATTATGTTTGTCGAATAAAAATATATTTTGTTGCTTTACGCTTTGAGTACGCTACTTTTAGATTTAACGACTGTTTGATAGTCAAATATGAAAAATTTCGTTTTCTTGTACTTGTTATACAGTGATCTATGGAGAAACAACAGTAGCGTGGTACTGTATTATCAGTTCAGATCAGCATGTAAGTCGTACATAGTACACTATCGCTTCATTTGTTTTGAAAGACTACGTCTTTTCTATTTGACTGAAATTTCGTCCATGTACGAGGGATTCAAATGAGTGAAAACACGATGTCAAATATTTGACGCTCTGTATTTCGACTTCCATATATTGCAACTGAGTCGTCGTTCAAGAGAACGCATCAATTAAACTGTTGATTCTGTTAAACAGCTCATGCAGATCTTTCTCGCTTTCACTGAGAATTGGAATGTCATCGCCGGAAATTATCATTATATCCTCACACCCTGAATTTTAATCGCACACTTTAGTCTTTCCTTTATTTCCTTCATTTCTTCTTCAATGTTCCCATCTACAAATGACAAATATTGAACTACACTCATGGTCATAAATTAAGGATAATGCTAGATACATGACGAAACAACACTCTGGTGGGCGGTTTGCGGGTTTACATCACCTCGGAGTATGACCATGCGGTGCATTTGATCTGCGGTCGTCGCACGGTGGCGCTGGCAGCAGTCCACATACGCAGAGGTGTGTTGGTGCATGTCAGAGTACGGTGCAGCGAGTAAGTGTGCAGACGTTTTCAGACGTGCTAATAGCGACTGTGTGTTGAAAATGACTCAAACAACACATATTTATGACGTTATGAGGGGTAGAATACCAAGACAACTGGAGGCTTGTCAAACACAGCAGGTCGTAGCACCGGCCCTCCGTGTGCCAAAAAGTGTGATCTCAAGATTATGGCAACGATTCCAGTAGACAGGAAACGTGTCCAGGCGCTACAGTACGGGACGTCTACAGTGTACAACACCACAAGAAGACCGACATCTCAGCATCAGTGCCCGCAGACTGCCACGGAATACTGCAGGGAGCCTTGCTCGGGACCTTACCGCAGCCACTGGAATAGTTGTCTCCAGACACACAGTCTACAGACGACTGAACAGACATGGTTTATTCGCCCGGAGACCTGCAAGGTGCATTCCACTGACCCCTGGTCACAGGAGAGCCCGTAAGGCCTGGTATCAAGAACACAGTACATGGTCATTGGAATAGTGGTCCCAGCTTCACGGACGAGTCCAATTAAGTCTGATACATAGGGATTCTCGTCGGTTTTTCATCTGGCGTGAACCAGGAACCAGATACCAACCCTTTCATGTCCTTGAAAGGGACCTGTGTGGAGGTCGTGGTTTTTTGGTGTGGGGTGGGATTATGATTGGTGCACGTACACCCATCCCTGCACGTCTTTGACAGAGGAGCTGTAACAGGTCAGGTGTATCGGGACGTCATTTTGCACCAGTATGTCCGCCTTTTCAGGGGTGTATTGGGTCCCAACTTCCTCCTGATGAATGATAACACACGCCCCCACCGAGCTGCTATCGTGGAGGAGTACCTTGAAACAGAAGATATCAGACGAATGGAGTGGCCTGCTTGTTCTCCAGACCAAAACCCCATCGAGTACGTCTGGGATGCTCTCGGTCGACGTATCACTGCACGTCTTCAAACCCCTGCGACACTTCAGGAGCTCCGACAGGCACTGGTGCAAGAATGGTAGGCTATACTCCAGCAGCTGCTCGACCACTTGATCCAGAGTGTGCCAACCCGTTGCGGCCTGTTTACGTGTGCATGGTGATCATATCCCATATTTATGCCGGGGTACATGTGCAGGAAACAGAGGCGTTTTGTAGCACATGTGTTTCGGGACGGTTTTCTCAACTTATCACCAATAACGTGGACTTACAGAACTGTGTCATGTGTGCCTATGCTATTAGCGCCAGTTTTGTGTAGTGCCACATTGTGTGGCACCACATTCTGCAATTATCCTTAATTTATTAGCATGAGTGTATATGAAAAAACGTAAATTAGTACGCATTCTTCATTCAACATGTAATCGTCACTACAGATATTCTGGTTTAGGTTATGGCATGTTGATACGACTGCCATCATTGGTGATGATGCGGCGCAGGCGAATCGCGAAATTCCCAGTGGCACGCTGTAATGTCGGAACATGTATTTTGTCGATGACCTCATGAATGGCTATTTTCAGCTCGGCAATGGTTCTGAGGTTATTGCTGTACACCTTGCTCTTAATATAGCCCCACAAAAAGGAGTCGCATATGTTCATATCCGGAGAATATGGCGGCCAATCGAGGCCTTCGTCGGACGTTTGAAATGATTCATCCCTCTTTTTATCGGACGACGAACAGACTGACATGGACTCGCTATTACAAGAAACATGAGTCATCTGGACAGGCGATATGTTTCCATTGATCCTCTGCTCATTGCGATCCTTATCAACGGTGTCACTGGGGCAACATAGGAATACGTACAGGTCTTCCGTTGCGGAGCCAATGTTCAACGATGTGCGCTGAAAGGGCTCCGAAACAGTTTTTCGTCCACGATGTTACTCCTCAAATATGGAACCCCAAATGAAAGCTCATTGGTAGCAAAAGAAATAGCAAAATTAGTTATCCTGACATTGACGGGAGCTACTGACAACAAAATTAACACTACTGCAGGTTTGACTAACAGGAATACTATGTAACTGATAACGATTATTATAAAGAAAAGACTAATTGAAAGACTATCAGATGATACGAAGCCTGAAACTTTAAATAAATAATTGAAAATATATTCCTTAGGAAGGTTAAAACCCAGACCATAAATAGATTAGAGATAACATTTATCCAAGAAGAGAGTTGTAGCCGCATCGAGCTGTAAGTTCGCTGCGACTACAATGTAACACTGCAGTGGAGATGTTAATTCAGTCTCTCTTGTAGACGTCGCAGTAGTAGTAAGCCTATTGAACGCTACTAGATTGTTTCAAACCTATATAAAGTTTTAATAGTTTTCCAGTATCGACTTGACATTCTATTTTATTTATTTATTTTATTTATTTATTTATTGATTTATTTAACCTGGCAAGATTAGGGCCATCAGGCCCTCTCTTACATCTAACCAGGCATTCTACTTATTTTACATTCATATGTTTTAGTAGGCATGTTAAACTACATCTAGTACAAAAAGTGAAATAAACAATTTGAAAGGTACACCTGGAAAAATACATACATATAGAGTTTATATTCTTAGATTCAAGTACTGTTATAATTAGACATTATTGAACAGACAGATTTGAGATAGGAGTGCTGGCAGCAGGGAGTATGAGGGAGACTCATGGTGAAGGGAGGAGAAGAATAGAGAGACATGATGAAACATAATTAAGGAAATATAAAGGAAAAGAATATTGCGTGGCTAATAGAGATAGATGAAGAGGAAGGCATCTCAGGAGCAACATAGGAGACGCTAGCTTTGCTATTTGACAGATGAGGGGATTGTCCTTGTACATTAATTTTGTGGAGAACTTTATGAGGATGATAGTAGGAAATGCTTCAACTTCTTCTTAAAAGCAGCAGGAGATTGAATTTTGCGCAAGGTAAGGGGCAGTTTGTTCCAGAGGCGGACAGCGGCAACTGAGAAGGAGTTTGCAAAAGTTTTTGTTTTGTGAGTGGGCACAGTTAGGATACCAAATAAGAGTGACCTCGTGTTTCGATTATGATGACATGACAGGTTTTTAATCTCTGAAGCAAGGTACTGGGGTGTTTGCGCCTCGAGGAGTCGGTGGAGTAGACATAGAGTGTGGTAGTCGCGCAATTTGTCCGGCCGCAGCCACCCTAGCTGGGAGTATGAAGCACTAACATGATCGTATCGGCGAATGTTGCAGGTGTAACGCACGCAGGCATTCATGGTTAGCTCTAGCCGTCTTTTGTTTTCACTGCTCATGCCTTGTTGAATCACATCACAATAGTGGAGGTTCGGTAGAACGAGTGCTTGCACGAGCTGGCGTTTCAAGTCCTGTGGAAATATGTTCCGAAACTTTTTGAGAGCATAGAGACAAGCAGACGTCTTTCGGCACACTGCGACTGTATTCTCCGCCCAGTTGAGATGCTCATCCAAAGTTACACCCAAGTTCTTCACTGTTTTCTGATATGGTATTGGAGTACCGTCGAGCAGAATAGGAGGTAGCCGTTCGCGGAAATCTGAACTTATTAATTTCTGATGGGCTATTAAGATTACTTGCGTCTTTTTTGCATTTAGTTTAAGCCCCAGGTTTTTCGCCCATGTCACTACTGAAGACAGATCATCATTCATCTGAGCGATTGCAGTGTTTACATCTTCAGGTCTGACGCTTAGGTAGAGCTGGAGGTCGTCGGCATAGAAATGATATTTACAGGAGGACAGAACCGATGAAATATCATTGACATATAAAGAAAACAAAAGTGGTCCTAAGACTGATCCTTGTGGCACTCCCGAGGAAACATGTTTCCAGGAAGATTTTTCATTTACGCAGACAACACATTGCTGTCTGTCTTTTAAGTAGCTTTCAAACCATCTCATTGCACTTTCAGAGAAATTAAGCTGTTGCATTTTTCTGAGCATTATGTCAAAGTTAACAGTGTCAAAAGCTTTGCTGAAGTCCAGTAGCGTCAATATTGTTGCCTTTCGATTGTCGATGGCATATTTCAGGTCATCAGTTACTTTAATTAGAGCAGTGTTTGTGCTGTGATGTTTACGGAAACCGGATTGAAATTTGTCATATAGGCTGAATTCATGCAAGTGTTCAGTGATTTGGTCATGAACAATATATTCAAGTGCTTTGGAAACAGCAGGCAGTATGCTAATTGGTCGGTAATCACTAGGCAGTTGCGGGTTTTCGATCTTAGGGATGGGTCGAATTAGGCTTCTTTTCCATGCAGTGGGATATATTCCGTTCACGAGGGAAAAATTAAATATGTCAGTTAAGACAGGCACTAAGATATCGGCAACATTCTTAATCATGGTTATACCGATACTGTCGTTGCCTATTGCATCAGAAGAGATTCTCATTATTGCTTTTCTTGCCGTATTTGTTGTTATATGTTTTAGATGGAAGGTACCGTTGTTAGTTATCCTGTTTAGGGATTCTTGTGGACGGTAATTATCAGCTGTGCTGGTATTCAGAGGTGCAGAGAAGAATTCATTTAATTCGTTAGCTGACACATGAAAAGTGGTTTCCGATTTTGCCTTTCCGACCCCCAAGCTACGGAGATTCTTCCATAGAGTCGTGGGCGTCAGATCGCTGCATACAAGGGAGCTAGCGTGCCTGATTTTAGCATTGCGAATGCATTGTTTCACTCTGTTCCGTAGCTTTCTATATTCTTCGAAACGCTCGGGTTTCGGATCTGCCTTGAAACGCCTGTGGGCAGCATCCCTATTAGTCATCATTTGACGTAATTCAGCTGTCAGCCATGGAGCAGGAGATTTTCTTACACGGATTGTGCGCACAGGTGCATGTTTGTCATAGAGGGCAGTGAGTTTATCACCTAGTTCATCAATTTTGCCGTCGATTGTGGGTTTTCTGATTATTTGATGCCATGAGATTTCTGAGCAATCGGCTGTTAGAGCGTCAAGGTCAATACGTTTCATGTTCCTACAAGTTATGTAACGCGATTTGATCCTTGGGGGCTGCACAGAGTAGGCCAGGAATATTACATCATGTGCTGAGAGGCCAGGGGCCGATGTTTGACCAACATCTCTTACTTTGTCAGTCTGTTTCGTTGCGATTACGTCTATAAGAGTATGACTGTGCGCCGTATGGTGTGTAGGTTGTAATGGAAGAATGTTCATGCTATTGCAACTAAACAGTCTTCTTAGGTTTATTGCGGAGGGAGTGTCTCTTAGCAGGTCTATGTTCAAGTCACCCATTACGATGACATGTTCGTATTGACACTGAAGTGAATGTAATTCCGACTGGAAGGAACTCATTGAGCTTATTTTTGGCGGCTTGTACACGACGCCAGTCAAGAATTTCCGACTTTGTATATTTATTTCAATGAACATGAATTCAGCCTCTTTTTCTTCAGCAGGATTTGACGTACATAAGACTTTCGCTTTGAGATCTGTTCGTATATACGCGCCGACGCCGCCACCTCGCTTTTTTGATCTGTCTGCCCTAAGAAATGTGTACCCTGGGAGATGAATAGATGCAGAGGATATGTGTGGTTTCAACCACGTTTCGGATAAGAGGATTACGTGGTAGTTTAGTTGGTTGAAGAGGAGGCTAAGTTCTTCGTAATGTGCAGGTAAAGACTGGATGTTGCAGTGAGCTGCTAAAAGCTCTGACGCGTTCCGCTGAGCAGCCTGAAGTAGGGTGGCAGACTGGTTTGTCCCTTTGTTAGGCACTACCTGCCGCGAGGGGCACTGGCCGCTGCTTCCGCCAAGTGACATAACACAGGGGTGTCCGAGATTTTGCGCGCCCTGTGTGTGACACCGCGAGTGCCGAAAGAAAGGCGACTGCTAGAGATTTCCTGAGGTTGCGGGAGTATAGAAAATGGATTAGTGGTATTCGGTGCAAGGAGAATATGACCAAAACAGTGACGGCTGTGTGTCACTGTGTATCCTCTGTCGTACGAGGAGAAATGTAATTAGCGTATTTGAAACAGCTTAGGGTGGAAATAAGGGAAAAGGGAGTGATTTAAGAGGTCGATGCTGCCAGCAGAGAGAAGTAAGCTTAATAATTAATAGATTATCGTAGGAAGCTAGAATTAAATTGAAATTTACTAAAGTGATGCTGGTAGTGATTATCGTAGGAAGCTACAATTAGATTGAAATTTGCTAAAGTGATACTGATAGTGATTTTTGTTATGAACAATTTAAACCGAAGAGATGGGTAATTAATGAACTAAAGGAGAGACTAATAATTGCAATAGAACTAATTCAGAACGGAAGAGAATAAACTGAGAAAATGAAAAAAGTATTAGCAGTAACTAAAATTAAGTAATGGTTAGAGCTACAGACACAAAAAAATAGTGAAAAGTTAATACAGTTACAAAAACAATTAGTTGAAGGTACAAATATAGGTATAATTAAAAAATTAATAAAATTACAAGACTATATCTGAGTATAGGGCTGTTACAATTTGCAAATGGTGTTAAGTTTGCACTTTTGGCTCGAGTAGCTTCACTTAATACTATTCAGTTCTGTCATGTTTGTGACTGTCTTCTTTCCAGCTGCTGTCTTAATGATTACTCTGCCATCCTGAGTCCACACATTCTGAAGACCGAAATGGGATATGGCACTGTTTAAAATCTTTAGCCGTTCGTGTGTCAGATCTTCCCTTATTGTAAGCCCTGTCCTTGCTAACTTCTTCTTCTGGGTAAAGATCTCTGCCCTTTTTCGGTACGAGATAAATTTAATTATTATTGGACGAGGTTTGGTGGCACCTGGTAGTTTTCGTCCCACACGATGGCTCCTGTCAATGTCTGCCTTGGTCACTTCTACGCCTAATTTTTCACGCGCAACCTGTATAAGCAGGTTGTCCGTGTCTTCTTCTTTATTTTCTACTACTCCAAACAGTCGTAGACTATTCCGCCTTTGGTACTGTTCTAGTTCGTCAGTTGCGGCAGATAGTTTCACTTCCAACTCTCGTGCCTTTTTCTCGTATTCAGACACAGACTTTTTTAGTGCTGTAATTTCGGCAGTATTGGCCTCAACAGTTTCACGCATTTTGGCCAATACTGCTGCCGTTACAGTATCTGATATAGTGCCTGCTATCAGATCGAGATTGTTTTTATCGCGAAGCGCAGCGTTTACCTCAGAGCGGACCAGCTCCGCTATGCCGGGAGCCGCGGCCGAACCTTCCGCCAAGAGCGGGCCCGCCGCACCTGCTGCTTCCCCGCTGCTGGACGCGCTGTTGTTGACTCTTCTGTTTACCATTTTCTCGAAGATATTGGCGGAGCACAGAAAAAAAATAGCACTACTGCACAGAACACTGTTGTTTACACGATTTCCACTTGTACTAGACAACACCACCTGCGAGAACACCTTCGAATTCGACTAAATTTCGCGAGCCGAACTTAACACGTGTTACACTGCAGCCGCCATTCTAGTCAGAATTTCGAACTGAGTAAAATAACATTTACGGTTTAGCCAGACGACGGAGCAGTTATTATATGTGGAAGAAAAGTAAATCGTTTGAAACCTAATTAACGCTGGGACTTAGCGTTCGTGATTTGTGATTGTCGCGAACATCAAAGGACACAGCAGTATACCAGCCGCCGACATAAACTCTATTCACTATGGGACTTAAAATCTGAGGTCAGCAGTCCCCTAGAATGTAGAACTAGTTAAACCTAACTAACCTAAGGACATCACACACATCCATGCCCGAGGCAGGATTCGAACCTGCGACCGTAGTGGTCACGCGGTTCCGGACTGAAGCGCCTAGAACCACTCGGCCACTGCGGCCGGCTGTAAACTCTATTATTAGCCTTGAGTAGGAAACAGCTACACGCAATCACGAAGAACTTACAGTTACGCCGTGTTGTCGGAAGCTGTAGTCAATGTCAGAATCGCTGATGCAGATAGATTCAAGACCCTGAATGACAGATCGGTGTATTTTCAGTGCAGGTTTAAATAATTACGAAGTTCAATAAACTCCAATATAACCTTAATGGTTAGTGTCGGCTACGTCATTTAATGGAAATTTACTGTGTAATTGTGAAATTAACTATTTCTTGAGAGAACGCAGAAGTTAAAGGTGATTTAGTGATTTTATTAACAGTGAACAGCAATTTTACACCGAAATACGACGCTTTCTGTAAGTTGTCCGAAGAGTATTATATCTCTGGAATTACGTCGTATTAGTTGTTGAATTAACACCGTAGCGACGCCTTGACGACGCTATATTAATTAATAAATCAACGTCCTCGCAAAACTATGATGTGGCATCGGCTTGAGTGATGGACTTTATAATTCAAGATATCCTATTATCTGTGTTTGAACACTCAATCGCAAACCGGGCATAAGAACTACAGTATCAAGTTCGCGTAAGCTTATCAGCCTATCGCGAATACTCGGAGCATATTTCGTTAATTGTTTCAGACAAAGGGAGCTGTTGCGGTAGCGAGTGGTGCAGTCGCTGTGGGTTCGAAGTAAAGAAGCCGACAGACTTCGAACACTCAATTTTAAACAAGAGCTGCTTACACATCGCGGCGAGCTGCTACATCGATACGCTGATATCAGTCTAAGGCAGATAGTGCCTGAAACTAATCAACCTAGCGAGGAGTTTGTTTGTAACAGTTACAGATCGGAGTCGTCGCGTTCGACGGACACTGTTCCATGTCAACCAGACTGGAACAACCATCACGATCGAACCGACACAAATACACTGCTGGCCACCGTAAATGCAACACCCTGAAAGAAGCATCCGAATCAAGTGAAATTTACACCATGAGTTTGCAGCGATGAGATATGCAACTGATTAGAATTTCAGCGCAGACGCACATCACCCGCGCCTGTGGCGCCACCTCATAGCGCCATTTAAGGCTTGGCGATTTCGACGAGTGTACGTTCGGCACGTGTGTTTACCTTGTGGTTGTTTCACAAGACGATCAGTTATGCCTCGTAGACAACAGCGAACATATTTTGATCAAGTATCCGAGTTCGACAGAGGAAGGATAGTGGCTTACCGAGATTGTGGATTATCATACAGAGAAATCGCTAGTCGGACGAAACCAAACAACTGTAATGCGGATATGTGACCGTTGGATGCAGGAGGGTACGACGGACCGACGTGGTCGATCGCATTCACCTCGGTGCAGCACTGCACGTGCTGATAGGCAAATTGTGCGCATGGCAGTGACGGATCGCTCAGTGACATCCCGAACCGTAGCACAGCACATTGCGTCTGTAACGCATCATCCAGTGTCTGCGCGTACCATTCGACGCCGTTTACAGCAGAGTGGTATGTCCGCAAGACGTCCATTGCTTCGTCTACCTTTGACGCAGAACCACAGACGTCTCCGTCGCCAATGGTGTGATGACAGACGGATGTGGACGGCAGAATGGAATGACGTTGTCTTTACTGACGAGGCACGCTTCTGTCTGCAGCACCACGATGGTCGGATTCGAGTGTGGAGACACCGTGGAGAGAGGATGCTGGACAGCTGCATTATGCACCGCCACGCTGGTCTTGCACCGGGTATTATGGTATGGGGCGGTATTGGATATTACTCTCGCACGCCTCTAGTACGCATTGCCGGTACTTTAACTAGCCGGCGCTACATATCCGAGGTGCTGGAGCCAGTTGTCCTTCCGTACCTTCAGGGCTCGGCCACAGCCATATTTCAAGAGGATAATGCGCGACCACACGTGGCACGCATTGTCCAAAGGTTCTTCGTCAATAACCAGATTGAATTGCTTCCCTGGCCGGCTCGCTCTCCGGATCTTTCGCCGATAGAAAACATGTGGTCCATGGTTGCTCAACGAGTGACCCAGATTTCATCCCCAGCTGCCACACCAGATGATCTTTGGCAACGTGTGGAAGCTGCTTTGGCTGCTGTACCCCAGGAACACATCCAACGTCTCTTTGACTCAATGCCGAGACGTGTGACAGCGGTGATCTCCAACAATGGCGGCTACTCTGGCTACTGATTCTGGCAGGAACCACATGTCACAGACGTCTGTAAACGTAATCATTTGATACTTGGTCAACATGTTATCTACAAATTGTCTTTCTTGGTGTTGCATTTACGGTGGCCAGCAGTGTACAATGCCACAACCATTCTCTTATTCTGATCTGCTACAAATGTCCGCAGTGCAGAACGGGCAAGTCTCCGAACTGCACTTTCTGGCGTCGAAGCTCAACACGTTGTCGCCTAGTCGTGGTCTCACCATCCTTTCCACGTATGTTCACGACAGCAGCTCGCTGGGAGACGACAAGCTTCGCCGTTCCCGGGTCGCCTGTTAGCAGATTCCGGGCAATGTTATCTGCCATTTCTCAAAGCAGCTTTTCTCAGTGGAGTTCCCCCATTAGCGACCCATATCGTCGCTAGAACGATTTCCACTCCCCTCTGCTCCGTTTTTGTACTTCCCTTCTTTACGAGCCCACGACACCACCTGGCTGTGTTCAGTCTTGCTGTGAGCAGTTGTCACAATAGTTCGCCTCATCAATGCCTACGAAGTGATTGAAATGAACTAAAATGAACTGATAGATTCGATGATGTCAATGAAGACTTAGTAACGTGAAATGATATCAGTGACAACCCCACAGAAATGCTAGAACCGCAAAGTGAGTGATAAATATCCCGCGAAAATTCGAAATTTGTTGGAGACTCAAAGATCCATTTATATGACTGTAATGACCGAATCATGAGAGGTAGCCAAAAAACGGAAAATAATCTAAGTATCAATATTACGTATACGCATTGTAACTCAAATAGATACGTACAGTGCAAGCCACTTTTCTCAGTCTATTAAGAGGTCATAAGTATTGAGAAACCGCTGAATTCACGCTCACTGGTTGCGAATTGCAGGTGAAGAGCGACGCAGCCACGACCGATCTGAAGCAAGCAGCCCAAATTCTCTAAACAGAGATCATCAGACGTCAAGGAAGATAGAATCCAGCGAGCAGGAAAGTTGCACCGAGCGGCAGAGTTCCGCGTCGAGCAGGTTCGGTGACTGCAAAATGGTTCAAATGGCTGTAAACACTGTGAGACTTAACATCTGAGGTCATCAGTCCCCTAGACTTAGAACTACTTAAACCTAACTAACCTAAGGACATCACACACATCCATGCCCGAGGCAGGATTCGAACCTGCGGCCGTAGCGTGGTTCCGGACTGAAGCGCCTAGAACCGCTCGGTCACCACGGCCGGCCGGTGACTGCAGCAAATCCTATGTAAATGAGCATTATCTTGAATTAAGATTGTACACAAAGAACGATTTGCAAAGCTTGTCGGTACGTACTCCTGGACTAGCGTTATTGGTTTCCATTGTATATTTCTATACATGTATCTGTGCTTTAAAGTCACTTCCATTGTGACGAGCACATGAACCTGAGGGTTTGTCTAGGGCTATAGAATGTGGTTGAAATACCTGGGCTAGCAGGACAGAGCGGATTAGGTTGTGGAAATGGGCCAAAATGAGTTCCTGTGAGTTGCACTCAACATACAAACTTTATTTATCAACAAAAAAAATCAAATGGTTCAAATGGCTCTGAGCACTATGGGACTTAATATCTGTGGTCATCAGTCCCCTAGAACTTAGAACTACTTAAACCTAACTAACCTAAGGACATCACACACATCCATGCCCGAGGCAGGATTCGAACCTGCGACCGGAGCGGTCACGCGGTGCCAGACTGAAGCGCCTAGACCGCACGGCCACACCGACCGGCATTTATCAACACACAATATTACAACAAGAAGGCAAAACACTCAAAACATCGACCTCCTTTGATTAACTTTAGATCGGCTGAAGACCACACACAAAATCCAAGACACAAGGCTTCAGCAAAATTGAAATACAAGGTTTTTCTGGAGGTTTCACCCAAGGATATTTTATAAATCTTCAATCTAATTGGCTCAAGGCCTTAGCAATTTAATTTTAATGGAACTAGGCTGGAGGTCGCATATTAAGCAATAAGAGGAGTTTCAATGAAAAGGCAGAAGGCCTTATCTTAATCATTTCATGAAAATTGGGCTGAAGGCCCCATTACAAAGCGTAACAATCTTATGCCTTAAGGGCAAGAGAAAAAGATTAATTTAAGAGATATTAAAACTTGGCTGAAGGCCGCTCACCAACAAATAATTTAACGGCTTAAGCCCTAGAAGAAGAGTTTCAATTTTAAAGGCAGAAGGCCTTATCTTAAATAACAATCTCATGCCTTAAGGGGAAGACAAGAACATTAATTTAAGAGATATTAATACTCAGCTGAAGGCCACATATCAACAAATATGTTTAACGGCTTAAGGCCTAGAAAGAGTTTCAATCTAAAAGGCAGAAGGCCTTATCTTGAAACCTTTCCAGTAAAATTCGGCTGAAGGCCCCATATAAGAATATAACAATCTCATGCCTTAAGGGCAAGACAGGAACATGAATTTAAGAGATACTGATACTCGGCTGAAAGCCACACATCAACCAAATAACTAAAATCCAAACAAGGAAAGTACTGCATAACACACAAGGAATGGCACTCAGAAGTTTCCAAGGGTCGGCCTAGAATTGTAACAGTAACATCCATTTAGGTGAGACAGGCAGCCTGTCCAATGACTTCTTAATCTGGAGGCAACCCAACTGACTGACAGCCGACCGACCAATGAACAAGAACAGTTCCACTCCACGCAACCAGCAAAACGACCACAAGATTTCAATACACGGCACACAGCATATTGGAGCCTTCAACGACCAGCAACACTTCAGCTGTCGAACTACACGCCGCGCTGGACAGCAACAACACGATGAGGAAAATACACTGCCTAAAATTACAACGACCAGGGCAGGTAACCGGAACGTCAACGGCCACAAGGCAAAGATACCGCTGGCCAACTTCAGTAACAGGGAATAAATTAAGTTAAATTTCACAGGAAGACGACTGGAATCTTAGCCGACTTAGATACACACACGTTGTTGCTCGCGGGAATGTCCCAAAAGCGACAACCAGTATCAAACGAAGAAATGTAAACAGTTGAGGCTCGATAGTAGGTTAAGTGAGGACTGAACTTTCATGTCCAAGATCGGTGGGCGACGAACTTCATAACACTCGCAAGCAGCACCTCACACTCCAACCATGCGTGGACGCCACCAGTGGCTCCAGCCGAGGCCCACGAGAAAGACAGGCGGCGGCGCTTACGTCACGAAGGTAGTCCTGCGCTCGCTAGCTCACTCAAATCAGCAGACAAACTACGTTTCTACGCCTGTTAATTCATAACTAGGCGTGTCCGTACAAACGAAAACTGAATCTTCTGCTGGAATCTCACTGTTATTAGTCCTATACGATGGGTAGTCCATGGGCCTACTTATAATTTGTTACGGCTGTACTGGCGTAAAAAACATGCTAAAATGATTATCAGTTGCATAAGGCACCACTTCCAGCATGTAATGAGTACTGTTAAGCAGAAGAAACTAAATGCTATAAAATCATTATACCATTTATATCGAGTATTGATCTGAAATTAAATTTTGTTGTAGTGCTGTTGATCAGTAAGACTTCATAATAGCCTTCAGCCAAGTTTTAATATCTCTTAAATTAGAAACGCATATTGTGTGCTGAGCTGAGCGAGCGAGCGAGTTCAGGACTACCTTCGTGACGTACGCGCCGCGGCCTGTCTTTCTCGTGGGCCTCGCTCCAGCCCGACTCCAACCGTCCGACTGGACTGCTGGTCCGTCCGCGGCTGCCGCTCCGTCCGCGACTGCACTCCTGGTGCGTCTCCCACTCACTGACTACCCGACACACGACGACCCGGAAAAACTATCACTTGCTCCAGAGATGGTACGACAGTGCGCTTATCGATACACGCTGCTGCTGCCTCTCACGGGCAAGTAAGGCAGGAAGTTAGTGACGCCAGTAAATGGAATAAGAAAACGAGGTGGCAGTACCGTAATAGAAGGTGACAAACAGTTAATGGGATGAACACGAGTCGTGCGCGGCTCAGTGGCTCTTACATACCTCATGGTCTGTAGTGCCACACATTACTGTGTATCGTCGAATCTTAATAAAATTAAACGCCCGAGTGGCCTTTTGTTTGGCCGTGCGGTTCTAGGCGCTACAGTCTGGAACCGAGCGACCATTTGAACCATTTGGCCTTTTGTTCTGGTATTTACACTGGGGTGACAGAAGTCATGAGATACATTTGCAGATGGCGGTGGTATCGCGTACACAAGCTATAAAAGTGCACTGCGTCCGCGCAGCTGTCATTTGTATTTGAATCATGTGTGAACTCCAGCAAATCAGATTAATCCAGGAATTAATGCAATGTCTAGGCCGCAAGTTATGACACCACTCATCATTTTCCAGTTGATTCACATTTATTAAACTTTTTTTTGGAGCAGCAATAGTAAAACACAATGAAATAATCTTTTAGATATCAGCAGTTCTTTAAACAGTGAGTGGAATGCTTTGAATTCAAAGGAGCACAATGGCTTAACCAATTTAACAACTATAGCATAATGATGCCAGGCTAACACAATGGTTTTAAATTACGGACCCAAGATTTAACACGGTCTTTTAAGAGACTTGACAAATTTAAAGCAAAATTTTTGAAAGACAAATGTAACGACGACTAGCACAAATTTAGTAACGGGTAAAATGTATCAACAATTTAAATGTCCCAAGCTAACAGAACGATTTTAAATTACAGACCAAAATTTAACACGGTCATTTGAGAGAGGTGAAAAATTTAAACAATACAAGGGCCAGAAAATGGCCGGCTGACTACGGATAGGGCACGGCACCAAAAGGAATACAAGCCACAAGACAAAAATACGCGAACTCTGAAAAGATTTAGGTCGACGCTAACCAACGAAGAAAAAACTAAGTAGCAGTCATCATGCCGTAGATCTGCTTCACGCAACGTAACGGCGTGGGCGAATCCCAAGTGCCGGCCAGTAATATCTTGCTGCCAGTGCGCTCACCCTTGTCAGCCGAGCGAACTGTACGCATAGACTGCAGAAACAGTTGGTGAATCATCAGGCAACATCAAGGCGCTCGTAAAATAAGCGTCAAGCGACAAGAAGATGCTTCAAAACACCAACAGGATAATTAGTACGATAGCAAACATTCAGCAAATAGCTACCGGAACTAGCAATCCAGAATAAGGTGCAACAGCCGCAAACGGCGATTAAAAAACCAAGAATTTCAAGAATAACACAATTTAAACACTGACGAAAACCAAGAACAAGTATATTAATGTAACCAAGCTACAAACATAGTTTAAGTAGATTTTAAAAAACTTCCATTCGGGGTTTAAATCCTGGTTCTATTAATAACTGTCAGAGACAAGTACAAGATAGCCCAGAGACCAAATCAGGCTTCACGAATCAGGCAAGCAATCTCACCTTACAACACCCAAAGGTGCCAACACAGAAAAATTCACAGCTCTCCGCCAGCACACCTGGTATACTAATAGACCTGGCCAAATCAGAATCTAAAACATAATTAAAAGAGCACATTAATCATAAATGTTCATGACAGCACCACTTGCACATGCGACCGCTGGCACATTCCCACCGCTTGCACAGACAGTAACAATAATATGTTAGGCATCATTTCAAAGGAGGAACACTATTAAAATCAAACAGTAAAAAACTATCAGTGCAATCGTCACACCCGGGGATCACAATTAACTTACTTTTCAGGAAAGCAACAAGGGGCGCTCAAAGAACGCCGACGTGGGCAGGCTCAAACAGTTTCTATAAGCGACACTAACGGCGGAACCAAACTTCCTGGAAAACACAAATTCACAACTCAGGAGAGAACCACACAGGGCACAGGGCACAGGGCACAGGGCACAGGGCACAGACCGCGCTAACACCGCCAAACTACACTCATGTTCATAAATTAAGGATAATTGCAGAATGTGGTGCTACACAACGTGGCACTATACAAAACTGGCGCTATTAGCATAGGCACATGGGGAATACACGCGAAACAAATCTGTAAGTTGAGAGAACCGTCCTGTAACACATGTGTTACAAAACGCCACTGTTTCCTGCGCACGCACCCCGACATCAATATGGGACGTGATAACCTACACACGTACACAGGTTGCACAACGGGTTGGCATACTCTGGATCAGGTGGTCGAGCAGCTGCAGGGGTATAGCCTCCTATTCTTGCACCAGTGCCTGTCGGAGCTCCTGAAGTGTCGTAGGGGTTTGAAGACGTGAAGCGATATGTCGACCGAGAGCATCCCAGCCGTGCTCGATGGCGTTTAAGTCTGAAGGTACTCCTGCACGATGGCAGCTCGGTGGGGCGGTGCGTTATCATCCATCAGGAAGAAGGTGGGAGCCACTGCATCCCTGAAAAGACGGACATACTGGTGCAAAATGACGTCCCGATACACGTGACCTGTTACAGTTCCTGTGTCAAAGACATGCAGGTACGTAGGTGCACCAATCATAATCCCACCCCACACCATCAAACCACGACCTTGATACAGGTCCCTTTCAATGACATTAGGGGGTTGGTATCTGGTTCCTGGTTCTCGCCAGATGATAACCCGGCGAGAATCACTGTTCCGGCTATACCGTGAACAAAACCTTTGGCCACTGTTCCAATGACCATGTACTGTGTTCTTCGACACGAGGCTTTACGGGCTCTCCTGTGACCTGGGGTCAGTGGAATCCACCTTGCAGGTCTCTGGGCGAATAAACCATGTCTGCTCAGTCGTCTGTACACTGTGCACCTGGAGACAACTGTTCTAGTGGCTGCAGTAACGTCGCGAGCAAGGCTACCTGAAGTACTCCGTGGCCATCTGTGGGTACTGATGGTGAGATATCGGTCTTCTTGTGGTGTTGTACACTGTGGACGTCCCGTACTGTAGCGCCTGGACACGTTTCCGGTCTGCTGGAATCGTTGCCATAATCTTGAGATCACAGTTTGTGGCACACGGAGAGCCCGTGCTACGACCTGCTGTGTTTGACCAGCCTCCAGTCGCCCTAGTATTCTACCCCTCACCACGTCATCAATATGTGTTCTTTGAGCCATTTTCAACACACAGTCACCATTAGCACGTCTGAAAACGCCTGCACACTTACTCGCTGCACCGTGCTCTGATATGCACCAACACACCTCTGCGCATGTGGACTGCTGCCAGCGCCACCGTGCGACGACCGCAGGTCAAATGCACCGCATGGTCAACCCCGAGGTGATTTAAACCCGCAAACCGCGCACTAGAGCGTTGTTTCACCATGTATCAGCATTATCCTTAATTTATGAGCACGAGTGTAGATAAAACAACTCGGCTCTACAGCAGGAAGGAGGTGCCGTCGCAGAGCACCAGAATCAGTTAATGGCAACCAAAGTCGTTTCCTTTACAACGGTTCCGTCAGAGCAAATCGGCCAACACACCGACCTCCGGCAAGTTTCCTCCAACCAACTTCTTTCCTCCTCGTGCCCGGTGACTGTCCGTTCCATTCTCGGGCGCCTCATAATCGAGAGCTCAGCTTCTGCACAAAACCGTGCACCGGCAATATTTTTACAGTTGTGGACGTCTCAATATTTCGTCAGGGGTGACTTCCAACGGCTTGTTGAGTACATGCCACGTCGAGTTGCTGAACTCTGCGGAACAAAAGAAGGTCTGCCACGATATGGGTGGGTATTTCATGACATTTGTCACCTCAGGATGCTGGAGAACCTACTAAGGCTCATTTAAGTTTTACACTTACTGAAGCTATAAACTAGTGTCTGTGCTCTTCTGCATGTACATTGCGAACACGTGAAGATACTGCTATCCCACAGGCTCATTCCTCTATCAACACTGTATCCACCTCCTTCGTCTGACAACCGAATCATTCTGTACTGTCTCCGACCACAGAGACCTGAAAAATATCTGCCTGACACCGTCGCCTGTGCACTCTTGTACACCGCCGCTCGTAAAGTAAAACGGATAATCTTAACTCCCGCCTCACCTCTAAGTAGGTATGTCGCGACCGACGTCGGGTTACGACATGATTTAACTGTATTTCATTCAGTTCATATAACATGATTTAAGTGTACTTCATTCTATCATGATAGAAATCTGCCAAGGACAGTATTTCTACTTATGGCACGTATCAGTTAGAAACATGCACCGACGATGACTGATATCAGTCGAAATCGATTTCCAACAAGATAAATATATTATGTTTCCGCGACTGGTTGCTGCGTTCTTTATAATTTTAGATAACAAATCGGTGTTGGCAAGAGAGTGCAGAATAGTAACTAACATTAGCTAAAAGGGAAAAAAAACAGTAGTTTCATTAGAGACCTACGGTTTCGGCAAATGCAGGTAATTTATTATTGAAAAATCATGATTAACTGAAAAAGATAATCTGCAATGCAAATGACAGAGAGCCACATAAACATCAATATGTGATTATAAGGAATACACAGGGGGTTTCAAAAAATACTATTAGAAGCTTAGGGGATGGGTTCCTTACGCCAAAACACGAAAAAAGTCTAGAAGACATGGGAGCTAAAATGCATATCTTAAGAGCTATGGCCCCCCCATGAACCATGGACCTTGCCGTTGGTGGGGAGGCCTGCGTGCCTCAGCGATACAGATGGCCGTACCATAGGTGCAACCACAACGGGGGGGTATCTGTTGAGAGGCCAGAAAAACGTGTGGTTCCTGAAGAGGGGCAGCAGCCTTTTCAGTAGTTGCAGGGGCAACAGTCTGGATGATTGACTGATCTGGCCTTGTAACACTAACCAAAACGGCCTTGCTGTGCTGGTACTGCGAACGGCTGAAAGCAAGGGGAAACTACGGCCGTAATTTTTACCGAGAGCAAGCAAAAAAAAAAAAAAAAAAAAAAAAAGGGGGTTCAAATGGCTCTTAGCACTATGGGACTTAACATCTATGGTCATCAGTCCCCTAGAACTTAGAACTACTTAAACCTAACTAACCTAAGGACATCACACAACACCCAGTCATCACGAGGCAGAGAAAATCCCTGACCCCGCCGGGAATCGAACCCGGAAACCCGGGCGTGGAAGGCGAGAACGCTACCGCACGACCACGAGCTGCGGATGAGAGCATGCAGCTTTACTGTATGGTTAAATGATGATGGCGTCCTCTTGGGTAAAATATTCCGGAGGTAAAATAGTCCCCCATTCGGATCTCCGGGCGGGGACTACACAAGAGGATGTCGTTATCAGGACAAAGACAACTGGCGTTCTACGGATCGGAGCGTGGAATGTCAGATCCCTTAATCGGGCAGGTAGGTTAGAAAATTTAAAAAGGGAAATGGATAGGTTAAAGTTAGATATAGTGGGAATTAGTGAAGTTCGGTGACAGGTGGAACAAGACTTCTGGTCAGGTGACCACAGAGTTATAAACACAAAATCAAATAGGGGTAATGCAGGAGTAGGTTTAATAATGAATAGGAAAATAGGAATACGGGTAAGCTACTACAAACAGCGTAGTGAACGCATTGTTGTGGCCAAGATAGATACGAAGCCCACGCCTACTACAGTAGTACAAGTTTATATGCCAACTAGCTCTGCAAATGACGAAGAAATTGAAGAAATGTATGATGAAATAAGAGAAATTATTCAGATAGTGAAGGGTGACGAAAATTTAATAGTCATGGGTGACTGGAATTCGATAGTAGGAAAAGGGAGAGAAGGAAACGTAGAAGGTGAATATGGATTGGGGCTGAAAACTGAGAAATGAAAGAGGAAGCCGCCTGGAAGAATTTTGCACAGAGCACAACTTAATCATAGCTAAAACTTGGTTCAAGAATCATAAAAGAAGGCTGTATACATGGAAGAAGCCTGGAGATACTGACAGGTTTCAGATAGATTATCTAAGACAGAGATTATCTAAGACAGAGATTTAGGAACCAGGTTTTAAATTGTAAGACATTTCCAGGGGCAGATGTGGACTCTGACCACAATCTATTGGTTATGACCTGTAGATTAAAACTGAAGAAACTGCAAAAAGGTGGGAATTTAAGGAGATGGGACCTGGATAAACTGAAAGAACCAGAGGTTGTACAGAGTTTGAGGGAGAGCATAAGGGAACAATTGACGGGAATGGGGGAAAGAAATACAGTAGAAGAAGAAGAGGGATGAAGTAGTGAAGGCAGCAGAGGATCAAGTAGGTAAAAAGACGAGGTCTAGTAGAAATAGGGGTAATGCAGGAGTAGGTTTAATAATGAATAGGAAATGAATGGGTAACAGAAGAAATATTGAACTTAATTGATCAAAGGAGAAAATATAAAAATGCAGTAAATGAAGCAGACAAAAAGGATACAAACGTCTCAAAAATGAGATCGACAGGAAATGCAAAATGGATAAGCAGGGATGGCTAGAGGACAAATGTAAGGATGTAGAGGCTTATCTCACTAGGGGTAAGATAGATACTGCCTACAGGAAAATTAAAGATACCTTTGGAGATAAGAGAACCACTTGCGTGAACATCAAGAGCTCAGATGGAAACCCAGTTCTAAGCAAAGACGGGAAAGCAGAAAGGTGGAAGGAGTATATAGAACGTCTATACAAGGGCGATGTACTTGAGGACAATATTATGGAAATGGAAGAGGATGTAGATGAAGATGAAATGGGAGATACGATACTGCGTGAAGAGTTTGACAGAGCACTGAAAGACCTGAGTCGAAACAAGGCCCCCGGAGTAGACAACATTCCATTGGAACAACTGACGGCCTTGGGAGAGCCAGTCCTAACAAAACTCTACCACCTGGTGAGCAAGATGTATGAAAAAGGCGAAATACCCTCTGACTTCAAGAAGAATATAATAATTCCAATCCCAAAGAAAGCAGGTGTTGACAGATGTGAAAATTACCGAACTATCAGTTTAATAAGTCACAGCTGCAAAATACTAACGCGAATTCTTTACAGAAGAATGGAAAAACTAGTAGAAGCCGACCTCGGGGAAGATCAGTTTGGATTCCGTAGAAATGTTGGAACACGTGAGGCAATATGACCCCACGACTCATCTTAGAAGCTAGATTAAGGAAGGGGAAAAAAACGTTTCTAGCATTTGTAGACTTAGAGAAAGCTTTTGACAATGTTGACTGGAATACTCTCTTTCAAATTCTGAAGGTGGCAGGGGCAAAATACAGGGAGCGAAAGGCTATTTACAATTTGTACAGAAACCAGATGTCAGTTATAAGAGTCGAGGGGCATGAAAGCGAAGCAGTGGTTGGGAAGGGAGTGAGACAGGGCTGTAGACCATCCCCGATGTTATTCAATCTGTATATTGAGCAAGTAGTGAAGGAAACAAAAGAAAAATTTAGAGTAGATATTAAAATCCATGGAGGAGAAATAAAATCTTTGAGGTTCGCCGATGACATTGTAATTGTATCAGAGACAGCAAAGGACTTGGAAGAGCAGTTGAACGGAATGGATAGTGTCTTGAAAGGAGGATATAAGATGAACATCAACAAAAGCAAAACGAGGATAATTTAATGTAGTCGAATTAAGTCGGGTGATGCTGAGGGAATTAGATTAGGAAATGAGACACTTAAAGTAGTAAAGGAGTTTTGCTATTTGGGGAGCAAAATAACAGATGAGGGTCGAAGTAGAGGGGATATAAAATGTAGACTTGCAATGGCAAGGAAAGCGTTTCTGAAGAAGAGAAATTTGTTAACAGCAAGTATAGATTTAAGGGTGAGGAAGTCATTTCTGAAAGTATTTTTATGGAAAATAGCCATATATGGAAGTGAAACATGGACGATAAATAGTTTGGACAAGAAGGGAATAGAAGATTTCGAAATATGGTGCTACAGAAGAATGCTGAAGATTAGATGGGTAGATCACATAACTAATGAGGAAGTATTGAATAGGATTGGGGAGAAGAGAAGTTTGTGGCACAACTTGACAAGAAGAAGGGATCGATTGGTAGGACATGTTCTGAGGCATCAAGGGATCACCATTTTAGTATTGGAGGGCAGCGTGGAGGTTAAAATGCGTAGAGGGAGACCAAGAGATGAATACACTAAGCAGATTGAGGAGGATGTAGGTTGCGGTAGGTACTGGGAGATGAAAAAGCTTGCAGAGGATAGAGTAGCATGGAGAGCTGCATCAAACCAGTCTCAGGACTGAAGACCACAACAACAACAACAAGAGCTATGGGCAACTGTTCATCTTCGGAAACGTGAAACACATTTCTTCTACTGCAGACTCTTTCCTTTTCATGTTTTAAGGGGAGGTAGTATAGAACAAGAGAAAAAAATGTTCTTTAAACATGGGTTCTAAAATGCATTCAAAAATGGCTCTGAGCACTATGGGACTTAACATCTATGGTCATCAGTCCCCTAGAACTTAGAACTAACCTAAGGACAGCACACAACAGCCAGCCATCACGAGGCAGAGAAAATCCCTGGCCCCGCCGGGAATCGAACCCGGGAACCCGGGCGTGGGAAGCGAGAACGCTACCGCACGACCACGAGATGCGGGCAAAATGCATTCCTTAAGAACATCTTTCTTAGTAGAAGAGATACATTAATCAGTATCGAAGAAGAACTAACGCTCCTACCACTTCAGGTATGTAATTTTAGAGCCCAAGTTTACTTCGTTTGTCATTTTTTTTCTTACTTTGGTGTAAGGAATCTGTCCCCAAAATGTCCAAAAGTATTTTTGAAACACCCCTTACATTTGTGTCAGTAATAGTATGAACGTAAATTCTGTAATCCTAAAACCGTACCCATAATCATGCAAAATTTTTGCGCGTAGTTTGACAGAAAATAAATGATCCTCCTGATGGTAGTGAAACTTAACCGAAAAGTATTGCGCTGTTAAAGAAGAATTTCTGTTTGCTCAAGGCGGAACCATAGTTCCCCAATAACGTATTTCAAAGAAAACACCGAGTTTCTATCACAAAATGAATAACTCGATGCAATTTTGCGAATAATGACTAAAGTAGGCATTACTGTTATCAACAGCGAGTACCATGAGGGAATCGAAGAATTTTTTTCCAAAAATTTGCTCACCTCACACCACTGACGTTTGAACTGATGTACAGATTGCAACACTTACATCGATTAGGAGTAGGCTTATTTAATGTAACTGTGTATCTAAAATTCATGAAGTTTGTATTCTGTATTGTTTAAACTCCTTGATGGCAAGAAAATTAGAGTTTAGTAATGTGTATATGCAAAAAGGAAAAGAGTATGTTGAAATTTTAAATTATTATAATATGAATATGTTTATAAAAAAAGAAGGGTATGTTTGATAAAAGCTGGTTCATGCTTGTATTTGTAACATGTAAACGCTGTAGGGAAATCCCTCCGCAACGAAAGCGGCATGGCGCGATGTAAAAGGTGGGTTTGGCGGTCGAACTAAGCGACTCCTTTGTATGAACAGTACGCAGTGTGTGGCTGGCCTTAGCACGGTACACCTCGACGGTGCTAAGAGAAGCAATTGGAAGCTGCATTATAAGGGGTTTGTCTCGGTAGTGGATCTGGCTATTATTTGTTATTCACGGCATAATAGAATGGCTCTAATATGTCGAAAATCCGACGCGAAGAAGGGAATTTATAGAACATCCGCACATCAAGAGCCGTGAGTACAGTTAGCCGCTATTACATCTGCCACCAAACTTCGCCACTGCTTCACAAACTTCATACATTCAGTTAAGTAATATATATGGGCATGGACCAGCTGATTGCTGCAGTCTGGAACCGCGAGACCGCTACGGTCGCAGGTTCGAATCCTGCCTCGGGCATGGATGTGTGTGATGTCCGTACGTTAGTTACGTTTAACTAGTTCTAAGGCACTCGTGGTCTAGGGGTAGCGTCTTTGATTCATAATCAAAACGTCTTCGGACCCGGGTTCGATCCCCGCCACTGCCTAAATTTTGATAAATAATCAGCATTGGCCGCCGAAGACTTCCGGCATAAGAAGTCAGCCTCATTCTGCCAACGGCCTTGTCAAAGAGGGCGGAGGAGCGGATAGTTCAGGGCACTCTCTTGTCCTAGGGGTAGGAAATTGTCCCTAAAGGCGGAAGAATCAGCAATGATCAACGACATGAGGATGCAGAAGGCAATGGAAACCACTGCATTAAAGACACGTAACGTGTATCCACAGGACATGTGGCCTGTATATGAAGAAGTGTCATGATGATCTCTCCATTGGCAAAAGATTTCGGAATAGTCCCCCATTCGGATCTCCGGGAGGGGACTGCCAAGGGGGAGGTTACCATGAGAAAAAGATTGAATAATCAACGAAAGGATAACGTTCTACGAGTCGGGGCGTGGAATGTCAGAAGCTTGAACGGGGTAGGGAAACTAGAAAATCTGAAAAGGGAAATGCAAAGGCTCAATCTAGATATAGTAAGGGTCAGTGAAGTGAAGTGGAAGGAAGACAAGGATTTCTGGTCAGATGAGTATCGGGTAATATCAACAGCAGCAGAAAATGGTATAACAGGTGTAGGATTCGTTATGAATAGGAAGGTAGGGCAGAGGGTGTGTTACTGTGAACAGTTCAGTGACCGGGTTGTTCTAATCAGAATCGACAGCAGACCAACACCGACAACGATAGTTCAGGTATACATGCCGACGTCGCAAGCTGAAGATGAACAGATAGAGAAAGTGTATGAGGATATTGAAAGGGTAATGCAGTATGTAAAGGGGGACGAAAATCTAATACTCATGGGCGACTGGAATGCAGTTGTAGGGGAAGGAGTAGAAGAAAAGGTTACAGGAGAATATGGGCTTGGGACAAGGAATGAAAGAGGAGAAAGACTAATTGAGTTCCGTAACAAGTTTCAGCTAGTAATAGCGAATACCCTGTTCAAGAATCACAAGAGGAGGAGGTACACTTGGAAAAGGCCGGGAGATATGGGAAGATTTCAATTAGATTACATCATGGTCAGACAGAGATTTCGAAATCAGATACTGGACTGTAAGGCGTACCCAGGAGCAGATAGAGACTCAGATCACAATATCGTAGTGATGAAGAGTAGGCTGAAGTTCAAGACATTAGTCAGGAAGAATCAATACGCAAAGAAGTGGGATACGGAAGTACTAAGGAATGACGAGATACGTTTGAAGTTCTCTAACGCTATAGATACAGCAATAAGGAATAACGCAGTAGGCAGTACAGTTGAAGAGGAATGGACATCTCTAAAATGGGCAACACAGAAGTTGGGAAGGAAAACATAGGTACAAAGAAGGTAGCTGCGAAGAAACCATGGGTAACAGAAGAAATACTTCAGTTGATTGATGAAAGGAGGAAGTACAAATATGTTCCGGGAAAATCAGGAATACAGAAATACAAGTCGCTGAGGAATGATATAAATAGGAAGTGCAGGGAAGCTAAGACGAAATGGCTGCAGGAAAAATGTAAAGACATCGAAAAAGATATGATTGTCGGAAGGACAGACTCAGCATACAGGAAAGTCAAAACAACCTTTGGTGACATTAAAAGCAACGGTGGTAACATTAAGAGTGCAACGGGAATTCCACTGTTAAATGCAGAGGAGAGAGCAGATAGGTGGAAAGAATACATTGAAAGCCTCTATGAGGGTGAAGATTTGTCTCATGTGATAGAAGAAGACACAGGAGTCGATTTAGAAGAGATAGGGGATCCAGTATTAGAATCGGAATTTAAAAGAGCTTTGGAGGACTTACGGTCAAAAAATGGTTCAAATGGCTCTGAGCACTATGGGACTCAACTGCTGTGGTCATGTCCCCTAGAACTTAGAACTACTTAAACCTAACTAACCTAAGGACAACACACACATCCATGCCCGAGGCAGGATTCGAACCTGCGACCGTAGCAGTCGCACGGTTCCGGACTGCGCGCCTAGAACCGCGAGACCACCGCGGCCGGCGACTTACGGTCAAATAAGGCAGAAGGGATAGATAACATTCCATCAGAATTTCCAAAATCATTGGGGGAAGTCTCAACAAAACGACTATTCACGTTGGTGTGTAGAATATATGAGTCTGGCGATATACCATCTGACTTTCGGAAAAGCATCATCCACACAATTCCGAAGACGGCAAGAGCTGACAAGTGCGAGAATTATCGCACAATCAGCTTAACAGCTCATGCATCGAAGCTGCTTACAAGAATAATATACAGAAGAATGGAAAAGAAAATTGAGAATGCGCTAGGTGACGATCAGTTTGGCTTTAGGAAAAGTAGAGGGACGAGAGAGGCAATTCTGACGTTACGGCTAATAATGGAAGTAAGGCTAAAGAAAAAGCAAGACACTTTCATAGGATTTGTCGACCTGGAAAAAGCGTTCGACAATATAAAATGGTGCAAGCTGTTCGAGATTCTGAAAAAAGTAGGGGTAAGCTATAGGGAGAGACGGGTCATATACAATATGTACAACAACCAAGAGGGAATAATAAGAGTGGACGATCAAGAACGAAGTGCTCGTATGAAGAAGGGTGTAAGACAAGGCTGTAGCCTTTCGCCCCTACTCTTCAATCTGTACATCGAGGAAGCAATGATGGAAATAAAAGAAAGGTTCAGGAGTGGAATTAAAATACAAGGTGAAAGGATATCAATGATACGATTCGCTGATGACATTGCTATCCTGAGTGAAAGTGAAGAAGAATTAAATGATCTGCTGAACGGAATGAACAGTCTAATGAGTACACAGTATGGTTTGAGAGTAAATCGGAGAAAGACGATGGTAATGAGAAGTAGTAGAAATGAGAACAGCGAGAAACTTAACATCAGGATTGATGGTCACGAAGTCAATGAAGTTAAGGAATTCTGCTACCTAGGCAGTAAAATAACCAATGACAGACGGAGCAAGGAGGACATCAAAAGCAGACTCGCTATGGCAAAAAAGGCATTTCTGGCCAAGAGAAGTCTACTAATATCAAATACCGGCCTTAATTTGAGGAAGAAATTTCTGAGGATGTACGTCTGGAGTACAGCATTGTATGGTAGTGAAACATGGACTGTGGGAAAACCGGAACAGAAGAGAATCGAAGCATTTGAGATGTGGTGCTATAGACGAATGTTGAAAATTAGGTGGACTGATAAGGTAAGGAATGAGGAGGTTCTACGCAGAATCGGAGAGGAAAGGAATATGTGGAAAACACTGATAAGGAGAAGGGACAGAATGATAGGACATCTGCTAAACATGAGGGAATGACTTCCATGGAGGGAGCTGTAGAGGGCAAAAACTATAGAGGAAGACAGAGATTGGAATACGTCAAGCAAATAATTGAGGACGTAGGTTGCAAGTGCTACTCTGAGATGAAGAGGTTAGCACAGGAAAGGAATTCGTGGCGAGCCGCATCAAACCAGTCAGTAGACTGATGAGCAAAAAAAAAAAAAAAAAGTTCTAGGGGACTAATGACCTCAGAAGTTGAGTCCCATAGTGATCAGAGCCATTTGAACCATTTTTGACCAGCTGATTTGTGTGTTGTTTCAAAAATAATCACATAAAATAAAAATTCGTGTCCAGAACAATATTTTCAATCCTGATCACGAGCCTAAGCAGGATCCTCAGCTAAGTGCTACTAAAACCGCGTATCCTGATTTAAATGAACGATTATTGGATTCATGTGTTTAAAAGTGATTTTTTGTATAAAGTAAAAGCAGTAGTAAAAGTTAAAGTAAGAGGAACATTTGGATCCTTTGTTAATGAACTACTCAAAGTGATTATAAAATATAATATTGAAGGATTACAGTGCAAGATTATGTAAATATTATTGCAAAGAATACCTGCTTCACAGGTGATTAAAGTTCTAGTACATATAAATCTATAATGAACAGATTTACGGTAGTATGGTTAGGAGAAAAATTATGCACAACTTTAAAAAAGGTATATTTTTGGTACCCATCATGAAAGGTTCTCTTTTTGAAGCTAATTGAATCCACTGTTGTATTTTATTGTCTTGAAACGTAATTTAAGCGAATGATTAGCTTTTAGAGTTATTCTTTACTATTGCAATAATCAAAGATTTTTGACTAGTGAAACTACATTACTTTATGGGTCCCCATCGTATTCTCCACCTATTAAGAAAAAATTGAACTATTACTGTTACTAACAAGGGAACCTCCCCATCGCACCCCCCTCAGATTTAGTTATAGGTTGGCACAGTGGATAGGCCTTGAAAAACTGGGCACAGATCAATCGAGAAAACAGGAAGAAGTTGTGTGAAACTATGAAAAAAATAAGCAAAATATACAAACTGAGTAGTCCATGCGCAAGATAAGCAACATCATGGAGAGTGCGAGCTCAGGAGCGCCGTGGTCCCGTGGTTAGCGTGAGCAGGTGCGGAACGACAGGTCCTTGGTTCAAATCTTCCCTCGAGGGAAAAGCGAACTTTCTTTATCTTCGCAAAGTTATTATCTGTCCATTCGTTCATTGACGTCTCTGTTCATTGTAATAAGTTTAGTGTCTGTGTTTTGCGACCGCACCGCAAAACCGTGCGATTAGTAGACGAAAGGACGTGCCTCTCCAATGGAAACCGAAAACATTTGATCGCAAGGTCATAGATCAACCGATTCCTCCACAGGAAAACACGTCTGATATATTATATACGACACTGGTGACGGCATGTGCGTCACATGACAGGAATACGTTGTCGACCAACCTAACTTGTACACTTGGCGATTGGGTAAAAAGATTCTTCTACCTTGCCCGATTTAGGTTTTCTTGTGGATGTGATAATCACTCCCAAAAAAGTGATGAAAACATAAGAATTTTTCACATAAACTGCAACAAATGAATGCAACGGTTTCGCAGTCGCACAGTTTTCCCTGTGCTCATTCAAACGTTTTAAAATTTTTCCGCGTGAGTGCCTGAACCTCGATAATAATTGTCTGAAAATAAAAAATTAAACTTTTCACTCGAGGGGAGACTTGAACCAAAGACTTCTCGTTCCGCAGCTGCTCACGCTAACCACGGGACCGCGGCTTTCCTGACTTCGCAATCTCCTTGATGTTGCATATCTTGCACATGGACACTCAGTTTGTACATTTTGCTTATTTTTTCCATAGTTCCACACAACTTCTTCCCGTTTTCTCCATTGATCTGTGTTCAGTTTTTCAAGGCCTATCCACTGTGCCAACTTATAAATAAATCTGAGGGGGGTGCGATGGGGAGGTTCCCTTGTAAAGAAAACTACTATACGTAGAGGGGGTTAAACAATGTATTTATGATGTTATTCATCTTTATTTGTGTTTTTCATATCAGTCAAGATAGAAGCCCCTCAAGTCCAAATTTAGTACTGCACTTTATGCTGCGATATTTCAGTATTTGGTTAAGCAATGCTCTACAGTGTAGCTGTCATTAGTTTGAACTTGGTGCAAATTTGTTGCCCATAATTTACTGGCGGGTGTGTGTTATTGGTAACTGATGCTACACACAGTACAGAGTACACTGTGTCAGTTTGTTTCCTGTTTGCTATTCAAAGGGAAATCTCAACGAAAGTAACTTCAGTAACCAATATTCAACTCTCTCAAATATATATTTCCAAATTAATGTGCCTAATTGGGCTGATGACAGTTCATTTTTTCATTCATTTATGGTTTTACCACATACGTTAACTCCCAATGTCAAAGCCCGTTTGGTTTTTCTGTTAATTTCACCAAAATCGAAGTTCTAGTGTCATTAGACACACGTGCGGTCAGACTTCAAAATCCTCTCGGAGGATAACAATAGCGTGTTTCACAGCACGTTAGTTATATATGTGGCTTTTCCCGTGACAGGACTAAAGGTTCGGTTCTTAGGGAAGAGTGTTATAAGATATTTTTAGTGCAATACGGATGAGGACAACACCCAGCCCTCGAAAAAGTCTCCGACCCGGTCTGGAATCGAACGCGGAGAACCCCAAGGTCTAGAGGCAGAAAACTAACCGCTATGCTACGAGCTGCAGACACAGAGCGCAATAATCCTCTAGTTTACTCAACACTGTTATATAAAATTATATAGCACTTCCAGAATGAGATTTTCACTCTGCAGCGGAGTGTGCGCTGATATGAAACTTCCTGGCAGATTTAAACTGTGTGCCCGACCGAAACTCGAATTCGGGACCTTTGCCTTTCGCGGGCAAGTGCTCTACCAACTGAGCTACCGAAGCACGACTCACGCCCGGTACTCACAGCTTTACTTCTGCCAGTACCTCGTCTCCTACCTTCCAAACTTTACAGAAGCTCTCCTGCGAACTTTGCAGAACTAGCACTCCTGAAAGAAAGGATATTGCGGAGACATGGCTTAGCCACAGCCTAGGGGATGTTTCCAGAATGAGATTTTCACTCTGCAGTGGAGTGTGCGCTGATATGAAATTTCCTGGCAGATTAAAACTGTGTGCCCGACCGAGACTCGAACTCGGGACCTGCCTTTCGCGGGTAAGTGCTCTACCAACTGAGCTACCGAAGCACGACTCACGCCCGGTACTCACAGCTGTACTTCTGCCATTCTGGAAACATCCCCTAGGCTGTGGCTAAGCCATGTCTCCGCAATATCCTTTCTTTCAGGAGTGCTAGTTCTGCAAGGTTCGCAGGAGAGCTTCTGTAAAGTTTGGAAGGTAGGAGACGAGGTACTGGCAGAAGTAAAGCTGTGAGGACCGGGCGTGAGTTGTGCTTCGGTAGCTCAGTTGGTAGAGCACTTGCCCGCGAAAGGCAAAGGTCCCGAGTTCGAGTCTCGGTCGGGAACACAGTTTTAATCTGCCAGGAAGTTTTATATAGCACTTGCGTTTCACCTCCATGCTTCAGATGAACTTATAATAAAGGAATCTAAGGTGCAAACTGAACGTTGCACAGCAGAGAAATCTAAATAATTTTCCTTAGCTCCAAAAAAGTACCTCGTTTGCAATGTGTTTGCAGATACTAGTGCTGCCAAGGGTAGCTATAGGCACAGAATGAGGAATTATGCATACGAAATCAGCAACAGTTGCTCACTGCATATTAAATCAGCAACATTTGCTCACGTAACTGAATGCGTACGTAAGCAATGCAAAAATATTTATGCTAAACTCAAGCGAATTAATTTCAGATTTTGATGCGTATGCATTTTCCAGATCCGAATAATGTCATTAATTTACAGCACATTTCACTCCTCTCAATTCATCATTGTCAAACATTTTCGTCCGCCTGTGATAATTTGAATTATCTGCTTAGTGTTGTGTTTAACTGAATAAGTTTACAGTATGCCAGAAAAATAATTATAATGATTCTAAAAGCATATACAAGCAACGTGACGAAAAAACAGTCGAAATTAACAACAAATTCATAGAAGAGTTGATGAAATATTATTGCTTTTAGGGTAGATGAAGGCAACAACAGCGAAATAAATAAAGAAATGAATGAGAAGAGTAGGGGTTGCTTTGATAAACTAAAATTTTTCAGAATCAAGGTGCCAGTGTGTCTGAAAAGCTCAGTATACAATCAGTATGTGTCACTACACTGCTGGCCATTAACAAACACCATGAAGGCAGCCTGCAACTAATATCAAACTGTCAAGAAGAGTTCTACGGTCTTGGATATGCAAACGATTAGCATTTCAGTGCAATCACGCAAAGTTGGTACAAGTAACGGCAATTATATTTTGCATCTTCTGTCTATCTATCTTCTGCACATAGATGAATTAAAATCCACTACTGCGGATTCTGTCAGTACATTCAGGCTAATGTCAGGAAGTACTGCATGCATTTTGATGTAGTTTTTACTGAGACATTCACTGATTCGCGAGGAGGGTTGGCGTATATAATGTATAAGCATTTCGTACAAATCGGGTGAACTATGATGAATTCAACTCCGTTGCTACTGTCGAAATGATGCCATCCTCATCTAGCGATGACTGGCAGAACTCCTTGGAAGTATCCACACATATTAGGCCGGCATGAGCTACAGGCAGCGGGAGGCCATTGCGTGATAACGTCGATTTGTTAAGCGACTTACAATGCCGGATGCACCAGGTGTTAAACTGAAAAGAATATACACTCCTGGAAATTGAAATAAGAACACCGTGAATTCATTGTCCCAGGAAGGGGAAACTTTATTGACACATTCCTGGGGTCAGATACATCACATGATCACACTGACAGAACCACAGGCACATAGACACAGGCAACAGAGCATGCACAATGTCGGCACTAGTACAGTGTATATCCACCTTTCGCAGCAATGCAGGCTGCTATTCTCCCATGGAGACGATCGTAGAGATGCTGGATGTAGTCCTGTGGAACGGCTTGCCATGCCATTTCCACCTGGCGCCTCAGTTGGACCAGCGTTCGTGCTGGACGTGCAGGCCGCGTGAGACGACGCTTCATCCAGTCCCAAACATGCTCAATGGGGGACAGATCCGGAGATCTTGCTGGCCAGGGTAGTTGACTTACACCTTCTAGAGCACGTTGGGTGGCACCGGATACATGCGGACGTGCATTTTCCTGTTGGAACAGCAAGTTCCCTTGCCGGTCTAGGAATGGTAGAACGATGGGTTCGATGACGGTTTGGATGTACCGTGCACTATTCAGTGTCCCCTCGACGATCACCAGTGGTGTACGGCCAGTGTAGGAGATCGCTCCCCACACCATGATGCCGGGTGTTGGCCCTGTGTGCCTCGGTCGTATGCAGTCCTGATTGTGGCGCTCACCTGCACGGCGCCAAACACGCATACGACCATCATTGGCACCAAGGCAGAAGCGACTCTCGTCGCTGAAGACGACACGTCTCCATTCGTCCCTCCATTCACGCCTGTCGCGACACCACTGGAGGCGGGCTGCACGATGTTGGGGCGTGAGCGGAAGGCGGCCTAACGGTGTGCGGGACCGTAGCCCAGCTTCATGGAGACGGTTGCGAATGGTCCTCGCCGATACCCCAGGAGCAACAGTGTCCCTAATTTGCTGGGAAGTGGCGGTGCGGTCCCCTACGGCACTGCGTAGGATCCTACGGTCTTGGCGTGCATCCGTGCGTCGCTGCGGTCCGGTCCCAGGTCGACGGGCACGTGCACCTTCCGCCGACCACTGGCGACAACATCGATGTAATGTGGAGACCTCACGCCCCACGTGTTGAGCAATTCGGCGGTACGTCCACCCGGCCTCCCGCATGCCCACTATACGCCCTCGCTCAAAGTCCGTCAACTGCACATACGGTTCACGTCCACGCTGTCGCGGCATGCTACCAGTGTTAAAGACTGCGATGGAGCTCCGTATGCCACGGCAAACTGGCTGACACTGACGGCGGCGGTGCACAAATGCTGCGCAGCTAGCGCCATTCGACGGCCAACACCGCGGTACCTGGTGTGTCCGCTGTGCCGTGCGTGTGATAATTGCTTGTACAGCCCTCTCGCAGTGTCCGGAGCAAGTATGGTGGGTCTGGCACACCGGTGTCAATGTGTTCTTTTTTCCATTTCCAGGAGTGTGTTTTTTCGTTGTATAGTTAATGTTTAAGGATTGTTAAGTGTAGAGATCGGTGTCTCAGAAAATGTAGCTCCCACTGGACTGGTGCTGAAGTCGGGTGGCCGGCAAGCGGCCGTAGCTCCCGCCAAACTCCGTTCCAGTCGGACGGAATGCGCTGTGCTGGTTCTGAATTCTGGCGACCTGCAAGCGACCGTAGCTCGGCCTGAACTGGCGCTGCAGTCGGCCGTACTGGAGGGGGCGACGGCTCGCAACTCCCATCACAGCCACGAAGTGTCACTCTGAACGCTTTAAATATAGAACAGAAGCTTCCGGAGAATTTTCCTGGTGTCTACTGCTTAAATCACTTAAATTGCATGAAAGCTATGATATTCAGTTACCTAACGTTGTGCTCTTAATTGTAATCAGAACGTTATGCAGTGGTATTTAAACAAAATTACCGTTATGCCACACAAGTCATCTGGCCAAAGACATTTAGTACTGCCTTTGTGAAGCCAAGACAAGGCTGTCCTTCCTATGTCACCCTCCACAACACCAACTCTCGTATCTTTTATCCCACTGCTGGCGTCCCCCAGGGCTCTGTCCTCTCCCCTCTCCTTTATCTCTTGCATACGGCTGTTATACCCAAGCCACCCCCCCCCCCCCCACCTGTCCACCTTCTCCAGTAAGCTGATGACACTGCCTTCCTGGCTCTCTATCCTACCCTTCAACGGTCCCAACGCATCCTACAAACCCTCCTTAACCAGTTCACCACTTAGTGTAACCAGTAGTTCCTCCGTCTCAACCCCTCCAAAACCCAGGCAATCATCATAGGCCGCACCATCCGCTCCTTCTGTCTCCATGATTTCTACCTCACCCTTTATGGTCGTCCTATCCAGCTCACCTCCACCCTGAAATACCTTGCCCTCACCCTCGACCGTCACCTGGACCCCTCACCTTGAGACTATCCAGCAGAAAGCCCATTCCCGCCTCCACCTCCTGAAACTCCTGTCTGGCCAGACATGGGGATTGCATCCTTCCACCACCCTCCACAACCTAGAAATCCCTCATCTGTCCTATCCTCTGATATGCCAGCGTTACCTGCATCTCTGCACCCACACGCTTTTACAAGGCCCTCCAAATCCTTGAACACCATGCACTCCATATCCATGCCTTCCGTATCTGCCTTCGTTCCCCCACTCGGCTCCTGTATGAACTCATCCCCTTGCCCCACCTCCTCCTGTTCCTCCAACATCTCCGCATCCTTTACATTGTCTATGGGCTTCATCCCGAAACCCCCTGGTTTCCTCCTTCCTCTCCACCCCAGCCCATTTCCGCACCTCTATCGCTGTAACCCTCCTCTCTCCACATCCACACCCTCCATCTCCTTCATCAGGGCAATTTCCAGCGCCTCCCCCTCCAGGATGATGAGCTTTGCCGTGACATATACCCTTCCTTCCAACTATAATATGGCCTTGTTCCCCCCTCCCCAGGGCCTCCTTTTTCCTCTCCCTCCTTCTCCCCACCCCACACCCCATCCTTGCCTCTTTCCCTTCCCTCTTCAGCGCGCCTCCCGCCCATCTCACTTCCTCTCTTCCCCTCCCTCCCTTCTTCCCCTCTCCTTTATCTCCTTGCGCCTGGCAGAACCTCTGTTTTGATCATCGATAGTGTGCCACACCAGTGTTGTGTTTAGTGCTGTTCTCCTGTGTGTCGAGAGGTGTGATTTTAATTGTGTGCTGGCCTTGTACTTACAAGGGAACATCCCCATCGCACCCCCCCCCCCCCAGATTTAGTTATAAGTTGGCACAGTGGATAGGCCTTGAAAAACTGAACACAGATCGATCGAGAAAACAGGAAGAAGTTGTGTGGAACTATGAAAAAATAAGCAAAATATACAAACTGGGTCGTCCATGTGTAATATAGGCAATATTAAGGGCAGTCCTAGACGAGGAGCGCCGTGGTCCCGTGGTTAGTGTGAACAGCTGCAGAACGAGAGGTCTTCAGTTCAAATCTTCCCTCGACCGAAAATTTTAACTTTTTATTTTCAGTTTATGTGAAAAACTCTTATGTTTTCATCACTTTTTTTGGAGTGATTATTACATCCACAAGAAAACCTAAATCGGGCAAGGTAGAAGAATCTTTTCACCCATTCGCCAAGTCTACTAGTTAGGTGGGTCGACAACATATTCCTGTCATGTGACGCACATGCTGTCACCAGTGTCGTATACAAAATATCAGACGTGTTTTCCTGTGGAGGAATCGGTTGACCTATGACCTTGCGATCAAATGTTTTCGGTTCCCATTGGAGAGGCACGTCCTTTCGTCAACTAATCACACAGTTTTGCGGTGCGGTCGCAAAACACAGACACTAAACTTATTACAGTGAACAGAGACGTCAATGAACGAACGGACAGATCATAACTTTGTGAAAATAAAGAAAGCAAAATTTTCAGTCGAGAGCAGATTTGAACCAAGGACCTCTTGTTCCGCAGCTGTTCACGCTAACCACGGGACCACGGCGCTCCTCGCCTCACATTGCCCTTAATGTTGCGTATCTTACACATGGACGACCCAGTTTGTATATTTTGCTATTTTTTCATAGTTCCACACAACTTCTTCCTGTTTTCTCCATTGATCTGTGTTCAGTTTTTCAAGGCCTATCCACTGTGCCAACTTATAAATAAATCTGAGGGGGGTGCGATGGGGATGTTCCCTTGTTAGTGTTACAGTCAGTGATTGTTATGTGCTACACCATCTGTTGATACTTTCATGCTCCGGTCATACTGCGCCTTATGTTCTTTTAAAAGTCCCAGTGTGTGGTTTTTTGTGTGTGCTACTTTTTTTGTGGTTTTTATCTTTTTATCTCCTTTTTACAGTCACCCTTTTTTGTCTATTGTCTTCCATGATGTTCCCGCCTTTTTTATATCTATGTACACCATGTTTTCTCTTTTTTGCTATTTTTAAATGTATTATATTGTTTGTTCTATGTCTTTCGGCTGAAGAGCAGCGCATATTCTGCTGCCAGCCTGCCCCGATGGGGAACTGAAATACAATAAAGAAAAAAAAAAAGCCAAGAGAACCAAGTCCATTTCGTTTTCACCCATCTCAATATCCTCGTTTAAATCTCTCCACCCCTCTCTCACACAACCCACTCCCTCCATTCCCATCGTTGTGTGACAGGAATACATCACCCTACATCACGACATTCACTCCCTACTCACTAACAAGCCCATTTTAAGGCATAGCCTGTCCCAATATAATGTCGATACCACCATCCTTAATGAACCATTTCTCCAATCATATCACATTATTCGAATTTCTCCCTACATCCTCCACTGTACAGATAACCCCCTTCACTTGGCCGAAGGTGAAGTTACAAATGGCCACCACAAGAACATCCCTGCTCAGTCACAACACTTACTCTATAATACCACCAATCACATTATCCTTAGCAACTCCTTTAAAATCCTGTCATATGTGCTGCTATCTACATCCGACCTAATAATCCCATATGATTTCCTCACCCACATGGACTGTACCTTTTTCACCTATATTATTGCTGCTGACCTCAATAACCAAAAAGTAAATACCTTGCAGAACTGCAGTGGTGGCTTCAGGTTAGAGACTCCTTCCAATGGTTAACTAATGTCTCCTCAAGAGCAACCCTTCCAAAATCCAGGCAATAATTATAGGTTGAACCACCTGAACCTTCCATCTCCTTGACTTCTACCTTCCTAACTATCGACCGGCAGATAAAGTGGAAACCTCATCTACTGATTGTGCAAGAGATGGCCTACAATAGACTAAAACTATTAACTGGCTGGACTTGGAGACCCCTCCACTGCCCTCCATATCTACAAAACCTTAATCTGATCCATCCTCTGCTATAAAGATGTTGCGTGGATCTCTGCCCCACACAAGTTCTGTAAGTCCCTCCAAATCCTCGAATGTGATGCACTCCATCTCAGTTTCCGCATCTGTTTATCTTCCTTCACAAGCCTCCTTTACCAACTCACCAAATTCCCATCTCTCCTCTCTTACAATGAACACCTCTGAACAACGTACATCATATGCAGTCTTGACTCCAATAATTCTATAGTTTCCTCTCTACTTTCCAATCCTAGTAAGCTGCTGTGCCCTTAACAACACATACCACCTACCCTACAACTACACACCTTTCACATACTCTCCCAAAGAAACTTCAGACACATCTCCCTCCCAGATCATAAACTCCAATCCAACGTTTACCCAAACTGCCAGCCCTAACTCCACCCCCACTCACTCCACCTCATCAGGGCTACCTCTCCCTCCCCACCCCATATTTCCTTGCACCATTTTTTTCCTACCTGCCTTTCTTTCTCTACTCCTCTTTCCCCATCAACTTTTAGCCTCACCAATAACACTCCCCCCCCCCCCCCTCTCCCCTGCTACACTCGTTCTTCTGTCCCAACAGCTACTCCATTTCCATCTATACTACGCACAAGTCCTCCATCCTCATACCACGACATTCCTACCCTCCTCATCAGCCAACCTCTTACTCCTCAACAACCAGAGTCCCTATTCCAGGGCAGGTACATCCAGTTTTAGTGCTAGGAAAGCGCTTCTCTTAAATATCAGTGTTCTGGCATCATATTAAAAATGTTTTTAAGTGTGCTTTTATCGTGTTTACTGGACATTTTTTCTTGTTTTGATCCATACTACCACTTCCCAAAATATGGAAAGCAAAGAGCTTGCAGTAGAAGAGATTTGTTTCACAATACTGAAAAACAAGAACATCTCATAGCTCTTAAGCGTTTTAGAGCCCATGTTTACTGGACATTTGTGCTGTTATCGTGTACTTTCAGCCATCCTTTTTGATACACCCTGTATACAGGATGGGTCGCTAACTATTGCCACCAAGAATAACTCCGAAAGTATGACTGGAGATGAAAAGTTTGTGGGACAAAAGTTGCATGGGACAACGGAGGCCGTAATATGAGTTGCAGAGACAATTCCCAAATCGATGGATTGGTCGCGGAGGAGATGTGTCGTTTACCAGACTTGACACCTCTCGATTTCTTCTTGTGGGGATTCATAAAGACATTGTTTATAAAGACGTTCCAACTACACCTGAAGATATTCGAGAGAGAATTGTCAGGGCATGTTCTTCGATAAGTGCCACAGTTATAAGGAATACCACTCAACCCATGATAAGAAGCTTGTAACACTGCACTGATACCGGTGGTCATCACTTCGAACACCTGTAAATGGATGGACGTTCGTGCCACCTTTGTGACCTTCGTTGACCTTCAAAGACCTTACTGTTGGACAGCATTGGATAGGTCTCGATAGCCGCTATCAGAAAATAAGTACCAAACCATAGAATCCCATTAAAAAAAAAGTTGACTTTCATATCTCTGACGCGACCCCACCTAGCAACAAAATACCAACGTCATAATATGGCCCCCGTTGTCCCATGCAAAATTCGTCTCACAAGCTTTTCAGCTACTGTCATACTTTCGGAGTTATTCTAGGTGGCAATAGTTAGTGACTCACCCTGTATAGAGGGTGAATTAAATAAAACATGGACAGAAAATATTTTTGGAACTGGAATGTGCTATTGATGTGCTGTTTTCACAGAATGGATTGGTAGTCAGGGACTCGTATTGTTAGTCAATAAACAGATTGTAATTGTACTTAGAAACTGTAGCTTTTGTTGCAGGATTCTAACGCAAGTCGCTTACGAGCTATTGTATTTTTAAAAGTTCCCACACCGCCACTTGTACAATGCCTGTGGTAGCAGACAATTTTTAAATGGAACAATGCCTATTGATATTAGTAAAGCAAAAATAGGTAAATTAGAATGTCAGTGATGTTGGATGCAGGATTCTAGCGCGAGTCGTTTACAAGATACTATATTTTGAAAAGTTTCCACACCGACACTTGTTTGTGCCATTTAACCCACGCAGTTACTAGGTACGATGTTGTTATGTTTTCTTACAGTGTGCTTGTGTTTTCTTTGAGTGCACTGCGATTTGCTAGGCAGTCGGTGTGTGACAGGTCCAAGGAGTAGGTCGTGGGCAGACGATGGGATTTACCAATGCAGGAAAAGCCTACATGCTCGTGGTGTATGGAGAGTGTGGGAAGAATAGAGTTCGTTCTTGTATGGTGTATGCGATAGCGTATCCCAATATACAGGGTGATTCTAAAGTCACTATACATTTTGTACTTAAACAAATTTTATTAATCAATATGTAACGGTAAACTTATGTTACAATAGGACATAATTTCAATACATTTCAAAGTGACCACCTTGCATGTCTAGGCAAACCCCCAGCGCTCCACTGTAGACCGAAAAACCTGCCCAAGCATGTCTGGTGTAATCTCAGCAGCTGCGGCTCGAATCCGCTGTGTTAAGTGTTCAGTGCTGCGGACCTTCACCTGGTATGCCTTAGACTTGATAAACCCCCATGCAAAAGTGTCTAAGGGTGTCAGGTCAGGAGAGCGGGGTGTCCACATTCGTGGAGAGGCACGACCAGCCCATCTGTCGGGAAATGCTTGATTCAGATAATCCCGAACAACGAGGGCAAAATGGAGTGGTGCACCATTCTGTTGGAAAACAACATTATCTATAATCCTATCAGTTATCAACTGGGGCTCCAAAAACTGCTGCAACATATCTAGGTATGTGGTTCCAGTAACGGTTTGTTCTGTGAAGGAGGAGGGCCCGTACACTGTTGACCTCGTTATCCCTAACCACACATTCACTTTTGCTCTGTCCCGTTGCCACTCCTGCAGTACACTTGGTTGTTCATCTGCTCAGATCCTGCAGTTGTGTCTGTTCACATGTCCACAGGTATGAAATGTGGCTTCATCACTGAAAAAGACATTAGGCATCAAATTATCATTTTCCACAGCTTGTAGCAGGTCGTGACACATAGCTTGTCTGGCTGTGTAGTCCTGCGCTTCAAGCTTATGTACGACCTGGATATGGGACGCACGTTTGAGCAGCTTGTAACTCTCCTACAAAGTCTCCTGGTAGATGCGGAAGCGCTACGTGTGATCGCATCCTGCACACTTTGCACGGTGTCTGGCGTTATGGCCGGCCTCCCTGGACGTTCTTCATCTGAAACGCTACTAGTACGCTGGGATTTATTGACTAGGGTCTTGATAGCAAGCCTGTTGGGCCTGTTTTCCGGAATCGACGGGTAAAGTCTGTCAGCAACTGTTCATACGTCATTCCACGAAGACGAGCAGAAACAGCAGCGATTCGTTCTTCTTTGGTTAGCATTCTGTCGTAGTACCTGCAAGAAACAAATATTCCGGTATTATATCACTGAAATGTACAGTGAATTACTATATCACTGAAATGTATAGTGACTTTAGAATCACCCTGTACATCAACCATCTCGGCAATTATTTATCAACCTGTCCAACCATTTGTGTGAAAGTGGTAGTGCAACACCTACACAAAGTAACAGAAGGAAATAAGTGACGACAGAAGAGAGGGAAGCTAAAGTTCTTGTTGCTGATGAGCAGCACCTTAGCTCCGGCAGAGTCGCACTAGGAAGTAGATAAGCCATGTAAGTGACCTACGCATTCTCCATCGACATAGATTCCATCCCTGTCACATCTCTCTCCATCAAGAGCTGCATGGAAATGATTATGAGAATTATGTTTTAACTTCTGTTCGTGGGAATTAAGACAGAATACTTCAGATGTATCATATATCTTTTTTGGTGCAGAAGTCACATTTACTGATCCTGGCCAGGTAAACCACCGAAACATGCACTATTGGTCTGTTTACAATCAACCTTGTATTCGTCAGGTAGGACATCAGCGCCCATGGAGTGTAAACGTCTGGTGTCGGATGGTGAACCATCATCTCAGAGGCCCGTGTTTCATAGACGGAACGCTGAAAACTCGCAAGTATCGCAGCCTCCAAACAGACCATCTTCCACAGATGGTAGAAGACGTTCCTCTGCAGACTAGAGGATACCTGTCGTGTCAACACGATGGCTGTCCAGCCTATAGTGCTATAATACGTCTTCACGAATTGTTTCCAAATCGTTGGATTGGTCGCTGAGGGCTTGTACCGCGGCCGGCTCGTTCCCAGGATTTGAAACCTGCAGACTTTTATCTGTGGAAAAAGCTAAAAGAGGTGGCCTACAAAGACGTGCCAACTACATCCAATGATACGCAACGACGTATTACTGCAGCCTGCTCGGACATCTTCGTTGAAATGCTAGCACGCGTGGAGCAGTCGTTCCATACCAGACTGGAAGATTATATTGCCGCTGGCGGATATGATTTTAAAAGCAACTTGTGATATTCAGTTGTCTCGTTTCTGTTGAGAATCTACATAGCTAGCGTATGCACTTATGTAGTTCTTTGATGTGTGGTACCATAGGTATTATATAAGTGTCGGTGTGGGAACCTTTCAAATTACGATATCCTGCACTAGAATCCTGGAACAAACACAACTTATATTCTAATTACCTTACTTTCAGTCTGTTAATATCAACTGGCATTGCTCAATTTTTTTTAAAAAAGTAGACTTCCTAAATATTATCGCAATCCGTTGATTGGCTAACAAGACGAGCCTCTGACTACGAATACACTCTGTGAACATCAATAGCACTTCTCATTTCCGCACTATTTGTGGTGCGAGTTGGACGTAGCTCGCCCTGTATAATAAATCCATTGTGTTGTGGTTAGAAATATGCCACTATATCATGGTTCAAATTGCTCTGAGCACTATGGGACTTAACTTCGGAGGTCATCAGTCCCCTACATCTTAGAACTACTTAAACCTAACTAACATAAGGACATCAAACACATACATGCCCGAGGCAGGATTCGAACCTGGGACCGTGGTGGTTGCACGGTTCCAGACTGTAGCGTCTAGAACCACTCGGCCACCCCGGCCGGCCACTATATCATGGCTCTGAGCACTATGGGACTTAACATCTATGGTCATCAGTCCCCTAGAACTTAGAACTACTTAAACCTAATTAACCTAAGGACAGCACACAACACCCAGCCATCACTAGGCAGAGAAAATCCCTGACCCCGCCGGGAATCGAACCCGGGAACCCGTGCGTCGGAAGCGAGAACGCTACGGCACGACCACGAGATGCGGGCACACTATATCATGTTTTCGCATGTTATTCCTGTGGTTTTCAGGCTGGAAATAACTTTTACAGCACAAGTTTCGAGAGGTTAAGTTATCGTTTAGTGTTACATACGATTTACAACGTTGCTACTACACATTTGTGGTTCTGGAGACTTCTGGTTGTGTTTTACATTTCTGTTTGTTATTGTTTTAGTGTCTAACATGATCACTAAATTATTGCTTATATTGATTTCGTCATTAACTACTTTCTTTTTCAGCGCACGGGCTCCGTGAAAGTGTTCCTGTAATGTCAGGAATTTTTTATTATAGTTGTTCACTCTAATAATTTGCATATTCTGTTCCATGCTGGATGGTTTATGTCCATGTTTTATCAGGCGTTCAATGGAGGTAGAATTGCTATTTACATATTTCCAGTTTCTTATATGTTCTTTACACTTAGTTTTTAAATGCCTGATAGTCTGGACATTCTAACAGGTGCTCCTTGGTATTTATCTGGTTTGTCCATTGTTGTTTGTAAATGTGACTGGAGTGTGTTTCTTGTTCTGTAAGCAATGTGTAATCCTTGTTTCTTTAGTATATTTGCTATTTCGTGTGTACGGCAAAAAACAAACGGCCTGTTATTAAGGTACAAAGAGGGAACATACCTTCACGGACGACGGAAAACGGAAAATTTAGTGGGAATTTTTTTGTTTAAATGTATTCCCGAAATCAGTTCCCGTTTGGCAGAGGGGGCCGAAAAACGAACGTGTAGATTCGCTGCGCGTCGGCTGTAATTGGAAATATTTGATTCGCTGGTATAATAATTAACGCATTGCCTAAATATGAAAAACAATTAATTTCCTCATTAATTTCAATTTTACTCATCCCCCCAGCAGTTATGCATAAAGGCCACATCATGAATAGGTATACCCAAACACTACGGTATCAGAACAGTTTTGCCGAGATAATATTGAAAATTTATAAATCAAATTCTTTTCTGAAATACGTATATAAACCGGAAAATATTGTTTTTCCGACGAACGTTCTGAAGAGCAATATCGAGCACCGATATTTTTCTACTGTCACCTACCAAAAGGTCATTTTAGGGCAAAATTACGATCTTGCCGCTGATGTTTCCGAGAAAACTCATTATCAAATCATATGTTTTTGTCAGTTGTTCAGGGTAGGCTGCACTATTTTTCGAAAGACAGAACGATGAAGGAAAAGATACACGCGACATCCTTACTGATGTTAACATTCGACAATATTTGGAATCAAATTCTCGAAGAAAAAAAAAAAGAAAATCTTGAACCTCGCCTTTAACGACGTAATAAAGTAAACTTTTTATGCTGTCCTGATGGCACCGATTTCTAAATCGTAAACACTGGCGGTGCATACGGACTGGTGAACGGGGTGCTTGATTTGGTCCTTGCACATACATAGAGTTACGTAAAGATGAAATTCTGACTCATTTTTCCCAACAGACGACCCAATTTATGTTCGACACATTTAACTGAAGTTCTTATATTTGCAACTACATGTACGTAACTTCTGTAAGCACAAAAAAGGAGTTTTTCATGTAACGACTTATCATCCGGAGGATTCGTCAAGCGTCCTAGGCCATGGTTCGTCAAAGAAATGCTCGCGTAGTGCCGCAATAATTTCCGATCGTTGTTGAAGTATGAGAACTTTTATTTCGAATAAAGAAATTTGTAACGTTCTTTTGAAAATGTAATGTTATTCACAAAACTTATGTGTTTGTTCGCCAATGAATATGCTATGCGTAATGCTTGTCTCATGCAAATTTACAGCGTGATGTGTTGTTGAGCAAATCTGCAAAACCAATACGCAATATTCATAATGAAATCAATTCCTCCGAAATTTACCCAGTCTCGTGAGCACTGAGTTCTATGGCCCTGTGTAATAAACTGATAAAATTCCCTATGCAAATATCCAATGAATTAAATTTTCCTTAGGTCTTGAGTCGCAACGAATGTAATCTTGGTATTCTGTCCTCTCCACAGTAGGCATAGAAAATATCCAATCTTGGCCACTGCGAAGTGCAATGTCTGACGTAAAATAGCTTCATACAAATAATGTCAGTGGATTGGTTGATAAATGAATATCTTTGAAAATGTTCCGTTAAAATGCTGGATATTGGCGCAGAGCTGTGCAATTCTGCCCGCATTGAGGTTCTTACAAACATTAACACTTTTCTGATTCTGGCACTAATATTTTTTGACTCTGATTGAAAAATGATTTCTTTAAAAAAAATATTCATTGTGGGTTCAAATAAACAGGACATGGAAGGGGATGAGATCCTGATAAGGGGATATCCTAAGACCAAATGCTTCAGCTTGAAAATTGTATTTGAGATAAAGTTTCTCCTTCACAAAATCTGATAGAAACATTTTACATTAACTTCAGAATCAATGAACTTCTCAAGTTCTATAATTCTCACTTACTGTCGTAATTACAAACATTTGTTACTGTCGTAATTAAAATCACTTGGATTGTTACATGACATCGTTTGACAAAATAGATTCCAAAATTTAACTTCTCAGTATCAGGATTACAACACACACAAAATATTACGAATCGGGTATTCGGGTATACCCAATTGACCAATACATTAAATCTGATGGAAAATTTTTGGTTCCAACATTGAAGGGTCAACACTAAAAATTAGCGAAATCCACATTGCATTGCTGCATACTTAAAACTAAATATATAATAACTTTCATTACCATACAAATTTGTTCCAGTCGCTTTACCTACGATTACAGTATTCATTCATCACTCTTCTCTAATTACCATGGACAATGGTCAATATAGTTAGCGATCAGTATCACTTCAATTCTTGACAATCTTATAGCGTTACCAATTAATGATACACATTTTACACTTTTACTGCGACCTAACATTTACGGGCTCTGTGTGAGCACAAACAATACCATTCAGCACTTCATTTTATGAAAATTGAATTGTGCTGCGTCCATAGGCCAACAACTAAATTCTCACAGCTGGTCACTAGCTTTAAGTCTCACTTCCTACTTATAACAGCGAGCAACGGCAACTGCTATTGCGCTCTGCGCGCCGCTACTTACAATCGATTCTGTCACTCATGTAACATCTTTGGTTCAGTGGTGTCAAAAATACAATCTCTTCTACGTATGAGAATCGTTTCAGGTCATCTTTCATGAATTATTACATGATCTGGCTCCATGTACAAGAGGGCCCTTCACAAATTGTATACTTTCTTATTCACAAGAATGAATCACACTGAAGCGCCAAAGAAACTGCTATAGGCATACGTATACAAATACAGAGATATGTAAACAGGCAGGGTACGGCGATGCGGTCGACAACGGCTGTATAAGACAACAAGTCTCTGGCACAGTCGTTAGGTCGCTTACCGCTGCAAAAATGGCAGGTTATAACGGATTAAATGAGTTTAAACGTGGTGTTGTAGTCGGCGCACGAGCGATGGGACACAGCATCTCCGAGGTAGCGATGAAGTGGCAATTTTCCTGTACAACCATTTGACGAGTGTGCCGTGAATATCAGGAACCCGGTAAAACATCAAATCTCCGGCATCGCTGCGGCCGGAAAAAGATCCTGCAAGAACGGGACCAACGACGACTGAAGAGAATCGTTCAACGTGACAGAAGGGCAACCATTCCGCAAATTGCTGCAGATTACAGTGCTGGGCCATCAACAAGTGTCAGCGTGCGAACTATTCAACGAAACATAATCGATATGGGGTTTCGGAACCGAAGGACCACTCGTATACCCATGATGACTGCACGACACAAAGCTTTACGCCTCGCCTGTACCCGTCGACGACATTGGGCTGTTGATGGAAACACGTTACTTGGTCGGACGAGTCTCGTTTCAAATTGTATCGAGCGGATGAACGTGTACCGGTATGGATACAACCTCATGAATGCATGAACGCTGCATCTCAGCAGGGTACTGTTCAAGCTGGTGGAGGCTCTGCAATGGTGTGGGCGTGAGCAGTCGGAGTGATATGGGACCCCTGATACCTCTAGATAGGTGACACGTTCGTAAGCATCATGTCTGATCACCTGAATCCACTCACGTACATTGTGCATTTCGACGGACTTGGACAATTCCAGCAGGACAATGCGACACCCCTCACGTCCAGAATTGCTACAGAGTGGCTCCAAGAACACTGAGTTTAAACACTTCCGCTGGCCACTAGATTCCCCAGACATGAAAGTTATTGAGCATATCTGGGATGCCTTGCAACGTGCTGTTCAGAAGATACCTCTGCCCCCTCGTACTCTTACAGCTTTATGGACAACTCTGCAGCATTCATGGTGTCAGTTCCATAAGGCACTACTTCAGACATTATTCGACTCCATGCCACGTCCTGTTGTTGCACTTCTGCGTGCTCTCGGCGGCCCTACCCGATATTAAGCAGATGTACCCAGTTTCTTTGGCTCTTCAGTGTAGTTCAGTTATCACTGAGACATTACAGAGATATGACCAGATATACATCGAGGTGGGTAGAAGTTAATGCTAACCACAGTCTAACGTATGCAGTCGCGATACTCACTGCTGTGAAAAGTGTTACCGTCTGACAGCTGGAACGACCCTAGCGCCCCTGGCTGCGAGAAAGCAACTGTAAGATCAACGTGTTTAGCGAAACAGTCATTATGTTTTTGCGCTCTATCGACAGACTTGAATCATTGTGAAATAAATAAAAAACTGGTAGGAGGAGATAGACAGAGAGGGGAAAGAAGGAGATGGATGGAGAGAGTGGGGAGGAGGAGGTGGACAGATGGATACAAAAATAGGAGATTGATAGAGAGGCGAGAAGACAGACAGTGCGGAGGAGGAGCTGGACATAGAGAAGGTCGGAGGAGACTGGCAAAGAGAGAGAGAGGAGGGGATAGACAGGGAGGAGGGAGGATGAGTTGGACATAGAGAGGGGGAGATGGAGATGGTCAGAGAGAGAGAGGGGGGGGGGGGAGAAGCAGAAGACAGAAGGAGACGAGGAGATGGGCTGAGAGAGGAGGGAGGAGGAGATTGGCAGAGTGGAAAGGCGAGAAAGAGATGGGCAGGGACAGGGAGGTCGAGGAGACATACAGTGAGAGGTAGGAGACTTGTGAGAAGTTTTTTTAAATGGAAGTCGAGTCGCTGAGTGAGACTGCAGAAATCAAACGTACTTCTTGTTTTGTTTTTCGAATTGTGCCGTCGTGATACGTGAAATGTTGCAGAATACAAACATTTAAAAGTTTAGGTACTTAATTTCATTTAGTACTTCAAGAAATACACGATTTAAGCATTCCCATTTATCAGTTAACTTTCTACAACTAGAAGAAAATCTGCAGACTTTACGATGTCTCCAAAGAAGACGCCAAAGCCAACGTAAAATTTTATATTTTTGTATGTGGGTATGTCCTTCGATGCAACGTACTTTGAAATAAGAACTAACATCCGGTCTGAGGACTAGTGATTGACACACAGCACTGAAGAGGTGAGTTAGAATCTGGTGATACACACTACGGCAGAACCCATCTGCTACCCGCGTGAGAACGAAGAGTGACAGCTGCAGGCAGAGAGGGAAAGTGGAATTTAAACCCGCATTCGAGTGACTATGCGAAAACTCCTGTCATGATGTAGTGAAATGTTCTAGAGTGAAAAATCACCAATGGTGCTTGATTCCACATTTGTAAATAATTTAGAATTTTGTAAGTGTGCTATGTACTGAAGTAGTCCTGCAGTCAACAAATCTTATTTATTGTGTAAATATTTTTATCTTTGTTGCTTTTCTATCACGTGTGTCTATTTTTTGTCTTTCCTTTGACACTGTTTGTGTGTGTTCTGCTTCGGGCATGGATGGATGTGTGTGATGTCCTTAGGTTAGGTACTTACTAGATGTTAATTCTCATAGTGCTTAGAGCCATTTGAACCATTTTTGTGTGTGTTGTTTAGGGAGGGATTCTGTCTCCCTAGAGGAAAGTTGTTTCTGCAATCGGAAACACTGAAGGAGGCAATTGAAATGCAGTGACTCTTCGAAGGGATACAAGGCCGTTGGCGAAGTCACGACAGCTGTCCACAGGTGTAAGTAATGACATCAGTTGAAATCACTGCTGTTGGTGCCAGTGTCTACTGCCCCAGTAAGATGCTGCCTATTCGGCTGTGCAGCCGCTGATCGTTAACAAACTATTCTCACACCGCGTGGTAATGAAATGTAGTGATGAGTTACGTCTTCGTGTCAACATTCTATTCACAACAAAGTAAAAACTAACTCCCAGCAAATTGACTCTGTGATAAGTACTAATACAACTAGTGTACTATTATTTTCCTTTCAAGAAGAAGAAAAACTGTTTAGTGTTTTAAAATAGGGTGAAACAAGCGTAATGAAGGAATTCCGAGACTGCTGAAGAACAGGACTAGCCAAAAGGGGAAAGTCTTCTTCCCATTTATTAACAAGATTGCTGACGACATTGGAAAAGCTGTGGCAAAGCACCCATGGGATTAAAATGATTTTTAACCCTATCACAAAGTAGATTAATTCCTTATAAATGTAATTCACTTGATGCTACCCTCGGAGAGATTTCTGTGAATTACCTGGAATACACATTTTTTTGAATAACATTCAGAATTCGTATTCAAAATTAAATCTTATTATCGTTATGTAGACGACATTTCAGTACTACACTACTGGCCATTAAAATTGCTACACTAAGAAGAAATGCAGACGATAAACGGGTACTCATTGGACAAATATACAGGGTTATTACAAATGATTGAAGCGATTTCACAGCTCTACAATAACTTTATTATTTGAGATATTTTCACAATGCTTTGCACACACATACAAAAACTCAAAAAGTTTTTTTAGGCATTCACAAATGTTCGATATGTGCCCCTTTAGTGATTCGGCAGACATCAAGCCGATAATCAAGTTCCTCCCACACTCGGCGCAGCATGTCCCCATCAATGAGTTCGAAAGCATCGTTGATGCGAGCTCGCAGTTCTGGCACGTTTCTTGGTAGAGGAATCTTTCACATAACCCCACAGAAAGAAATCGCATGGGGTTAAGTCGGGAGAGTGTGGAGGCCATGACATGAATTGCTGATCATGATCTCCACCACGACCGATCCATCGGTTTTCCAATCTCCTGTTTAAGAAATGCCGAACATCATGATGGAAGTGCGGTGGAGCACCATCCTGTTGAAAGATGAAGTCGGCGCTGTCGGTCGCCAGTTGTGGCATGAGCCAATTTTCCAGCATGTCCAGATACACGTGTCCTGTAACGTTTTTTTCGCAGAAGAAAAAGGGGCCGTAAACTTTAAACCGTGAGATTGCACAAAACACGTTAACTTTTGGTGAATTGCGAATTTGCTGCAGGGGTGCGTGAGGATTCTCTACCGCCCAGATTCGCACATTGTGTCTATTCACTTCACCATTAAGAAAAAATGTTGCTTCATCACTGAAGACAAGTTTCGCACTGAGCGCTTCCTCTTCCATGAGCTGTTGCAACCGCGCCGAAAATTCAAAGCGTTTGACTTTTTCATCGGGTGTCAGGGCTTGTAGCAATTGTAAACGGTAAGGCTTCTGCTTTAGCCTTTTCCGTAAGATTTTCCAGACCGTCGGCTGTGGTATGTTTAGCTCCCTGCTTGCTTTATTCGTCGACTTCCGCGGGCTACGCGTGAAACTTGCCCGCACGCGTTCAACCGTTTCTTCGCTCACTGCAGGCCGACCCGTTGATTTCCCCTTACAGAGGCATCCAGAAGCTTTAAACTGCGCATACCATCACCGAATGGAGTTAGCAGTTGGTGGATCTTTGTTGAACTTCGTCCTGAATTGTCGTTGCTCTGTTATGACTGACTGGTGTCAGTGCATTTCAAGCACGACATACGCTTTCTCGGCTGCTGTCGCCATTTTGTCTCACTGTCCTCTCGAGCGCTCTGGCGTCAGAAACCTGAAGTGCGGCTTCAGCCGAACAAAACTTTATGAGTTTTTCTACGTATCTGTAGTGTGTCGTGACCATATGTCAATGAATGGAGCTACAGTGAATTTATGAAATCGCTTCAATCAGTTGTAATAGCCCTGTATTGTACTAGAACTGATATGTGATTAAATTTTCACGCAGTTTGGGTGCATACATCCTGAGAAATCAGTACCCAGAACAACCACCTCTGGCCTTAATAACGGCCTTGATACGCCTGGGCATTGAGTCAAACACAGCTTGGATGGTGTGTACAGTTACAGCTGCCCACGCAGCTTCGGCACGATGCCATAGTTCATCAAGAGTAGTGACTGGCGTATTGTGACGAGCCAGTTGCTCGACCACCATCGACCAGACTTTTTCAATTGGTGAGAGTTCTGGAGAATGTGTTGGCCAGGGCAGTAGTCGAACATTTTCTGTATCCACAAAGGCCCGTACAGGACCTGAAACATGCGGTCGTGCATTATCCTGCTGAAATGTAGGGTCCACAGTTCAAAGTACCGTCAATGCGAACAAGAGGTGACCGAGACGTGTAACCAATGGCACCCCATACCATCACGCCGGGGTGATACGCCAGTATGGCGATGACGAATACACGCTTCCAATGTGCGTTCACCGCGATGACGCCAAACACCGATGCGACCATCATGATACTGTAAACAGAACCTGGATTCATCCGAAAAAATGAAGTTTTGCCATTTGTGCACCCAGGTTCGTCGTTGAGTACACCATCGCAGGCACTCCTTTCAGAGATGCAGCGTCAAGCGTAACCGCAGCCATGGTCTCCGAGCTGATAGTTTATGCTGCTGCAAACGTCGTCGAACTGTTCGTGGAGATGGTTGTTGTCTTGCAAACGTCCCCATCTGTTGACTTAGGGATCGGAACGTGGGTGCACGATCCGTTACAGCCAAGCGGATAAGATGCCTGTCATCTTGGCTGCTAGTGATACGAGGCCGTTGGGATCCAGCACGGAGTTCTGTATTACCCTCCGGAACCCACCGATTCCATATTCTGCTAACAGTCATTGGATCTCGACCAACGCGAGCAGCAATGTCGCGATACGATAAACCGCAATCGCGATAGGCTACAATCCGACGTTTATCAAAGTCGGAAACGTGATAGTACGTATTTCTCCTCCATACACGAGGCATCACAACAACGTTTCATCAGGCAACGCCGGTCAACTGCTGTTTGTGTATCAGAAATCGGTAGGAAACTTTCCTCATGTCAGCACGTTGTAGGTGTCGCCACCGGCGCGAACCTTGTGTGAATGCTCTGAAATGCTAATCATTTGCATATCACAGCATCTTCCTGTCGGTTAAATTTCGCGTCTGTAGCACGTCATCTTAGTGGTGTAGCAATTTTAATGGCCAGTAGTGTAGATACAGAGAGCACTCATATCCTAGTAATGTCAGTGGTCTGAGACAGTATTTGAGAACGAAGCGTGGATTACTGTCAACAGTCGAAGGACTTAAGGTAACGCACATCGCCTCTGGTAGTCGTCTGTTAGACATTTCGGAAGAATTTGAAATTCATAAGCATCGTATCTGTCAGTAAAAAAAAATTGTAGTAATGTCATAACTGCTAATGACCAAAATGCTGTGGTCACGGATCCGTAGGCTTACATACTACCTAATCTAACTTAAACTAACCTATGCTAAGGACAACACACACACCCATGTCCGAGGGAGGACTCGAAACTCCGGCGGGGGCAACCGCGCGAACCGTGTGAAGACGCATTAGATCGCGCAGCTACCCCGTGCATCTGTTAGTCACATCCGTTACTTTTGTTTTTTTCTTTACTGTATTTCAATTCCCCATCCGTGACGGGCTGGCAGTAGCATATGCGCTGCTCTTCATCCGAAGGACATTAATTATACAATAGAAGACATTTAAAATTACAAAGGAGAAAATATGGCATACATAAGTATAAAAAGGGGGAACATAATGGAAGAGAACAGACAAAAAGCGGGCGACTGTAAAATGGAGATGAAAACTTTAAAAAAGTATTGTGTACAAAAAACCTCACACTGGGACTGTTAAAAGAACACAAGGCGAAGTATGACTGGAGCATAAAAGTAGCGATGAACGGCGTAGTACATAACGAAAACTGACAGTAACTGTATTTAAAAGTCCAGCACACAATTGAAATCACAGCTCTGGATGCACAGGAGAACAGCACCAAACACAGCTCTGATGTAGCACAGTGATGGCGATGAGCAAACACAGGATCTGCCAGGGGCAGTGAAGAAGGGAGGGAGGGGTGAAGAGGGGGAGACGGGCTGGGGCGTGTCGAAGAGAGCTGGGGTGGGAATGACGTGGGAGGTACACAGTTGAGGAGAGGGTGCAGGGACTCAGGGGGGGAGGAGGAAAATCCGCTCTGCGAGGAGGGGGGGAGAGAAAAAGGGGCCGTGCGGAGGGGAGGGAACAAGGCTAGGTTACAGTTGGAAGGAAGGGTAGATGTCACTGCGAAGTTCAACATCTGGGAGGGGGAGGTGCTGGAAATTGCCCTGATGAAGGAGATGGAGGGTGTGGAGGTGGAGAGAGGGAGGGATACAGCGATAGATACGCGGCAATTGGCGGGAGTCCGTTACACAATGAGCAGGAGTTTTTCAGTAGGAACTGGTTGTCAGGTTTGTTTGAAGACACTATACGAAATGTTTCTCGGATTTGACCCAACTGCTCTAAGGTTGCTTAGATTAGGCATATCATCTAGAAATTGAGAGCTATACACGATGCACCCATTTTATCTGAATATATGTTAGTATCTTCCGCCCTGTTAGATGGTGCCACCATTTTCATGGACGATCTGAGTGATTGTATTGCAAGTCTTCGTCTGTAGATCCTGTAGACTCCAAGAGATGGAACCACTGTTCTTGCAGGCCACCATCACATTGTATCTGCCTTGCTGTGTACCTTCCACAATTATAGACAATGCATAGTGCATCGGTACTTTGCATTTCACCAATATTAGAACTTGTTGCTATTCGTTTTACTTACAATATCAAAGCAACATGCGCATGCTTCCTCACCACGCATTCCACATTACAGGCACAGTAAAATTAATTTCTCCAATTGAATGTAATTACGTTACATGTACACTGCTGGCCATTAAAATTAGTACACCACGAAGATGACGTGCTACAGACGTGAAATTTAACCGACAGGAAGAAGATGCTGTGACATGCAAATGATTAGCTTTTCAGAGCATTCACACATGGTTGGCGCCGGTGGCGACACCTACAACGCGCTAACATAAGGAAAGTTTCCAACCGATTTCTCGTACACAAACAGCAGCTGACCGGCGTTGCCTGGCGAAACGTAGTTGTGATGCCTCGTGTAAGGAGAAGAAATGTGTACCATCACGTTTCCGACTATGATAAAGGTCGGATTGTAGCCTATCGCGATTGGGGTTTATCGTATCACGACATTGCTGCTCGCGTTGGTCGAGATGCAATGACTGTTAGCAGAATATGGAATCAGTGGGCTAAAGGGGTTAATACGGAACGCCGTGCTGGATCCCAACGGCCTCGTATCACTAGCAATCGGATTCACAGGCGTCTTATCCGCATGGCTGTAACGGATCGTGCAGCCACGTCTCGATCCCTGAGTCAACAGATGGGAACGTTTGCAAGACAATAACCATCTGCACGAACAGTTCGACGACATTTGCCGCAGCATGGACTATCAGCTCGGAGACCATGGCTGCGGTTACCCTTGACGCTGCATCACCGACAGGAGCGCCTGCGATGGTGTACTCAACGACGAACCTTGGTGCACAAATGGCAAAAACGTCATTTTTTCGAATGAATCGAGGTTCTGTTTAGAGTATCATGATGGTCGCATCCGTGTTTGGGGACATCGCGGTGAACGCACATTGGGAGCGTGTATTCGTCATCGCCATATTGGCGTATCACACGGCGTGATGGTACGGGGTGCCATTGGTTACTCGTCTCGGTCACCTCTTGTTCGCATTGACTGCACTTTGAACAGTGGACGTTACATTTCAGATGTGTTACGAACCGTGGCTCTACCCTTCATTCGATCCCTGCGAAACTCTACATTTCAGCAGGATTATGCACGACCGCATGTTGCAGTTCCTGTACGGGCCTTTGTGGATACAGAAACTCTTCGACTACTGCCCTGGCCAGCACATTCTCCAGATCTCTCACCAACTGAAACCGTCTGGCCAATGGTCGCCGAGCAACTGGCTCGTCACAGTACGCCAGTCACTACTCTTGATGAACTGTGGTGCCGTGTTGAAGCTGCATGGGCAGCTGTACCTGTACACGCCATCCAAGCTGTGTTTGACTCAATGCCCAGGCGTATCAAGGCCGTTATTACGGCCAGAGGTGTTTGTTTTGGGTACTGATTTCTCAGGATCTATACACCCAAATTGCGTGAAAATGTAATCACATGTCAGTTCTAGTATAATATATTTGTCCAATGAATACCCGTTTATCGTCTGCATTTCTTCTTGGTGTAGTAATTTTAATGTCCAGTAGTGTATGTTCCATTGTGGTTTACCTTACGAAAGATGAACGTTTGGGTTTCGCTAGAAATTCAACGAGCTCGTTATGTTATATATAGCTCTACAGTTCCAGACTGTTATAGACGTTTGCACTGAGTTCCGTATAAGTTCAAATGGAATCCTTTAATTCCGAAATAGTATGATCGCTGTTTCAGCATTACGATTTTCTGGACATTAATTTTTTGTCAACTGATGATCCTAACTTTATATTCTCAACAATCACAATACGGTAGACGCTTTCTGGATGTCCTGAAGCATCTACTTCAAGCTGAGCTATTGTACATTTCTGATATTATACCTTTACGTTTTGTAATGTAAAATGAACGGAAGAAATTGAAATACACTCCTGGAAATGGAAAAAAGAACACATTGACACCGGTGTGTCAGACCCACCATACTTGCTCCGGACACTGCGAGAGGGCTGTACAAGCACAGCGGACACACCAGGAACCGCGGTGTTGGCCGTCGAATGGCGCTAGCTGCGCAGCATTTGTGCACCGCCGCCGTCAGTGTCAGCCAGTTTGCCGTGGCATACGGAGCTCCATCGCAGTCTTTAACACTGGTAGCATGCCGCGACAGCGTGGACGTGAACCGTATGTGCAGTTGACGGACTTTGAGCGAGGGCGTACAGTGGGCATGCGGGAGGCCGGGTGGACGTACCGCCGAATTGCTCAACACGTGGGGCGTGAGGTCTCCACAGTACATCGATGTTGTCGCCAGTGGTCGGCGGAAGGTGCACGTGCCCGTCGACCTGGGACCGGACCGCAGCGACGCACGGATGCACGCCAAGACCGTAGGATCCTACGCAGTGCCGTAGGGGACCGCACCGCCACTTCCCAGCAAATTAGGGACACTGTTGCTCCTGGGGTATCGGCGAGGACCATTCGCAACCGTCTCCATGAAGCTGGGCTACGGTCCCGCACACCGTTAGGCCGTCTTCCGCTCACGCCCCAACATCGTGCAGCCCGCCTCCAGTGGTGTCGCGACAGGCGTGAATGGAGGGACGAATGGAGACGTGTCATCTTCAGCGATGAGAGTCGCTTCTGCCTTGGTGCCAATGATGGTCGTATGCGTGTTTGGCGCCGTGCAGGTGAGCGCCACAATCAGGACTGCATACGACCGAGGCACACAGGGCCAACACCCGGCATCATGGTGTGGGGAGCGATCTCCTACACTGGCCGTACACCACTGGTGATCGTCGAGGGGACACTGAATAGTGCACGGTACATCCAAACCGTCATCGAACCCATCGTTCTACCATTCCTAGACCGGCAAGGGAACTTGCTGTTCCAACAGGACAATGCATGTCCGCATGTATCCCGTGCCACCCAACGTGCTCTAGAAGGTGTAAGTCAACTACCCTGGCCAGCAAGATCTCCGGATCTGTCCCCCATTGAGCATGTTTGGGACTGGATGAAGCGTCGTCTCACGCGGTCTGCACGTCCGGCACGAACGCTGGCCCAACTGAGGCGCCAGGTGGAAATGGCATGGCAAGCCGTTCCACAGGACTACATCCAGCATCTCTACGATCGTCTCCATGGGAGAATAGCAGCCTGCATTGCTGCGAAAGGTGGATATACACTGTACTAGTGCCGACATTGTGCATGCTCTGTTGCCTGTGTCTATGTGCCTGTGGTTCTGTCAGTGTGATCATGTGATGTATCTGACCCCAGGAATGTGTCAATAAAGTTTCCCCTTCCTGGGACAATGAATTCACGGTGTTCTTATTTCAATTTCCAGGAGTGTATTTCATTTCAAATAGTTTCCACTCATCTAGGCTTACGTAAATAGTTATACTGTATGTCATCCATTGTTTGTTCGACTAATGTAACGATTACAGATGGTCATACTCATTTAACATTTCTTTTTATGATGGTTGTAAACTGATAAAAGCTGGACAGTTATACGATCTCTTACTAAGTTAAAAAATTTAAAAGATCTCCTTCTGTTGTATAATAGTTCTTTTTTATTTCAAGTTGTTGCCACTTATCTGCGCTCACTAAACGATTCTGTTATGTCATTTATTACATGTTCTTGTATTATAGTATGACTACATGTGGTGATACTTATGTAATATGTTATTTACTGGTGTTTGTAAACTTATTCATTTACAACTTATATTTTATTTATTATCTATATCAGTTTTATGTTCATATAGTACCACACCCGTTATTAGTTGGAAATGTCTTCTGATTATTGACTAAAAACTATCTCTGTAACGTTTTTTACGATGCAACCTAATGGCTCTCATTTCAAGTTGTTAGTATGTGAGTTTCTCGTCCATAAAAGTAGCATAAATGTATTTTTTGTCAAATTGTTCAAGAGGTTCTAGCATGTACTTAATTACAATCCGTAGACGTTTTTAAAGTTACTCTTTGACTTGCTTCCTGTGGATAATATTACCGCCACCTACTGGCCTTCGATTACTTCTTTGGTAGTTTAATCGCCACACTCAGTCTGGTACTGGTTTTAGTCGAACAGACCACGGCATTGTCAAATATGTCTACGTGAGATGAGGTCTATATTGTTCAGTGTATGTGCTCACTTTCGTGAGCTTTGAACTAAAGTTTGATTCTAATGGAAGTACAATACTAATTGAAATTTCTGTATAATGGCATACTTAGATGCATAATTACGTTATTATGTATATGTTTCCTATCGTTAATTTTCTTGTACACTTCATTCCTCAGCTTCGGTCTGGTGATGAAATTTTGGAACGAGCAACACTTAAGAAATGTACGATCAAGACCTTTGTATATTTCAAAGTAGTGCCAAAAAAGAACAGTGTAAGTGATTTGCGTATGTGTGATATTCTGTATAAAGGAAAGGCATAGTATTTGTAAGCAGAAAAACAAAAATACCTTGAGTCTCTAACATCAGCATATAAGACACATTCCAAGATTCATTTGTCCCATTTTCTGGTTGCAGTATAACCTCAAAAAGACAAGTACAGTGCAAGTGAGGCAAAAAAAAAAAAAAAAAAAATGTAAAGAATTTCAGTTGAAAACGAGAATAGATTATAGAAAGTCGTTATGTTACGTAAGTATGAAAAATAAGCAACTGGTGCAGTTTGTCATTATTTAAATCACTTTGGAATATATACTAAGATGGTATCTATTCTTTCGGACATGTCTGAAAGAACAGATACCATCTTAGTATATATATATACAGTTAAGGCTACCGGCCACTTAACCATCTTCTTCTTCTGTGCGAATGCACAAACAGTGCCCGAACTCTTACGGGAATCAGCAACGCGCCGCGAGTAACGAATACCTGTATAATGGGCGGGGGGCACTGCGAATGTAGTGCGGTACAATACGTTGAGAATGTGGGTTTCGAGGGAGGCGTGCCAGAGATAAATCCCTGCAGTCGCACTATCCTCTGTGTCCTCGGTGGTTCAGATGGATAGAGCGTCTGCCATGTAAGCAGGAGATCCCGGGTTCGAGTCCCGGTCGGAGCACACATTTTCATCTGTCCCCGTTGACGTATGTCAACGCCTGTAAGCAGCTAATGGTGTTCATTTCATTGTAATTTCATTCTAACGAGCTGCATGGTCACCGATGGTATCTGTTCTTTCGGACATCCGTCTATTTGATGTGATGTCATGAAGGCATTGGAGCGCATGTGGCTTCTTGATGAAGTTTCTTGTTTGCACGTATTCCCTTCGTTCTCTGTAGGCTATTCGGCAAATCCAGAATGAAATTTTCACTCTGCAGCGGAGTGTGCGCTGATTTGAAAGTTCCTGACAAATGAAAACTGTGTGCCGAAACGAGACTCGAACTCGGGACCTTTTGCGAGCTGATATGAAACTTCCTTGAGATCAGAAATGTGTGCCGACCGAGACTCGAAATCGGGACCCTTGTCTGTCGCGGCAAGTGTTATGCCGATTGAGCAACTCAAGCACGACTCACGACCTGTCCTCACAACCAGTGCCTCGCCTCCTACCTTCCAAAATTCACAAGAGCACTCCTGCGAAACTTGCGACACTAGCGCTTCTGGAAAAAAGGATATTGCGGAGACATGGCTTAGCCACAACCTGGGGGATGTTTCCAGAATAAAAGGCAAATATTCCGAGGTTGAGACTCGGTCTGGCATACAGTTTTGGTCTGCCAGAGTTTCATATCAGCTCACATTTCGCTGCAAAGTGAACATTTCATCCTGGAAACATCCCCAGGCATGTGGATAAGCCATGTCTCCGCAATATTCTTTCTTCCAGGAGCTCTAGTCTTACAAGTTTCGCGGGAGAGCTTCTGCGAAATTTGGAAGGTAGGAGGTGAGGTACTGGAGGAGGTAAAGCTGTGAGAAATGGTCATCTGGCTTGGATAGTTCAGTCGGTAGAACACTTGCCCGTGGAAGGCAAAGGTCTCTAGTTCGTGCCTCGCTCTGGCACACAGTTTTGATTTGCCAGGAAGATTCTTATTCAGCAAATGTTCCCAGCAGACAGGATACTTAAGGTGGTCGAACACACTATACTCCTCCTGCACAGGCAATAGAAAGAGGTGACCATCTGCTGAGTTACTTCGTTAACGACTAAAATTGAGGCTTAGTACATTGGTACACCAGATTTCCATCCTATCGGCGTACAGAACACACGACGTTAAAAGATGGTGCACCGTGAGTGAGACACCGCAAAAACTGCTTTCTGGTGCATCTTGATGGCGGAAGAGGTGACCATGTGCCCCTGCACAATCTTCGAGGAAGCCGTGCGGGGCCACTTTGTACCTTGCTGGAGCTCGGAAGGAAGTGCTCCATGGTCGAACAGTTGTTTCTACCAACCGCAGCCGTTGGCCACTTCCACTATTTCCCACTTAGCCGACATGCTCCTTGTTACCCACGGCACAATAGCCTAAAGGTGTACGTTAAGGTGATTTATGGTATTTTCCTGCCGGGCTGCTTTGTCAGCTCCCTCATTCCGCACGATACTCACTTGTCTGGGGACGCAGCAGACGGCTACCTCTTTCTTTTGATTGTGCAGGAAGTGGATAGTGTGTTGCGCCACCTGAAGTATCCCGTCTGCTTCCAACATCTGGTGAATATGAAACTTTCTTGCAGATCAAAACTGCGTGTCGGACCGAGACTCGAACTGAAAACCTTGGCCTATTGCGGGCATGTGCTCCACCGACTAACCCACCCAAGGACGACTCACGACCGGTCCTCATAGATATCAGTACCTCGCCTCCTACCTTCCAAACTTCAACCTGGGGATGTTTCAAGAATGAAATTTTCACTCTGCAGCGGAGTGTACGCTGATATGAAACGCTGGCAGATCAAAACTGTATGCCGGACCATGACTCGAACCTTTGCCTGCCATTCTGGTGTGGGTAAGCCAGATCTCTGCAATATCGTTTTTTCCAGGAGCGCTAGTCTTGCGAATTCCGCAGGAGAGCTTCAGTGAAGTTTGCAAGGTAGGAGACAAGGTACTGGCGGAAGTACAGCTGTGAGGACGGTTCGTGAGTCGTGCTTGGGTGCTCAGGCGGTCGAGCACTTGCCCGCGAAAGGTTCCCAGTTCGAGTCTCGGTTGCGTACACAGTTTTCATTTGCCAGGGACTTTCACATCAGCGCACACCCGGCTCCGGAGTGAAAATTTCATTCTGGATTTGCCGAATAGCCTACAGAGCTGAACCGTGATTTATATTTTCAAAGAATATTCTTAAGAATTTATTTCATTTACTCGCGATTCATCAAGAATATTAACACATTTAATCACACTATGTGAGCGTGGAAGTAGTTGCCAGGGAGTATCTGATGAAATCATAAGCAAATTCCTTTTCAACAAATGGTAATTTCTTCACTTTAATGGTGCCTAAAGCATTTTTTACAAGAAACAGATTTACAGTTATAATCAGATAGCACCCTCTAAATACCAAGTTACAATTTATTCAGAGGCAGAAAGAAACAAACTTTTGGCTTTATGAGCTTTCGGGCTAAGAACCTTGCCCCTCCCTTTTGACACGGCTGTAGTTACGACCACTCACAACAACCTCTGAAAGACTACACTGGTGCAAATCTGCAACACACCAGATTACTTTAAACTAAAAGTTTAACAATTCACACAAGTACACAAACTATCCACCCCTAGGAGGGACGGAAATGGCACAAGACACTAAAATTAAAATATTAACTTTGCCACCGAAGGTGCAACTTGGTTTTAACTTCTAAGAAAAGTCTTACGGTGGAAGGGTGGCAACTTTATGTACTAAAATGATCATTTAAATAAAAGCCCATGAAATGCAATCTTATATAAAATTCTACAAGGTTGGCCAAACAAGTTAAAATGCTCTACAGTACACAGATACCGCCTCTCAAGGTGATGGGCAAGATCAAATCATATTTCAGGAATTAGGCCGTTACACTCCAAGCAATAAACTCGTTAATACACCAAATCCGACAAACATGACAGGGGCAGCTACTAACGTACGGCAGATTGATAGGGAGATTACCGAACCCGAACCGCAGGTTGCTCTAACCCACCCCTACTCCACAAGGGAAAAACGGACCACTCAGTTCATAAATAACCACCTTCCTGCGGGTGGGCAAACGGAGAAGACTGGTGGGACGACCCCAAAACATAGCGGCTGGTGACCTCGCCAAGGAAACAAGTAGAATTTAACAAGTAAATGAAACAACATATCACCAATCACTTAACTTCTAATAAACTGCGATTTATGGAGAAGACCTGGCGTAGTGCCCCAAATCGCTCTCCCGAACCGTCCGCTGCCAGCTGCTTCAACGGACGCAGGAAGGCGCGCCGATCTCCCTTCTCACGGCGTCGCAGCTCGCCGCGGCCAGACCGATGTCGTGGGTTGACCCCTGTTCCTCTCGTGTCGGCCTCGAAGCCACTACGCCTCGCTATACGGCGCGGCCACTGGACTCACGTGGCCACCTCACATGCGCCGACGCTCCAGACGTCTTGTGGCTCAGTGCGCGACCGACCAACCGATCGACCCAACCGCCAATGACCATTGCCTGAACAACTCGAGCAGACTGGCGGCCTAACGCGCAGACTCAGATGCAGGAACTAAGCGCCCGACCGGGCGACCACTAGCTGAGTCCTCTTGCTGGCGAAGTGGAAAGACTCTCATTTATCCGGCTTTAAAGATTGATCCGGACGAAAGACATACTAGCACTCTGGACGACAGACAGACACTAACTGCCTCACAAATGCGGACGAGAGACAGACTAACAAGCTGGGGACGGGAGACTGACCCAGACTCTCCAGACTGACTCCAGACTCACTAACTGGCGAGCTCATAGCGCCCCTTAAAAACACGTGAACAGGCAACCTTTCCCCTTTTCCACCAGAGGAAGACACTAAAGCTGCGATTGCCACAGCGGCGCCACCGCCAGAAACGGAGGGCGACTGCTTCACACTACGCGCTGCGGCAGCGCTCTTCAAAACGGCAAGTTTTACCACGGCTCAAGAGCACCAAAGGAGTCCGTGCAAAGAAGAAACTTCCCTTCATCAAGAAGTCACATGTGCTCCAATGCCTTCATGTCTGGCTGCAGCGCTGCATAGTACAGAGACAGGTGACTTAGACATTTTATAGAGGGAAGATAACAGAACACTCAACATTGTCCTCTTGCTTTCGTCCAGCACAGCGCAACATTAACAAGGTGTATAACAGCAACGATTATTCATTGCCCACTAAATGTGCACGAGTTCTCACAGGAAAATATCTTCGAGGACTGTCGACTTCTTGAAGGGTGGAAGTGTACAGTAGACAAACTGACATGGGCAGTTGAGACGGCAACAATGAGAGCTGCGTGTACCTGCTGCTCTGTCTCGGCCGCTGTGTGGCGTTTACACGGCCTCTGCAGGTGGGTCGGCTTTTGTGTCTCACGAGTAAGGGCGCGGGAGCGTCGGTATAATGGCAGCGAGATTGGTATCGCTCCGACCGGTACACCGGTAACAGCACGGCCGGCGGCGCGTCCCACAGCGCAGCTGGTCGCCGGTCGCTCTGATTCTCTGTATCTCTACACACACACACACTGTACCTGCGCCCACGTACACGTGTGTGCTTTACGTGTGCGTTCGCGCGTGTGAGCGACTGGAGCGAAGAGAGCGCAAGCGATCGCAGTGCAGACGCTGCTACAGAAGATAGGAATCTCTGGAGCCGCACTGAATGCCGATGAAACGCTGCTGTAATCACATCCCTCGTTCGCGTCCGATTCCCTGCAAAAGAAAACGCCACGAACGTCTCCTAGTCTGCAGGCAACCGCGCGCGCGGTGATCCTGGCCGCTCTCTTACTGACCTCTGCTGCCTCTCTATAATTTTGGTGATGACGCTGCTTTTGTTTCGAGTGTTCGATGCGAAGATTACCTGTATTACTCTGCACCGTATGCAAGAAAATGGTAAGGGTTGTTAAAGTCCATCCGGACGAAAATAGTTGGGAATGTCTAACGCAGCATGCTAAATTAAGTCGGAACTATTGGCAGTACATTGATGAAAGATTAGATGAACAATACACGGCGAACACCTGCACATTCGCACTCACGCAAAAAAACCTGTTTATTTCTCTTTACTCTTTACTTTTCCCGTGGCGAAAATGCCCATCACCTAGCACCACGACGAGCCTAAGTTGAATCTGTGGGCATCTGTAATACTAGACGTACTATGTCGGATTACCGCATCAGTCCTTGTTATCTCAATTACTGAACGTGGAGATTATGTAGTCCACAGACAACTGGCCTTGCACTATTGTTTTTTTTTTTTCAGATGCAGAGATGAAATTATATTGTACGGTAACCAATGTTGACCAGACTACAGTAATCTGACACAGCGACGTAGCGAAGTAATTTTGAGCAGAAATCTATGAGATTATCCTGTGGCTACCATTCTATTTCTCTCTGTTCTGCTATGTTCTAAGCGTACAGGCTAAATCCACGTCCTGAAAAAAATTGCTCTAAATATTCTTTCACAGAAGAATGGAACGAGTAGTTGAAACAGACTTTTGGGAAAATCAGTTTGGCTTACGGATAAGTAGGAACATGCGATGCAATACTTATCTTTGCAAATACCAGCAATAAAGAAAAAAATCTACTTTTATAGAGTTTGTAGATTTATAAAACGCTTTTGATCTATCGACTGGAATACACCTTCCGTAATTCTGAAGCTATCAGCGAAAATGCAGACCGAAAGGGAGGCAGTTGTTAAGAAGGGAGTCAGGACTCAGCCTATCCTCGATGTTATTCGATCTGTATGTAAAACACACAGCAAAGAAATCTAGAAAGAAAAACTGAAATGAAATTAAAGTTCAGGGAGAAGAAATTAAAATATTGCTTCTCGATAACACTGTAATTCCATCGGCCCAAGCCGGCCCATGTGGCCAAGCGGTTCTAGGCGCTACAGTCTGGTACCGCGCGACCGCTGCGGTCGCAGGTTCGAATCCTGCGTCGGGCATGGATGTGTGTGATGTCCTTAGGTTAGTTAGGTTTAAGTAGTTCTAAGTTCTAAGGGACTGATGACCTCAGAAGTTAAGTTCCATAGTGCTCAGAGCCATTTGAACCATCAGACCAGGTAAAGGACTTGACAGTTCAGTAGAGTGGAATTCTTAGTATGTTGAAGAGACCAAGGTGCAACAAGGGTAATGGTGTGCAGTTGAATTATGTCAGGTGATGTAAGGGAGTTAGATTAGGAAATGAAGCGCTAAAAATAGTAGATTGGTTTTACTACCTGATCAGCAAAATGACTGGTGCGTCAGAAGTGAACAGGATAACTACATGTACATCTACGTGAGTACTCTGCAATTCACAGTTGAGTTCCTGGCAGAGGGTTTATCCAACCGGCTTCAAGCTATTTGTCTAACGTTCCACTGTCGAACAGTGCGCGAGAAAAACGAACACTTAATTCTTCCCGTGCGAGCTCTGATTTCTCTCATTTCATTACAATAGTCATTTCTCCCTATGCAGATGGGCACCAAAAAAATATTTTCGTCTTCGGAGGAGAAAGTTGGTGACTGAAATTTCGTGAGAAGACACTGCCGCAACGACAAAAACCTCGCTTTGAGGATTGCCACCCCAATTCGTGTGCTGTGGCGCTCTCTTCCTTATTTCGCGATAGTACAAAACGAGCTTATCTTGTTTGGCCTTTTTCTATGTCCTCTGTCAATATCTGAAGTGGATCCCACACTCTAGAAAAAATGGTTCAAATGGCTCTGAGCACTATGGGACTCAACTGCTGAGGTCATAAGTCCCCCAGAACTTAGAACTACTTAAACCTAACTAACCTAAGGACAACACACACATCCATGCCCGAGGCAGGATTCGAACCTGCGACCGTAGCGGTCGCGCGGTTCCAGACTGTAGCGCCAGAACCGCTCGGCCACCAGCGGCCGGCCCACACTCTAGAAGAGGGCGCACAGTTGTAGTGTAAGCAGTGTCTTTTCCAATGAAGAATACGAGTTTGTTAGTTTAAACAACAGTTCATGGCATCCTATTGAAGATGTCATAATTGTAACATTTCTGAAATGTTCATTGTTACCATAAACATCAACGTTTGGTTTGAGTGTTGCGATAACACTATTAAGCGTTCTGAAATACTCAAGGTACATTTTACAGACTGGGATGCTGAAATCATGGAAAAAGACAGAGAAGTAGTCAACAAACACAGAACACTGGACAGGACATTAATTAACGACAGATGTGATACTATTAATAGGTATGACAAAGGCAGCAACGCTTGGAACACTGCCTAGCGTGACACTGTTGTCCTGCTGAAAGCTACCAGAGGTGACAACACCAACTCTATATCTAAAACAGTTGAGAGTAAGATAGATATGCAGAAAAATGGGAAAGCATCCTTGACAACCCAATTCACGAAGCTGCCCCAGGATAGTATGCCACCAAGTAGTATTGTAGGCTTCCTCAGTATCCAGAAATATAAACAGAAAGTGATGCTGACACAGGAAAGCCTCCGCTTCAAGGAGGGCTGAGTTATCAAAGGTGGAATGATACTTCCTGAATTCACTTTGGAAACGACTAAGGAGCTGTTTGGATTCTAAGATCCAGACAAGGTGGCTGTCGACTATCCACTCCAAGGTCTTTCCCATACAGCTAGTGAGGAAAACAATATAACAGCTACTCAGGTATGTTCAGTCATACCCAAGTCTTAAAAGTGGAGTTGAAATGGACTCCCACCTCAAGTCAGAAAAGAGACCTGATGTTCAAATGAGGTTAAAATGGGCTAGGCGTATTTCCTTTATTTGCCCTTTGAGGTGCTGTGCGTAGTATGATGGACCCTGCCATGACGAGGTGATGTGTCATGAGCTGTAGTTAATGCAGAACCCATGAAGAAGGGACAGTTGTATTCTTCAACAGTGGTGAAACTGAAGTCCCAACTGTCCCTTGTGACATTTTCGGGTAGTACAGAAGGTATCACAGTGCCTCACAAAGGCTGCAATGCTGATATGTATCCCAACCCAACTCACCATTTTAGTTTGTGGCAATTGTTTATTGCAACATACCTGTGGTACTAAATTGCTGAAATGGTCACCTGTTCAAAAAGTTCCAGTTGTATGTTGCCTGCCTAACGGCTTGCAGTGGCAACAACTTGATTTTCTATGTCTTACATATATCAAGCAGTGTATATACAAGTGTATAAGCCCAGGATCTCCTGCACACCTCTGGATCGATTTGGCTCTGAGCACTATGGGACTCAACTGCTGAGGTCATTAGTCCCCTAGAACTTAGAACTAGTTAAACCTAACTAACCTAAGGACATGACAAACATCCATGCCCGAGGCAGGATTCGAACCTGCGACCGTAACGGTCCTGCGGTTCCAGACTGCAGCGCCTTTAACCGCACGGCCACTTCGGCCGGCCTGGATCGATTTCAACCAAATTTGGTACAAAAATAGATGACTTTACAGGTATCAGCGCTGTGGGGTTTTATAACCTCTCAGCTGCAGTAGGAGCAGAGATATGGGCAAAAATGTATTTTTACTGCCTCTGGAATACATGCTGCCCTGCACGACTGATGTGTTTTGTGGGAACAGTATCAGAATGCCAAATCAACTTGCTTTGCAGAGCACCTATTTGTCAAGGGCAGGAAACAGTTTTCCAGGGCCTGACATGTAGGCTGTTCTACATGAAAGGTGTGCTGTGGGAGCAGACTGCATATGTTAATGAGCATGGCTGGAGAAGATGGACAGAGGATGGCCAGAGAGAGGGGAGGAGAGGGAGATGCAGGGAGATGCATGAGGCGGATGGAAGGTCTAGAGCAGGCTCGTCCAAACTGTGCCCCTGGGGCGCTAGCGCCCCACGATCGCCGCGGGCGAGTTCGTATGTTGTTGCAGTGGGCGAGCCGTGTTGCTTAGATGACCCTACGCTCCGCCATGCTGCTGTATGCGCGCTTAGTACGGAAGACAGACCGCCGCGCCAGCAGCGATCAAAAGCATTGATACGACAGAAAGCCGTTAGTCAACACACGTGAGGCTACAGTGGATCGAGATGGATACTCAACAGTATCAGGAATAAAAAAGGAGTAGCGGCGCGTCCGCACTATTTAAACCCGGGTGGGAAATTAATGTATATTTTGTACTGAAATCGAAAATCATGCCAAATGTTTAATATGTCATCGGAACCTCATGTGTTTAAAAAAGTACTCGACTGAACGGTACTTCAATACCTGTCACAAAGATCAGTTCGAAAATTTGTCGCAAGAGGACGCCAATCAGTGCACAAAGAACTGAAAGAATATTTCAAGCAGCGTTACAGTGAAGTAGGTGTTTCCTACCGTATGACTCTTTATTATTTATATAGATAATAAATAAAACTGTATATTATAATCTGTCACTTAGGAATGCGCCAGTTATCGAATGCTAGTGACTGTCCGCCCTGGGTAGCTGAATGGTCAGCGCGACAGAATGTTACGCCTAAGGGCACGGGTTCGATTCCCGGTTGGATCTGAGACTTTCTCAGGGACTGGGTGTTGTGTTGTCCTAATCATCATTATCATTTCACCCCATCGGCGCGCAAGTCACCGAAGTGGCGTCAAATGGAAAGACTTGCACCCGGCTAACGGTCTACCCGACGGGAGGCCCTAGTCACACGACATTTTTAGATTGTCAGAAACAAGGAACATTTCTTTTCGGTTAATTTTTATATGTGGGTTGCATTAAATCGCATCGCACAGACATAAGAAAAAGTTTCATGTGCGTTATTTTTTGCCACTTTCTGAAAAGCCGTCACAAACGCTCTCTTATAGACCAAAGCGTCATTAAGGGTCATTCTTTGTTTTTGTGTATTTTTGTTTTGATAGATGGGAAAATATATGTTGTAGTTTCATCTGTGTTTTGAATTAATTAAAACGCAAATACTCCACCAGATAAAAATTTATTTTGCGACCATATTTCGCTGTCCTTGCTAGCGTCTATGACTGCTTTTCAGAGGAACTGGGGGAAAACGCACCTAAAACTAATCTTTTTGTTAGTTTTCTATTTGGGTTTCAGTGAATGAAACAACTGTTAAAATGATAAAAGTGTTTTAAAAACAGGATTGTACAAAAGGAATTGTAAGGATTTTTTTGCCGTGGCAGGAGCAGGAAACAGGTGGGCAAAGTTTGCACGTAAGTTACAAATGATCGCTGAGAATTCTGAAAGCAGGGAAACCTTTTTCGGCTGGGAATCTCATCAAGCCTGAGCAACTCACCTGAGCAACTCGGCGGCTTGTACTTTTCCAGAAGACCTCACGGAAAAATTTGAAAAATAGCTCTTTGGCCCAAAATGTTGCTCGGCGAGTTGAAAATATGGTCTCAGATATAGAGCACCAATTAATGGAGAGAGCGCAAACTTCGTTTCATTTTCTATCGCTCCTGACGAGTCCACAGACATCTCGGACATAGCTCGTCATATTCATTCGCGGTTTTGACGATAATCTGCGTGTCACCGAAGAATTTCTCGACCTTATACCATTAAAAGACAAAAAAATGTTCAAATGTGTATGAAATCTTACGGGACTTAACTGCTAAGGTCACCAGTCCCTAAGCTTACACATTACTTAACGTAAATTATCCTAAGGACAAACACACACACCCATGCCCGAGAGAGGACTCGAACCTCCACCGGGATCAGCCGCACAGTCCATGACTGCAGCGCTATAGACCGCTCGGCTAATCCCGCGCGGCATTAAAAGACACAATCACGGGTTTGGGTATTTTTACAGCTGTGGAAACCATGTTCGAGTCAGTTGGTTTAAAATGGGAACGCCTGACCAGTATAACAACGGGTGGAGCCCCTGCGCTACGAGGGATACGCACTGGATTCCTGGTTTACGTGAGGTCAAAAATGGCTGAGTTCGGCTGTTCCTTATTCGCGGCAGTGCATTATCTGATACACCAGGAGGCACTTTAAGCGAAGTTTGTCAACATAAAAAATGTTATGGACAGAGTTGTTCGAAGTTTTACTTATCTTCGCTCGCATGGACTCACACATCTCCAATTTAAAGAATTTCTGGCTAATATCGAAGCGGAATACCCGGACATCACCTACCACGCCGAAGTAAGATGGCTGAGCAGATGGAAGGTGCTTCATCGGTTTTTCTCCTTGAGGGACGAAATCAGTACCTTTTTGGAAATGAAAGGACGTCCAGAAGAATTACTTCGTGATCCTAAGTGGGTGGCGAATTTGGCTATTTTGAGTGACCGAACTAGTCATTTAAATATTTTGAACATTTAACTCCAAGGTGAAAATGACTCTGTTGTTGATGTAGTGCAGACGATTGAAGAATTAAAAGAAAACTTATTTTGTGGGAAAAACAGCTAGCTGCTCGAGGAGAATTGTGAATATTCCCTGCACTATACCGCGTTAAAGAAGATGTGAGTTTTTCAAATTATGTTCTAATCATGGGTTACAAGAAGAGTTTGAAAAGAGATTTTCGGAGAAAAGTGAGCTTCGAAGGTGAAAATGACTCTGTTGTTGATGTAGTGCAGACGATTGAAGAATTAAAAAAAAACTTATTTTGTGGGAAAAACAGCTAGCTGCTCGAGGAGAATTGTGAATATTCCCTGCACTATACCGCGTTAAAGAAGATGTGAGTTTTTCAAATTATGTTCTAATCATGGGTTACAAGAAGAGTTTGAAAAGAGATTTTCGGAGAAAAGTGAGCTTCAACCGCCCTTAGATATGCGACTGCGTGTCGGACTTGTTATTTTGTCATTTGTTACATTGTTCTTTTTGTTTCATGTCAAAAATCAACTTTCTGGACCTGGACGTGAATGTATGAGAGATAATGAAAATCTGAAGATATTTTCCAATTCTAAAGTTTTGCCGGAAGACGCAATGAAGCTTCCAGCAAAATAAGGTAAGACGCAGCATCTTTGCATTAGCAGGCTTGACCAGACGTATAATTCAGTGTATTAGCTTTTCAGTAAATTCTGTAGTGTTTCTTTCGCGCATAACAGTTTTCAGTAACAAATTTCATTCCTAGTACTTTTCCCTAAACAATAACGTATCCAACAATACCAATACACGAGTGTACAATATGGCCGACTTCTGTACGATATGATGTAACATGGCCAGCAGCCATTACCAATAATCTCAAATTCAGTTTATATTTTTAAATTAACGGGACAGCCATTGTTGCTACGAGCGATTCATGCTCAACTGCATTTCATTTTAAAATCAGTGTCAAATATTTTCTTGAAACATAAATCACGTGTGGCATGGTAATGACTAGAAATCAATACGCAAAAATGAAACAGCTTTAGATTCGGTTGACATGTTACTTGAAGATCAGCGCTTCGCGCGGCAAAACAGCAGCCACAATGTTTACACTAGTGGAATGCAAAACATGCAGGCTTGCCAACTCAATTCTGGCGCGCCCACAGTTGGATACGCGGTACAACAAAAACAGCAAACTCACATGCCGTCTCAATACGGAAATCAAAATCAACACGCGTATTCCAATACAAACAATAGTTACAACAGTAATAACACTTCATGCGGCAATCCATACAAAAGGCACCGCGGTAATAACTACAACGGTAACAACGGATACATAGGCAACAACAAAAACACAAACAGAAACAGAAATAATAATAATAACTACGAGCCAAGACAGCGTCAAGGCTGGACTCGTATCGATCAGTACTTTCAAACACTGCTTTACCACAGCAGCCACCAGGACAAAATTGGAGCATACCTTATGACCGACAGGTAAGTTATAATGCGCAACAGCAACAACAACCGCAAAAGTTTGGAGATCACAATAGGAAATATCCGAATGTGAATATAATAGAAATGACACCTGACACACAACCTCAATCTGTGTCAGTACCTAGTACAAATGCTAATCCAACAAACTAGAAACAGTCACTTCTATGCCCCAGGTCGTGGCTGAGGAATTCTTGGGGGGCGACTTCAATGTTAATCAGTTATTTGGCACCACAGTTGAACATCAGAATAATGATATGCCGAATAATTCTAAACAAAAATTACCTGTTTTATTTATAAGATACAACCACAATAACAATATATCAGATGAACTTTTACAAGACAGTACACAATGTCGTTCAAACACAAATGAAATTGTTTTAGCATCTACCACTGGTGTAGTAGGTGGGATTCCAACTACTATTATTCTAGATACAGGTGCAGCTGTGAGCGTTTTGTCTTTTAATTTCTATAAAAAGATGTGTGAATTGGAACCTGTGCCTGAGTTTCCTGCCCAAAACTGTAAAATAACTACTGCACTAGGTAATAAGTCATGTAGGGTTACGAAGCAAGTTTTTGTAAACATTAAAATAGGTAATGGAACCGTACAATGGCCATTCCTGGTTGTACAAAACCTTGTGACAAATTGCATATTAGGAATAGATATTATGAGCGAGAAGGACTGCATTATAGACTTCTCCAAAGGTAAATGTATTTTAAATGATAGAGGCAGTGTAATTATTATTGGTTTGGACAGGAGAACTCTAAAGCATGACAAACACTGTACAGGGTACAAGGTTCAGTTAGTACTTGACAATGACATTCAAGACACGCACACACACTCATTTGACACAGAGCTAATGGACTTGAAAACATTGCTTGATCATAAGATAAATGAAGCTACAGCTCTCAGTGCACATGAACGTATAAAACTACAGGAAGTGTTATCCAAATATTTACAAGTTTTTGCCAAACGAATAGGTGTTATCAACACGTATGCGTACAAGATTGAAGTTAAGCCTCACAAGATCTTCTACCACAAGACATATAACGTACCGTTATCTCAACGACCTGCTGTGTGGCAAGAATTAAAACAAATGTTAGACTGGAAAGTCATTGAACCATCCACCTCACCTTACTGTAGTCCTCTACTTGTTGTCAAAAAATCAAATGGAAGCATCAGGTTAGTGTTAGACGCACGAGCAATTAATGAAATAATTTTACCAGTTCACACAAAACCCGAAAATTTAGAAGAGCAATTACAGAAATTTCTAGATGCAAAGTATTTTTCCACAATAGATCTCGCTAATTCATTTTGGCAGGTGAGTATCACTCCTGATTCTCGGAAATATACTGCATTTATGTTCGGGGGGCGAACCTATCAGTTTTGTGTTCTACCTTTCGGACTGAATTGTCAGTTCTGGGGTATTCATTACAGCCCTGGATACCGTGCTTGGCGATGATTTAGTTGAGACAGTCACACACTATGTTGATGATATACTGATAGCTACACAGTCTTGGAATGAACACCTTGACACACTTCAAAGAATTTTAGAAAAATTTGCACAAGCTGGAGTCACAGCCAATCTTAGAAAATCAAAGTTTGGTTGCAGTGAGATAAAATATTTAGGACATATCATTAATTCACAGGGCAAACGTCCTGATCCCAGTAAATTAGATGCTATCAGAAACTTTCCTAGTCCTCGAACTAAAAAGCAGTTAAAATCATTCCTTGGGCTATGTTCATTTTTCAGACGTTTTTTGCCACAACCACTTTTGAACAGTAAACATCTGCTAAATCTACTCAGAAAGAATCAAGTTTGGATCTGGTCAGAACAGTGCCAGAATGACTTTAATACAATTAAACATGCTTTAGTGAATGCAAACATATTGAGCCATCCAGATTTCAATTTAGATTTTTGTATGACTTGTGACGCTTCACGTACTGGTTTGGGATGTTGCTTATTTCAAGTTGTAAAGAATAAAGATAAGGAACAGATAAGAATTATTGGGTTTGCGAGTCGTACTCTATCTGAATGTGAGCGTACATACTCCACTACTGAGTTAGAAACACTTTCCATAGTATGGGCATTCAAGAAATTCAATTATTATTTATTTGGAAAACATACAGTAATTTATACCGACCACCAGGCCCTGACATTTTTGTTAACTTGTAAACTTGTACATCCTAGACTATCACGATGGGCAGTTACACTTCAGAACTACTCTTTTGAAATTAAGTACATAAAAGGTAAGGACAACACCATTGCCGACGCTTTGTCTAGACTTCCACAAGGTATGAATGAAACCAACAGTGACTTAGAAAATATAAATGACTACAGGATTCTCTTAATGCAAGACAAGCAGTATCACCAATATTATATTGATATGTGCAGAAACATGGCTAAATTACAAAAATCTGATCCTCACTGGTATAAGATAATAACATTACTGGTAGAAAAACACAATCATCCTTTGACTAAGTATTACAAGTTACACAATGATGTGTTATTTTATCGCCGACATTCAAATGCTACTAACTGGTGTGTATGCATTCCCAAAGAGTCTGAACGTAATCTAATTTGGCACACACACTTAGTTTGGGGTCATTATGGGACGAAGAAGTGTTTAGCAAAGCTCAGCACATACTGTTATTTTAGCAATATGAGAAGGAAAATTTACAGGGAACTGAAAACATGTGTCATATGTCAAAAATCAAAACCTCAGAATTTATCCACAAAGACAGATTTACATTCTATTTTACCCAGTAAACCCCTGGAAATTCTGTGTACTGACATCAGTGGACCGCATCCAGCAAGCTCTGGAGGCGTCAAATATATCTTGGCTTTTTACGATATATTTTCTAAACATGTAAAACTTTATGCTTTAAAATCCGCCACTGCAAGTGCTATAATACGAAGATTCTCAAGTGATTACCTGACGCACGTGGGAAAACCAAAAGCAATTCTGTCAGATAATGCAGCATACTACTCTGGGTACAAATGGAGAAATTTCTTGAAGGACAATAACATTAAAAGTATATCTATTTCAAAGTTTAGTCCACAATGTAACGCGACTGAGAGACTTTTCCGAGAATTAAACCGATTCATGAGGACCTATATTTCATCAAAACATACTAATTGGGTGTCCTACCTAAGTCTTTTCGAAGACGTACACAATAACTTAAATATTTACGATACAAATTACACACCTAACGAGATCATGTTCAATTGCAAACAGAACGATCAGTGGATAGAACCATTACCTAAGTTGTCAGACAAGGAAATCACACCTGAACAGAAAATAAAAGAAGTTTTGACTACGCTGACACATCACGCACAGATACGAAACAAACATCACAGAAACATAATAAAAAGAAAACAAAAATTCGAGGTAGGAATGCTTGTACTACTTCGTACTCATCATAAATCTGTAGCACTCAAACGACGCAACGCTAAGTGGCGTCTGCTATATGAAGGACCTTATATAATTGTTAACATACCGCATCCTGGTGCGTATTTGTTACAACATCGTAGAACTAACAAAATTATTGGGCTATACGCACACCGAGATCTTAGAGCATTTCATGCGGAATAATGTCAAAGTCACATCCATCAAAACATTGCTAAGCAACTCCAAAAAACTCTGTTGCTACAACACAGATAGTAAGTAGTATAGAAATTTTCATTTCAGCGGTTCCAGTGACGCAGTTGAAGGCAGAAGAACTCTTCTTTCAGCGCGCGCCACCACCTGGAAGACGGAATATTAAAATAAAATTTATGTTTACGTAGCAGTGAATGATATATTAATTTTTTCACGGAACATTTGTGACTGTAGGTATCACTGACTTGGTATGACACCTGACGAACCGACAGACGTCATCTGTGAAGCGAACTTTTACTTTGAGAAATAGATTAGACGCACATCTCTCAACACGAAAAGCATCTATCAGTAGTCAAGGCCACACAGACACTATACACACACGCACAAAACGCGAGGAATCAAACATTTTCTCTCTTACTATTTTGAATATTTATTGAGTAGTGAAAATGCCTGGTCTTGCCTACTGATGTAATGAATGTTGTGTCTAACCTATCTTAATTTCAGATGACATCACAAAATAAACATCGATAAAATCCCAGCAAAACTGATAAAGAGGACGTAAATATCTGCAATTCATGTAATCAAATGTGACACAATGAGATAATTTATAGCTATGTAATGATGATGAAAACATGTTTATGTGCAACTGTATTATATTTATGCTAAGAAAATATGTGACGTGTGTATGTATGATTACTTATATTTTTTTTTCTTCTCTTTCAATGATGTATAATGTAACTGTTACTATGTAAAAGAAATTTGAACAAAACGAGTGCCAAAAGGACATTGCATAGTGAACCATTGTTCACGGACATTAATGAACATTACTAACTCTGCAACTACGCAGAAACCTATATGAAAGAAACTGTTAATGACATTCATTATGCATCGTACCTATGTAAACGCGATGAACCATTTCTTTGATTAATAACTACGAACATTTAGGTGAGCTATATTCAGCAAAAAACTGAAAATGTGAAGTGCATAATTCGTGCATCGTCTAGTGACAATACTACAGTACCTAACTTCAAGATGTTAACTGGATTAAACGGACACAAAGTGCCTGTCCAGAAAACAACACGACGGGTGGAAGAATTTTGGTTGGAACTTCAGGGAATGAAATGTTCTCGAAATGTGACGGACACTCTTACCTGGACTGTCCAAGGATCCACGCCAGCTATGTGCCATCCGAGGTTCTGCAACCAAGCTTCCACGGAATGTAAAAAATGAACTGCACGTGGACCAATTACTAACGGGTCACGTCAGATCTGTAATAAACAATGTTTTTTAGTCACAACGAACTGCATCACAACGACTATAATGGAAATGGAAATGGACACGCTTATGTTTTAATCACGTTGTTATACAACGATGATACTAACCTGTGAAAAAATTATTGTGCAGCAGATGAATATGAACTGTAATAACGACACGATGTGAATAGGTCGACGCACCTGAAACATACGGACATTTTTCTTTGAAGTATTTCAAAACAATACTATGTAACTAAGAACATTCAACAATCTGAGTTGTATTGTGATATAACAAATATTGTAAATTTAAAACTAAGTTACCTGTTATAGAATGTAGTCTTCATATGTAATCTTGGTTGAATATTTTCTTTGTGCAACGACTAAGATACGCGCGCACACGAACAATATGAACTGCATTACTGTGCCGCGTGATCTAACTGTATGATATAACGGCACTGCCGGAGTCACACAGACGCTTCTGCGCATGCGCGCACTCTATCTGCCAACATAAGAACTTTTACGGCGCACCCGCGTCATTCAAATTTTGTATATAATGTGTATAATGTGTGTAATGTAAGTCATGTGAATAGTTGTAGATAACTTAGATTTTCTTGTGCCTTTAGGTGAATTGCTCGCCTGCAGGTGTGTCCTTTCGCCTCGCAATTCAGGGGGCAATATAAAGGCACATTTGCATGCCGAGCGTGAGTTTCCGCGGAAACGCGAAATATTAATTAAATAAATAATCAGTGACTAATAAATAAAGCCTATGGCACACAACTGCAGCGCTGTGTCGCTGATAAAGACAAAAGAATAATTAAGTTACTCTTATGTTTGATTAAGAGAAAAGAGAGCTCAGGTAGAAGTGGTGCGAGAAGCACGTATTTTATTTTATTGTCTGGCACACCGCCATATTTTCATGTTATAGAAGAATACTGCGAGTTGCAACCACACTAGGCACTCGATTCTGTAATGAATTTATATTTATAAAAGTAAGTAGGATTATGAACTGTAGGCTATTTCATTGAATATATCTGATTTAACTAACTGTGTAACTTTTTTATGTTTAGTAGACAATCACCTCTGTACGACGTATTGGCATGGCTGGCAAATCATTGTAATATTGAGATTAGATCATGAGTCCGTACCTACCGCAGCAGTCTTTGGAAACGATTTAATTACGAAGTCCGATTATTTCAGTTTTCTTTCACGGTCAACTACGAGTTACATTGCCTTTTCCAAATAGCCATTGTCAAGCGTCTGATACCGAATAATTAAACGTCCACGTTCCAGATAAGCAAATACCAATTACAACCAATCATCATACATACAGAATAATTAATCATTAATATTTTATTCTGTTTGACCTGCACTGTGATATCCACCTGAAAGATCGCTTTCTTACTTTGGATGACCTTTACAGCTTTTGTGCAAGCACGCGGCCAAATTTTCTCAGTGTTTGGTTCCAGGTATATTTGAGAGCGCCTTTTCTCCATTTAAAGCTTGCTAAAACTCAGAGTAGTTCACTACTTAGCGGTGAAAATCTGGCTAATGCGTTGACGTTAGCAGTCTCCCGGAATACTGTAGCAAACCTATAAAATGTTAATTGTCTTCTTTAACAATGTTGACTGTAAGTATTAAGGCTCTTTACAGCCTTAATTCTATTTTTTAATAAGTTTTCAAACTTGGTCGATTAAAAATAACGGGTAAAAAACAGCAAACTAAGGATCGGATGTCTAAACTCTGAAAAGGGATGCAAAAAGATGTAGCTTGTAATAAAACAAAAATATTTACTTGTAACTACCAACAGTAAGAACGAGATTGTATGTCCCTTACGTAAAATTATTCCCAAAGTAGAACATTTATGACACTAGTTCATTTAAGAAATTGATTTAT